>NC_026478.1:39738-339738 GCF_000328475.2 Mycosarcoma maydis
AAGACGGCGGTGGTGAGCGATGGATCACCCTTGCTCCATGGTATCACGTCTATGGGTAAGTAATTTTGCGGCGGAAGCTCTCTCGTTGATGTGAAGCACGGTAGCTGACCTTCTTGCCCCGCTTGTTTGTGATCCGAATCGTGCTTATGCAGCCTGGCCACTGTGTTGCTTCCGACGATCGCGATCGGTACCACGCTCATCATTCCAGCGTCGCCGAAGTTCGATCTGGGCTACTATCTCGGTCTGGTGACTCGCTACCGGGCTACTTTCAGCCATATTGCGCCTGCCGTAGCTGTTGCGCTTCGTTCGTGCGCGCATCTGGACCCAAGCTCTCCGCAAAGCAAAGGCATCGATCTTTCGAGCATTGCCGCTTTCCTTACTGGAGGCGCTCCAGTGCCGGTCGAAGTTGTGCGCAAAGTGTACGAGCGCACCGGAAAATACATTCAACTTGGGTACGGGACCACCGAGACATGCTCTACCTCGCAGACCGGTGGGCTTGGCTTGGATGCCGACGACCAGGTTTCACGAGATGAGCTGGGCAGTGCAGGCTTTCCCTCGCCCAACACTGAAATCCAGATCCGGCCGTTGCCGGGTACGAGCAAGGAGCAAGTGGAGCATCGACGACAAGAGATTGCCACTGTGTCGCGTCAGGCTCGAGAGCGCGGTGAGCGTTCGCCGCTGGATCCAGGCATGGTGGGCGAAGTGCTGATCCGTGCACCTGGCGTAATGTCGGGATACTTTTCGGGACTCTCGTCAGAAACGCATTCGGCACTCGACGTGGCGCTGACTGCAGCCGCATTCACCGATGATGGCTGGTACCGTTCTGGCGACGAGGGATGTCTGGATGCCAATGGTCGCTTGTGGATCACTGGTCGAACCAAGGAGCTCATCAAAGTCAAAGGATTCCAAGTGCCACCTGCCGAACTCGACGATCTGTTCGCTACACATCCCGAGCTCGTCGATGCAGCCGCTACGGGTATCGTACAGGACACGTCGACAGGTGAAGAACAGGTGCTGCTGCTCGTCGTGCCCAAGGACAAGTCCATTCTGACGCAACAAGAAAACATGCGCCAGCTCGCCGCACGACTTCACACCTGGGTCGCCGACAAGTGCGCTTACTACAAATGGCCAAGCGTCTACCTCTTCTCAGCGTCAGCACCGCGAAACCCAACCGGCAAGTTGCTCAGGAAGGACATTGCTGCAGCTCAAGGCTTCCGGGTGCACATCGTCAAGCAGTCCAGGAATGCTTCTTCGCCTGGTGCGATGGCCAAATTGTAAATGCGCAAACGATCGTGTGTTGCTTTCGAGAATTCTTCGCTTCGCAGACAGAGTGATGAGTCGGATGGTATTGAACGAGGCCAAGTCTCGATGTGACAGCTAGGTGAATGGACAAGGTGTGGTAGATAAAGATGCGGCCAGATTGAGTACCATTTTGGTTTTTGGTCGCCTTCTAGTGGTTGACGCCCTGTACGACTTGGGGGTATTGCTGACGGATCATCTCAAAGAGCTCCGGATTCTTGCCCTGCAGAATGTAAGGGTCCTCGGCCAAAGCGACAAAGTAGGTGCTGACACCGCTCGCGATACTTCCAGCACCGACGCTGAGCGCAATGTTGAAGCCCAAGCCGAAAGCGACAAGCAAGACGATTGAATAGTAGCCCGCATCGTTCTGTAGATACCGCGGATTGGTCAATTGCTCATAGATAAACGCAAACAGAGCGGTCAGCAGGCCGATGATGAAAGCACCGCAGTTGAAGACGATGTTGACAAGCGAATCGTTGATGATCGCGTCGATACCGCGGTCTTTGAGCAGGGCCCATGTTTCCTTGGCTGCGGTGATGTAGCCGTTTCCGTAGAGGGCGATGTTGATGTAGGCGTAGCGGTTGAAGTAGTCGACGAGCCCCTGGATACAGCTGACGCAGCAACCGGCGACGCAGGCAAGGATCTGACCGGTCATGTCTCCGTCGGAAGCAGCCTGGCTTTGGAGGATGTTGAAGAGCGCGCGCAAGAGGTCAAGGATGGCGACGATGAGCGAACCGAAGCAGATCGAGCCGAGGCTGTAGGTCATTGATCGACGGAAAGCGCCCCAGGCGGCGTTGGCGACTTTGTTGGCGTTGTAGTAGGCGACACCAAAGATGCCGGCGACGGTGGTGAAGGCGATGTTTTTGATGACTTCCGAGATCCAGTAGTAAGCGAAAACGATAAAGACCATGATGCCGATGATCGACGCGTTGCTCGAGCTGCTACCGGCAGCTTGGCCCGAGGGTTCAAAACGCTGATAAGCAGCAACGACGACCCAACTAGTCCAAGCACTGAAAGCGGTCTCAACAATCAGCCCACCAAGAGCGACGACATAAACGCTCTTGTACTGCTCGGCGGTGCGGATGACGGTGACGAGGATGAGCTTTGCGAGCGGGATTCGTTTGCGCATGAAAAAGTAGGCGATCACGCTCAGCACGGCAAAGATGGTGAAGATAATGGCGGCAGCCGTGTTGCCTCGAACCCAGAGGTAGACGCAGAAAGCGACGTTGGAGAGCGTGGTCAAGAGTAGCGTTGCTTCGAGGATGATTTTGGGGAAAGTTCGTACGAGCAAGATGTAGACGAAAGACAAGACGAGCGCAACGGCACAGCAGATCATAAACATGATAGCGGTATGGCCGTTGAGTGTACTGCCGGCGACATTGGCACGACCAATGGAGACGTTGACGTCGGCATTAGAGTAGCTGCGGAGACAGATGACCGAGAGCGCGATAAAGCCAGCAAAGACGAGCAAGAAGAGAACGAGGAAGATGGGATCCCTGAACTTGGGTTTGGGCTGGAGACGCTCGCCTTCAAAGCCCTCTGGTTTGAGGGGTTGCTTGTAGTCGTTGCCATAGTACTGTTGTGGCGCATTGTGGTGTGGTTGCTGACCATTATAGTACTGGTTCTGAGCGCCTTGCGGCTGACCTTGGTAGTTAGCTTGTGCATACGAGTTAGGCGGCTGCATTTGGGGAGGTGGATAGCCAGCCCCGCCTCCGCCGCCGTACGAGTATTGTTGCGACATGACGATGCGACGGGAGGATGAACCAAACGGTGGTGGTAGAAGAGGACCAACAGCGAGCTGAGCGAGCTGGATCGAGAGGCAGACACACAAACACGCGTGCGTGGCTGCAAGTGGGCAGGTCGGAATGCAGAATGAAGACAGAAAAAAAAGGTGAGCTGAAGAGTGGATTGCGTCAACATCCACGACCTACATGCAACCGACTCGCGACTGTTCAGAGCCGAAGCCAACGCTGTGTAAATCACGAGGCGTACAGTCTGTGAGTGCTGTTGAGATGTACTTATGACGATGGTCAGACGCTCCGACATGCAGCTTCGCGCTGAAATTCCAGTGTTACGGGTTAGGCGGAAGAATTCACGATTAGTCCAAGTTAGGTCGTGAGTGTTGGCGACTTTTTGACGCGACAGCTGCCAAGATCGACATGCGGCATGTCACGGCAGCCACCATCTATGCTAAGTCACGAGTTATCGGCACACGCACAGGCGTTGATCTGTATATGGGCTAAAGTGATATTTGATTGGCGATGGTGATGTCCGCTTTTGTAAGCCAAATGTATCGTCGACATTGGCTCGTCAATCAGCCAGCCAGCCAGCCAGCCAGCCAGCCAGCTTAGCTTCCACCGTCCTTGATGGGACGTGGATGGTCCGACGCACTACGCAAGCAAGGTTTCGCAGTTGGGTTCGAGAATCATCGTCGGGCAGCAAAACAAGGCCAAGCTTTACCGAGCTTCTCTATCCGTACCGTCGTGCATCGTGGATCGTAAATCGTGAACATTTCCGTGATTTATTATAATTCGTGATTTGCATTCGTGATTTACGATTTGGGAACGTTGTGGGTGCTTAGGGTGAATCGTGTCGCGAGTTCGATTCACGATTCCTGTTCCTCGATCGACGATCCACGATCTCGAAATATATTTGTTAGACCGTTTGACAGGGGAGGTCGGGTTTGGTGTTTGTAATTCGTATTTTTATACGTCTCAGTCACTCACCCTCGAGTCGTGAGTCGTGAGCTGTGAGGGACGTATCGTCTATGTTGCGCTTCGTGTTGCGGTGCTTGCCGCGGATCTTTGTTTGTACCTCCACATTTGGTGCAAGTCTGAGTCGTGGATCGCGTGAGTCACGAGTGTTGATGTCGGAATTTTCTTGAATGCTCAAGCTGCAGCTGTTGCGTACTGCCAATCCAAGCACCGAAGCTTGTGGATCGGCCAGCCGTGAGCTCCGTAGTCCGATAGTGGTGAGTGAATCAGCTGCTTTCCTCATCCTATCTTGACTCCCGCGGAAGTATGCCTGTCTGACATAGACGGCGCATCCGCTTCGCTTGGTCCTCAGAACGTCGTACGGGGTATTCACCAGTCTATATTCCGTATATGACTGGCAGCTTCTGATCCACCTTTCTTTTTGGGTTCTTTCCTTACCCCGTCTAACGTCGACACCTAGCTTTTCACAATGAGCACCTACACAGTGGGTCTCAGGGCTCTCCTTCCAACGCTCGGGTTGATCTACGGCTTCCAGGCAGCATGTGCAAGCGTCGCCGTCCCGCTCAAGACCGAAAAGTATTACGATTTGTGTGGCTCGCTCGGCTTCATCTCGGCTGCCGCCGCCTCGCTCTACATGCCATGGATTCGAGCACGCTATCTTGACGGCTTCAAAACCATCTCGCTCCCCACTTCTCTTTCGGCTTTCCACCCCAGGCAGACTATCATGACCGGCCTCACCCTCTTCTGGGCAATCCGACTTGGCAGCTTTCTCTTTCAACGCATCCAAAAGTCTGGTGGTGACAGCCGTTTCGATGAGATCAAGCAGAGTGCGCCCAAGTTCTTTGGTGCTTGGATGATGCAGGCCACTTGGATCGCCATCACCGCGCTTCCCGTATACCTTGTCAACTCGATCCCAAAGGCTTCCCAACCCCCTCTCGGTCGTCGCGACTACCTCGGTCTCGCCATCTGGCTCGTAGGTATGGGCCTTGAAGTGACCGCAGATCGCCAAAAGTCGCAGTGGAGAGAGCACAAGGAAGCCGGCATTCATAACGAGCCGTTCATCAAATCAGGCGTCTGGAGTTGGTCCCGCCATCCAAACTACTTTGGCGAGGTCACTCTATGGGCCGGCCAGTTCGTACTCTCCACTACTGCAATCGCAAGCGCAGGCACCTTCTACCCAACCTGGGCTGTTGGCCTAGCAGCTCTTAGCCCTCTGCTCGAGTACGGTCTCATCCGCTTCATCTCGGGCGTGCCCATGCTCGAACAAAGCGCAGACAAAAAGCACAAGGACAATCCAGAATGGAAGAGGTACAAGCAACACGTTCCTTGCTTCGTTCCTTTTATCGGCTCCAAGAACTGACGCTTGCAATATCACTTTTCTCCTTGACCCACCTCGTATCCTGCCCGCATCGAGACCAATTTTTGCTTCCATGTCTCTGTCCGCTCTGCCTGCTTTCCATTTCCATTTTCGTTCGTGTCGTCTGTCCTGTCTACTCGAGATTGAAAACTATGTGTTGGCTGAACAGGCGCTGAGACGCCTACATGTCATCTGCATCTCGGTGGCGTACGGTATACGAGCAGCTTTTAGAAATGAGCATTGTTCTCTTCTCTTGCATGAGCTTGGCAGAAGCTTGCCGAGGCTTGCGTCGTCGATTCACAAGTGGATCACAACAGTCGAACAGAGCGTGAAGGGGAAGGACACATGCAGCTCGTCTGCAAGGACCCCCCTTCGTGATTTAGAACACCAGCAACCGGTGCAGGTGTCATGCGATGCGGCTGTTGCATTACAATCGTGAATCGTGAATCTGCAGACACGTCCCCAAGGCCGTGTTTTTGGACGATTACAGACCGCCGGTGCCCCTGCGTGTCTTGCACGTCGTATGCTAAGCAAATCAAGGCCAATGCACGTCTCGACTAAACTTCTGAAAGCACACTGCGCATCGCTTCCTTTCACCGTAATCCATCAAGGCTAGTCGCCGCACCAACCCATCTTTGGTCTATACCTTATGCAGCGGCGGCGCGCTCGGTGTGCTCCTGCCGTGTCGGCCCCACACGGTGGGTCTCGCCTGCGAATTCATTTCACACCAACAAGATGCTGCACAAATGGCAATATCAGCGACAGTACTGTACGTGGGAGAACATGACAGAGTCACGTTTCGCCGCCCGCGCGAGGGTGGGACATCCATCAAGTGGGCGTAACAGCGGGACAGGCATGACACACGTCACGCAAGGACCAAGGCATGACTGGCTAGCCGAAAACTACAAAAGAAGCACACTACCTTTGACGACTCTGTCCGCATCGCCACGGTCCGCTCATTTCCTCGCCTTCTCGCCGCGTTCTCGAGTCTTGGACGACGAACAAGGCAATGCGAGCATCTCTGTTCGTGCTCACGCTCGGGCACCTCGCTCAACGCGCCATTGCCCGCAGCCTACCCTTGCAAGCTGGCAGAACGCCCGAACAGCCCTTCGCACTCCATCCGCATCCCGTGGGTGTTGCAGATGCCAACTCGAACCTTACCCAGTACGTCAACATCTTTGTCGGCACCGAAGCCAACAGCGATCCCGGTGACGTCTTTGCAGGTGCTTCGGTTCCGTATGGTATGGCTAAAGCCACGATCAACGTTGAAGGATACGCTCCTGCCGGCTATGTCTGGCCGTCAGACCAGCCCACGCGCGGTGTGAGCCCACTGCACGATTCCGGTACCGGTTCTAGCGACGGCAGCTACGGCAACTTTTGCATCATGCCCGTCCTGTGCACTGACAACTCGATCGATGCCTGCCCCACACTTCTCGACCCACGCAAACGCATGCGCCGCAACAACACTGATTTCGGCCGTCCCGGTTACTTCACCACGACCCTCGACAACGGCATCAAGATCGAGCTTACCAGCACGCGCAGAAGCACGCTCGAAAAGTACACCTTCCCCTCGTCAGAATTAAAGCGCATGAACTCGACCCCACACCTCGTGCTCGATTGGACCAACGACTCACCCGGCACCTTCCGCGGCGGCGAGATGAGGGCCGACTGGGACAACGGTCGGCTCACCATGAACGGTACTTGGTTGAGCTCGTTCGGGCCTGGTGACTTCCACTATCATGCTTATCAGTGTGTCGATCTAAAGTACAATGGAAAGCAACAGCTTTCGAGCCACGCCTTCTTCGGTGGCAACCGTCGCGGTTACGATACAAAGCGAATCGATCTCGATCACTGGGTTCGAGTGGCACAGCAAATTGGCCAGTACCAAGCCGGAGCCGTGGTCGGATTCCAAGCCAATTCCAAAGCCGACGACGACGTCACCATCACTGTTCGTCGAGGGGTTTCTTTCGCCTCGGCAGAGAACGCGTGCCGCAACATGGAGTCCGAGATCGCCAACTGGGACTTTGATGCCACCGTCGCAGCTAGCCAGTCGTTGTGGGAGGAAAAGTTGCAACGCATCCAGTTGAGCCCTTCCACGCCCGACTATGTGCGTCGTCTGTTCTACACGAGCTTCTACCGTACCTTCCTCTCGCCCAACAATGCCACCGACGATGGGCCCTTCCCAACAACTCGGCCCTACTTTGACGGCATGTACTGTACCTGGGATACGTTCCGCACCTTGTTCCCTTTTCTTTCTCTGACAAGCCCGAGTGAGTTTGCTCAGATCGTCGAGACCTATATCGATGGGTGGAGACAGGACGGCTGGCTGCCAGAGTGCCGTGCCAACCAAGTCAAGGGCTACGTACAAGGCGCCAACAACGGTGTGCCAGTGTTGGCCGACTTTGCAGTCAAGTACGCCAAAGCTGCAGCGTCGCTCGGTGTCAACACGGACGAACTGTACCAAGCGATGCAGCACGACCTTGACGTGCCCTCGCCGCAGTGGGAGTACGAAGGTCGACAGGCCGCGCCCTACCAATTGTACGGTTACGTTCCATTTGGCTACCTCGACCCAGCCTCGGTTGGAGAGCAGACGCGAGAGGCTAGTCGCTCGCTCGAGTATGCTTTTGGCGACTTTACCGCTGCCATGACTGCACTGGCGTTGGGCAAGCCCGACGAGGACGTCCAGCGATATGCAAAGGCTTCATTGAACTACAGCCTCAACTTTGACCACCACTCGACCAGCGATGGCTTTTCCACATTTGTGCAGCGCCGATTCGCCAATGGAACGTTCAAACCCACTGATCCTACCTTCTGCTCGCCGCTCGACAACAACTCGAGTCACGCATGCAGCTTGCAGGCCGAGAACGACTTTGGCGTGTACGAGTCGTCTTCGTGGGAGTACAGCTACTACGCCCCGCACGACAGGAGCGGGCTGGTCGAGTTGCTGGGTGGCAAGGCTACGTTTGAGAAGCGACTGGACCACTTTTTCAGCAAAGGCTATTATGCACCTGGCAACGAGCCGAGCTTTGACACGCCAACTATGTATCACTTTATCGGCAAGCCGTACCGTAGTGTACAAAGGGTGAGAGAGGTTGTCAACACCTTCTTTTCGCTCAAGCCTGGTGGACTTCCGGGTAATGACGACAATGCAGCCATGGCTTCGTTGTTAGGATGGTTCTTGCTCGGATTCTACCCAACGCCGGGCACCAAGGAGCTGCTGGTGCTCTCGCCGTTCATGCCAGGTTACACAATCATCAATCCAGTGTTGGGCGTAGCCAAGGTGACAGTCACTGGATACGACGAGCGCTCGATTGGTGGAAAGATCCCGCAGGGAGTCAAGGCCTACGTTGAGCGCGTGCTGATTGACGGTAAGCCACATAGCTCGCGCTGTCGTATGAGCTTCGACGATCTCTTTCCCGGTCAGGCTGGGGAAGAGAGAAAGGTGGAGATTGTGCTGACCGAGCACGAGGTGGATGGATGCGGTGACGGCCCTGCCGACGATCCTGCGTCGCTGTCGACCGGTGGCTTTCTTGACTTGAAGGAGGAAAAATCCCAAGTGTGAGCAAATTGCATAAGTATCGACAGGATCGTTGTTGATTCTTTCGCTACTGCTCTTGATCTTCCTCTGCGCTCTCCTCTTCCGCCTCGTCTTGGTCGAGCTGCAGGAGTCCAAATCCAGAGCGAGCGACGTTCTGCTCAGCAGTTATCGCGCGTCTCTTTTCGCCCTCAGCTGCTGTCTGCTGTCTTTTTTCTTCCTTTCTGCGTTCGCGCTTCGCTTTTCTCAATGCTTCCACGTCAATAGCGAGGTGGTCTTGCGTGTCAAACAAAATCCAGTCGAGCATCGCATTTTCTATCGGGGACGAGGCAGCTGCGATGGCTTCGCGTGTGGTCTCATCTGTGGATTGCGCAATCGTGTGGTAGAGAGATCCGAGGACCATAGCGCTAGGCGGAGCGCTAAAAGGGGTCGGGCAGAGCAACAGCGATTGAGCGAGTCGGTTTGCCGAGAGGAGGGTAAGCTGTATACTCGATTCAAGATGTATATCGCGTGTGGTCGGATCTACGCTGTACGTGTCCGGATATGTCAGATGGGAGGGGAGATGGGTGAGTGTCGGATCGGCTTTGAGTGTCTCGTGGATGGTGTACGCTCGGAAAGCAGATGCAACGGCGGCATGGACCTGTTTGAGCGACCAGTTGAAACGTTTACTCGACTCTCCCAATCTCTTTTGTTCTTTGAGGATGAGGTAGCGCAGCACGAGACACAGTGGTAGGAGCGGTCGAGGGATGTCGGAGCTGAGCAGAGCGTCAGTGCGCGACTCGTCGCTGGCGAGAAAGTAGCAGAAGATCTTGAGACGAGTGGCAAGAGGCTCATCGAGCACGCCAGAAAACGTGGTCGAACTAGCAGTGGTGAGAAGTTCATCGGCAGAATCTGCCATGGCAGCGTCGAGCGAAAACGGCGGTTCTGCGACGTACATATTTGCAGTCTGTCGAGAAACGCTTCGTGATCGTGTATCACAGTGATGGTTGTGATGACAGCCATGCGATCTATCAAAACTTCAGAGAGAAAACAAAAGCAAATCACAAATCGTGATTCGTGATTCGTGATTCATGAATGTGGAGGGAAGGATTCCGTGATTCTGTTGTGGATGTGCGCGCGATTCACGATTCGTGATGATTATTGATTGTTGCAGATCGTTGTAGATTCACGATCACGATTTGGTTACAGGATTCTGTTTCTAAGTTTCGTGAATCTTGCACAAGTCTAATAAGGATGTGAACTGGTGGTGCGCCTCGGTCTATGACACGGATCCGTCGCAGGTTTACGCTTAGAGCTTCTGGTCCTTCTCTGCACCGTGTTCAGGTTCCCTGAGACGCATGACGGCGTCGGTGGCAAACTTGGCACCTTCGGCGGTGGAGGTGTCGCATGGAGTAGCGCCGTGGCCGATCTGGTTAAGCTGGACGACGCAGGCGCCGATCTCAATCTGTCGCGGCAAGTCGGGGTGCACGTCTCTTGCCTTCTGCTGCTTGCCGCTGAGCAAGTGCTTGCAAAGGTGAGGCTCGCCGCAGAGAGGTCTCGCGAGACCGACAATGTCACACGACCTTTCTTCCACAGCCTTTGCCATCGCCTTGGACGAACGGAAGCCTCCCGTGACGGCGAGACGAGCCGTGCTGAGGTGTGGTCGGATGCGTTCGGCAAACTCGATGAAGAACGATTCACGCGCGATGGTCGACTCCTTCTTGTGCTCGAATCCGCTGCTCTCGTACGTTCCACCCGAAAGCTCGATCAAGCCAACACCGGCAGCTTCGAGCTTCTTGGACATGGTGAACGATTCTTCGGCGTCGAATCCGCCATCGGCAAAGTCGGCCGAGTTGATCTTGATCGAAATGATAAACTTGGGATCCGGGACCGCCTTGCGGATGCTCTCGATGATTTCAAACACGATACGCGAACGACCTTCAAGGTTACCACCGTACTGGTCGGTACGTTTGTTAACACGTGGCGATAGGAATTGCGACAAGAGATAGCCGTGTGCAGCGTGTAGCTCGATACCATTGGCCTTGGCTTCGTAGAGCACCTTGGCAGCGAAACCGAACCGACGCGCAATGTCATGGATCTCGTCCACGGTCAAAGGGCGAGGTTTGCCAAAGGTCATGCCCATACCCGGAGGACACTGCACGTCGGACGAGGAGACGGGAATAGAAGCGATCTCTTCCGAGGTCTGTCGACCAGCGTGAGTCACCTGGGCGATGACGAGTGAGCCGTGCGCGCTGGCAGCATCGATGACCGGCTTATACGCCTCGACGTACTCTTGGTGTGAGCCAATCTCGGGGTCGATGCATGCATTCTTCTTGGCTTCAGGGTAACGAGCATCACATGGAATGTTGCCAAGGACAATGGTGCCAATCTCACCCTCGCCCCACGTCTTGTACAGGTTGATGTATTCGGGTGTAGGCCAGCCACGCTTCTTGAAATCGTCTTCGGACCACGTGCAAAGACGCTCGGTCATGGCACTCTTGAGCGTTGCATTGGGAGCTGTTACGCCGTTAGAAAAGACGACGGGCTTTTTGAGGGCTTCAAGGTGCGACATGTTTGCGGATCAGTCGGCAGGCTTGGCTTAGGAACGGAGGATGATTAACGATGGGTTCGACCTTCTGAAGGCTATCAGACTTATAAGGCAAGGCTGGCAGCATAGTTCGGTACACGGCGACTCGGACTTAACGAGGTGGAATGCAAGACATGGCACCTGCATCTTGGCATGAAAGCGTGGTAGGGCTTCTTTGCTTATGATGTATGCCTGCGAAACACATCGCCAGCATTTCTCTCGGGCTTGTGTTCATGTACATGCGCGTTGATGGCAGCGGCGCGAAATTCTACAAGTTTTCTTCTCTTGTTCATTTGCATTGCCGAGGTGTGCATGGTCCAATTCTCTTCGAACTGTTGCGAGCCTCTGACGTCTGCGTCCGAACATGTAACAAGCCGAGTCCTGAAGTGGACATTAGATGCTTGTTGAGCGCCAGTGCCGGTGTGTCACCAACAGGCTTCACTGATTCAAGACTAAAAGAGTAACATTTCTGACTGCCAATCACGAATGACGTTGCTGGAAAGTTCCGCCGGCATTAAGTTGGCCAATTTCGATTACCCTAAGCGCAGATCCACTGAGAAGGACCTGTTGCACAAACTTGCACAACAGAGTCGGGAAATTGAATCGCGAATGAAACAAAACCCCCCTAAAAATGAAAAGTAGAAGAAGACATCGGGAGAGGATCAAGTAGGCGTTTGATTCATCGGGAGATCCAACTGTATCAACGCATCGAGGCGCCGAACAAGACACCGAGCGGGTTTCTCCTGCTTCCAATCAGTCAACAACGATAGCCATGCTTCGGACACTGAATGAAAATGGGCATCAGCGATTCCTAGCTAGCCGAAGCCTCCTCTCTATCTTCCTCTTTCCATCACAGACATAGGAATTCAACAAAAGCCGGACAAGAGACCAGATGGCGTATGGACACGTTCCGAGGCCCACTGGGTCGGATCCCAGCACGCTCCGTCCTCGCATCTACACACTGCCGCCACGGGCACAGACGCAGCAACGACAGGGCGTTGTGATGATCCCCTTCAACGCCGAGGGATCTGATCAAGCTGGCTACGTTGCTGTTGACAGCAAACAAGTGCTGCGGCCTCCAAAGCCACTGATCGAGTATCTAGCAAAGGTGTTTAATGCCGAGCTGGAACGCGGCGTCACATACCCGCAACGCGGACCCATGGATTTGGCCGAGTTCGAAGGCTACTTTTTGGGGTATGATCTCATCGTCGGATTCTTCCTCTCGGCTGATCAGCTCGCATTGATCACAGCCTCGAACGCCCCCGATGTAGGGCTACAAGTGGATAACGTCGGACAACTTCCGGATCTGTCGCAGCTCGACTACGAAGAGCAAGTGGCTGGTTTCTACTATATCAAGCCTAACTATCCCGGCCGATCTTCGCACTTGTGCAACGCCGGCTTTGTCGTTCCCCCTACGGGGAGAGGTCTCGGATTGGGCGGTGTGTTCGGTCGCTCGTTCCTCCACTTCGGCCCGCAAGCAGGCTACAAAGGCTCCGTGTTCAACCTGGTTTATGTCAACAACACGGCCAGCGTCAAGATTTGGCAGAGGCTCGGTTTCACCATTATTGGAAGGCTACCCATGGCGGGGTTGCTCAAAACCGAGGATGGAGGCGAAGAGTTGACCGATGCCTACATCATATTCAAAGACTTTACCGGTACAGTGCAGGACAACCATTCGGCGGAATCAAAAGCGCTTCGAACTCAATCAAATGATGGAACGCAGGGTGCTATCTAGCAACTCTGGCTTGTGTTTTCACAATGACTTTTCGCGGCGGTCTGGATCACCACGAGCCTAGAACGTAAAGGTCTATGTGATGGCATCTGTATGTTTCCCTCATCGTTCTCCAGATCTTGAACTAGCTGCAATGTTTATTGTACTGGCATGAGCGCGGCGTGTTCTGCGGATGAATATCGCGTCACTCAACACCAAGGCACATTTTGTTCTAAGCCTTAAGATAGAATGAAGTAATGGTATCATCTGTCGAATGCGTGACTATAGAAAAGGATACAGCGCCGGGTCATGATAAACGTAGGTGCAGATCGGCAGCAACAAAGCCCCGCTTCAACGCTTGGTAAGCAGCCATGGCAAAACCAGCTCTTCGTAAATTGTCTGCCTCATTGGCGTGGGCCCGGATTGTAATATCGAAGCGCTTAATATTTGTGATGATGTTCGTTTATTCATTAGGGTGCGCGACATGATAGCACGGAGTAAGCGGTCCAAATGCTGAGACCTAGCTCGGCGCGATCGACGGTAGCAACTGCCATGGTTGTCCCGCAAAACGTGGTCAAGCTTTGCGTCTGCATACTTGTGATGATGTTAATACTTGAAGATGATGTATAGGGCGTGTACGATGCCAGGAAGATAACCAAGTATAGTCAAGAGAACGTTGATCCAAAAGTCACTGTTGGTGTCGAACATGTGCGTAAGAAAACAAAGTCAGTATACGCCGGAGAAAAGTCAAGGTTCTTGCAAGCCGACGAGCTTGCTTGAATAGGTATGCGTGGATGGCAGTGGAGCAATGGGCCGAGATACGTACGCGCCGCAACCTCGCTCGAGGAACACACCAAGAGGTGGAAGGAAGATGGCCAGGATGATCTTGAAAATGTCGCTGCAGGTGAAAGGCATCTTGGGCTAATGTACTTTACTACGAGGAGTTGTGACGGAGAATGGGTAACGACGTTGAACGGATGGGCAGATGGAGGTAGAAGTTTCTATCGGGTATGCGTGGATGTGTATATATAGCTGACGAATTGAGTTTCAAAGAAAGCGGGGCGTAGGTCGGAAAGTAGTCGGGTAGCTGCTGTGAGTAGACACAATAGTTGTTTGTGACGGTGGGACTGTGACTGTTCAGTAGGCCACTGAGAGAGAGAGAGAGGCATGTCCGTTATGACGTTGCACGCGCCGAGCCATGGTCCCGAAGTACTGCGACCGTGTGTATCGACGTCATCTCGACATACGTGAATTAGCCACGAAATTGCACGAATATGGACGGAAAGGGGGACAAGTTATTAATAAAATTGGAACTTGTAACCACCGCAAGGGTCTAAATTCCTGGTCTGCCTCTCACGACTGTACTGTACAGAACGATTCGCTCGTTTCGTAAACACATGCCAATCGCGAATCGCGAAAGCTGTGCTGCCTAGTTGACACAGCATTCGGATCGCAGCACCGCCAATTTCAACTGTAGCTACATCTGTATTTGCGATTGCAAGATACAATTAGTCAAATCATATTATCATTTATTTAATAATCTTGGATACATCACCAAGAATCGTGAATCACCAATCACTGAATGTTTGTCAAGAACCAACTCGGTCTGCAGTTTTCGTGTCGCCAATTGCTGCTTCACTTCCTCCGCCGGTCCGTCCACGATCCGGTGCCTGCCTCGTGTGCGATCGGCAAACAGCCTGGTTCTGCGACTGTGGCGTCCGAGACTGTGTTTCGCATTTATAATTAGAGCCTTACATGCTTCCAATTTCAGTTGCGATGGCGGTGGTAAGGGCAACTACAGCTCATCCGCATAAAGCTCATTTGGGGGCCAAGCTAGGCCAAGCTTTAATGCCTGCCGGCTTTTCTTGGCTCGTCATCAAGGCCGCCGTGTTGACTTGGCTGTGCAGGTTTTTCCTCCACACACGTTGCTGCAAAAGCGGCGGAATGAAACACGACAGTAGCTTTATTCGTGATAGTTTTGGACTTTGCACTCACTAAGCTTCTGACTTCCTCGGCAAACGGAATTGACACTTGGCCAAGACCCTAACCCTGAATGCTTGAAAGCAGGTCGAGCTGCTCATGCTCTGTGCCACGGGGCGCTCAGCAGATTGTGGCGGGCTGGACGACAACAACCAAGAGCACACCCACCACCGCCGTGGCAACAAAATCATGTCGATTTTGAGCATTGACACCGTCGTCACTCTGTCCAAGTGGTTGATCTTCAGTGCGTAAGCGCAGCCCGCCTCATACTTCGACCGAGCGTTGTCTGACAAGCCACTGACGTTTTTTGCATGCGCGCTCTTCGTCACACGCACCGGCCCAGATCCTTTGCTCAGTGTCGCCTACTTGGTCGCCCTTGGTTGCGACAGATACAGCTGCAAGACGTCCAACGAATGGCTTCAGCGTCGACTGCATGCCTCTCGCAATCTTTTGCCGGATGATCAACGCCACCAGACATGGATTGGGATTGCAGCATTTGGTGTTCTGCTGGCATGGTGGCTGGTGCTCTCCTCTCACCTATGGTACAATCGTATCTATCTACGTCCAATCCGTAGCAGGGAGTGGAAGGATGAGCTTGTGGTCATCACCGGCGCTTCATCCGGCATCGGATATCGCACAGCCTTGCGCTTTGCAGCAAAGGGCGCCAGTGTCGTCGCTATCGATATACAAAAGCTTCCTACCTTTGGCGCGCAGAATGCATCTTCATCCTCATCGATAGACGCTTCAACACGCAACAACATCTCGGCCTACATCTGCGATTTGGCGTCCGAAGAAGCGCTCGCCAAAGTGCTCAAGTCGATCCTTGCTATTCACGGTACACCCACAGTGATCATCAACAATGCCGGCTTTACCCATTCGCAGCCCATCACACTCCTCTCCTCATCGCAACTCTCGCGTCTCGTCAACGTCAATCTTACCTCGCACCTGTGGATCCTCCGACACTTGCTACCGCACATGATCCAGCGCGTCAAGCAGGACGGAAAAAGTGGACATATTGTTTCAACTGCATCAGTTATGGGCCATACGGGTGTCTCGCAGATGATCGACTACTGCGCTTCCAAGCATGGCGTCGTTGGGTTGCACAAGGCGCTTCGATATGAACTCGATTACTGTCATCGTTGTCCACAGATTCGCACAACTCTGCTGGTGCTCGGGCACGTCTGCACGCCGCTTTTCGAGGGCTTACCTTCCAATTTTCTGGCACGCTTCTTGGGACCATCGGTGCATCCAGATGCAGTGGCAAAGCGCATCGTTACAGCTGTACAGAAGAGACGTGGTGGCACAATAGCAATGCCCTGGTATGCCAATTGGTCAGAAGTGTTTGCACTCTTACCTAGCTGGGCTGCTGACTTTGCTCACTGGCTGCTAGCATCCAATACCAGCATGGATGGCATGAACAAGGCGCGTCAAAAGCAAGCATAACTGCCAATAGAAACAGATGCGTGATGCTACGTTGCAATGCGTTGGTCTGTTAAGGTGTACGCGTGTGAGCCTATTGCATGCGTTGAGTTTGCTGCGATGAAAAGCGATCTTCGACGCATGGTCGTTCACCCAGTCTCTCCGACCAAGATATACCATGCTTTGCCGGCTTGTGTTTTTCTGACAAAGACGAGCTTGTTGAGCTGATCGAGCAGCCTGTGCGCAGTAACAAAAATGGATTCGCTTGACGCTCGATCCAACGCAACGCATTCCTTGCGCACAGTGATAGGCATCGAGGTTGCCGACTGTACCAAGGATGCGTCGACAAGAAAGGGTAAAGTGATAGCAGCTCGAGTGAATCTGAACTTCACCAGCAGATCCTCGAACTGGACCGCATTAGAAGCGCGGCTTGAGCTGTTGAGCGCTTTGCCGATCTCGTCTTCTATGTAAGTTTGTGGCTGCAGCCATTTGAACAAGTCCTGTAACATCTGTCTTTGGTCGGACTCGGCGTCGTCGTTGATCAGAAGGAGCGATGAGCGGGACGCAAGGTGGCGTCGGCTGATGCGGTACGAGATGTAGTGGTCCAGCACGCGTGTCTCCCGACAAGGCTGATCGAGGGACGAGTGGGTGAGACCGGTCGAGTACACAGTTGATGAGATGGCTTTGAGGTACTCAGGAAAGTACATGGGTCGAAGCAGCGACATGGAGACTGAGTAAACAAGCCTCGAGACTAGCCTCAGATTGCAAAGGACGCCAACGAGGGTTTCAGCTTGCTCCTCCTCCTTGTCGGGATCATCGACAGCATGAATTTGTACGCTTCTGAGGATAGCTGCAAGAATGAGCTTCCAAGCAGTGTGATACGGTGCAATGTCTATGCGTCCGTTTGCGGCTGACTCTGTTTCAAAACCAGATGTGCTGACAAGGTACGATGGTGGTGCTAGCAGCGTCGGTGTCTCTTCAAAATTGGCTCTGAGTCCCATAATCACTGAGATTGCTTAGTAGTAGTGGTTGTCAGTGCTGTTGCTGTTGCTGGTGGATCTCGGTGTGATCATTAAAAGGCAAGCCGCTTTCGTATCGGCCGTTCCGCCAACAGTGCGAGAAGCATAACCTGGCAGGTCACCTGTTCTGTTCCAGCCTTTCATTTTGGCGCAAGTCGTGAGTCGTAGTCTATGACGCCTAAATGGAAAGCTGGACGCGGAAAAGCTGTGTTCAGTGACGCATTAATCACGAACAGCCTCGCTGATGCTCCGCGGTAAACAAAAGAAAACTGTCTTCGTGCTTCATTTACAGTAAGTAGGTCACGGAGAGGGAGGATGACCATAACTTGCAGCTGGTATCCACGATTTACGATTCGTGATTGTTATAACTTACTACAATACTGTAAATAGTTAGTCGCGAGTACTAACTTATTCACGATGATAATATTTATTATTAATGATAAAAATAACACGTAAGTTAATGATAAAGCTGAGAGGAATTGGAAAGCCCTTTCGAGCGCTGTGCCAGGTTTGGCTGGCTTGACCTGGCTTCAAAGCAGGCGGTGCAATCAGGCGCCCGAGCTGTGGCAGTCAAGTTGGGAATTCGGGGTGCTAAACGAGATTCATGATTCACGATTGTGGTCCTTGCCAGTGTTGATTAAATCAGACTGTACGCACGATGTCGCCCCAGGACCGGACAGGCGGCCACTTGGCAACGTCCGTGGATCACGAGAAATCACGCAAGAGATGAGCATGGCTCGATCATTCATGATTCTTGATTGGCGAAATCACGATTTCGTGAATGGAAGACGTGAGGCGTGAGGCACGAGGCACGAGGCACGAGGACGCACGATCATTGTTACGTCTCTTGATGGACACGATCGCAAGGCCTTCATCGATGTGTGCTGTCGATGAGCAGAAAAGCTGGGCAAAGATAAGAAATTTACGATTCGCCTCCTTCAATCTCGCATGGATCCAAGTGGATGTGTAGTAGTATCTTATCGCCCTGGCCTGTCACTTCGTCCGCTTTACCTCCAGAGTTGAGTCAGCCTAGCCGTGCAGAACATACTCTTGCAAGTAGGCCTTCCGGACCTGCACCACCAGCCTGGAGTTGATAATGTCCACAAAGGACTGGCAATTGGATATCAGCAGGACAGGGTCCACCTCGTCAAGCGGTTACTTCAAAATTCGTGAGTTCAATTTGAGCCGATTTGATTGGAAGAAGAGTCACGAGTGTCGGCTTGCAAGCGGAAAGAGTTGCGGCTTTTTGGCCCTTTTTGCACTCACAACTCTGTGACTGCGTGATTGTCCATTCGGTTCCCCGTCCACACTTATCGCTAGACAGTCTGGCAGATTGGCCTCTATCTCCTTGTGTTTCGGCTGCGTCGCTAAAAACTAGCGCTCTTCTACAGTCACGAGTCCTCTTCAGCGTGTTGAGTTTTCGACAACGCTCCTGTGCCTGCTGTCCGATCTTCTTTCGACGGTTACGAGTCTTTGTCGTTGCCGGCTTCGCCGACTAGCAGCAATCTCTCATCTTTCCCCATCGATACGGTCTCGCCTTCGCACTACATTTCATTTTTGTGCACTTCTTCTCTGACATTGGCCATCTATCCAAACGTCACATCTGAACCTTTCGCCATCTGAGCGAGGGCCTGACTGCCAACACCTCGGCAGATCCGCGCCTTAGTCGGGTTTCCCGACTACAGACAGTTGGCCCCCTTGTTGAGCCGCTTCTTCCGCCAGCAACCACGCAAGTGCTCGCAACCCTTGCTGATAGACTCGTATCGGGGATGTCCATCTTGCCACCGTCTTCATGACGCCTCGCAGCCAAGCGTCGATAGCCAGTCCAACGAGTCTGTCAGGCTTAGCCTCAGCCTCATCGTCACGAGCGGACCAGCCCAAAGTCCTGGCCCGGCGCTCATCCTCTCCTCCCGCTACCAATCAGCGTGATGCAGAGTGCCGTCAAGATCTCACGAACGCGGCTAATGCCAGGCGACATCGTTCTGACACGGCGACGTCGGAAACAGAGGTCCGATCACGTCGCATTAGGGTGACAAAGGGTAAAGCAAAATTCATTCCTAATCGTGTCAAGCGCTACCACGAAAGGTCGCTTGCCGGTTGTTTGACCTGTCGAAAGCGTAGAGTCAAGTGCGATGAGGCCAAACCTGTCTGCCAAAGGTGTGCCAGTGGCGATCGCGAGTGCCTCTATGCCCACTCCGATGCCTCATCGAGCTCGAAAGGCCTTTCTTCGGCGCACGGCGCTTTGAACGACGACATGCTTCGCACCGCCAGCTCTACTGCATGTCCTGGCCTTCAGGTGTCATCACTTGTTCACAACAATTCACCTCCGTCCAAACTCAGTGCCAGCACCTCTTTTCACCTTTCCCCACCAGCAGGCGTAGGACCTGCATCGTCATCCCATTCTTCTGCCGCGTATGCATCGGCCTCGCCCCGAACACCATTTGATCAAGCTAGTCCGCATTCTCCGTTAGCACATCGCAACGGCCGTGCTAGAGCGTCTACCAGCGCACATAATGACCGCTACCGGAAGCCAGATCGTCCTCACCAACACGCAAGCCACGCAATCTCCGATTACGACCATCATAGACCCCACATTTATACCCAACAACATTCACGCTCCTTTGGTGCCTCGTCGATCGACATCTCCATGGTCAAACTACCCGCACTCCCGTCAGGCTTCGGTTTCGATCATCTCGACGCCTACTTTCCGACGTACGAACAGCAGTGCCTCTTTCGACACTACATCCTCGAAGTCGCGCCACAGCTCTGCGTCATGCAGATTCCTTTGCCGGACAATCGCTGGATCAGATACCACGCCACCTTTGCCGTCCGTCATCCACACGGAGTTAACGGCTACGAAGATGCTTTACGATCGGCTTTGTTGAGTATGGCAAGCCTCGATATCGGTCACAAGTTGTCACAATCGCCCATACCAGACTTGTTCCCTTCGGTTGCATCGCGATCAGATGATCCATCACCTTGGTCCGACAATTTCAGTAACGGCACCAGAACTATGTCGGGGCCCTCTCCACACAGCTCGACCTCTCACCACGCCGAGAGCATCCAAGGTGCGGCACCTGCGATACACGGATCCGAAGCGAACACAAAAAGCATCATGTCCAACGTTCTGCTCGAGCTGAGCAATCTGCGTCGAGAGGAGAGTTTGCGTCTCTTGCGCACCACGCTCAAGGAAAGACGCGCGCCACTGGATCGCGGCAATGCTGCTATCATGCTTGCTACCGTTCTTGGTCTAGCCACGCGAGACAGACTGGCAGCACAGCAAGACTGGCAGGATGCGCTGCACATTGCCTCTAGAGCCATCGCTGAGCTCGGTGGTCCAGCCGCCTTTGTAGACCAGTCTGACCCATCGAGCCTCTTCCTGATCGAACAGATCGCTTGTTTTGACGCTCTCAGCTCGCTCACTTCCGACGATTATACCCTTTTCCTACAACCTTGGGACGACTGGTGGTATGCGTTGATGGACTCGCCCCGCAGCATCAAGGAGGACAGTGTGCTGCAGACATTCGGACTGCATAGAGGCATGATCGACATGTTGGCACGAATGACGCGAGTCGAGGCCACCCGACGCGAATTGCAGGAGCGCACGAGCGTCACCATCATACTTTCTGAGGCGGTGGGTGGCGGATCACCACCTGCGCTGCCACCAGAGTACGAAGAGACGCGACTGTGGTTGGAGTCAACAGCGCGAGCATTGGTGGCAGAGATTCCGATCTGGGCCAAGATGCCGTTCCCAGCAGAAGCGACACGCACGCTGCAGACGCTTTTGCCAGTGATCATGAATCATCTGTACGTGGCTGCAGCCGAGCTTTACATCCACTCGGTCATCTTCTCAAAACCAGCGGATCACCCATGCTTTTCCGAGCCTACGGCTGTCGTGCTCAATCGTACAGAAGAGGCGATCCAAGCGGGTATCACCAAAGGGTAAGAATTGTGTACCTTGATCGTCTACGTTGGAATGGGAAGACTAACCCCTCTTCTCTTAATCCTGCTATGCGTGCTCATGACGTTCAATCTGCAGGTTGTTGCTCCCGCTCTCGTTTGCAGCCTTCTCAGCACGCTATCAAGACCGGGATCGGATCCGCGTCATGCTCAACGAGCTGCGTCCGTACTACAAATTTGACCTTGAACGCATGGAAAAACTCAACGAGCATCTATGGAGCTTGGTCGATAGTGGCCTCACACCGACTGATTGGGGCATGTTCCTCAAGAGCGTAGGCTGCTTCAACTGGGCGTTCTGAATCGCTTTCGCTGTTGGTCTCGGCTTATGTATTTGTTGCTGATCAAGGAATGGGATGTGTAGCGACCCGTGGCGCTGGAACTGACATGTTGCGAAGTTTGTTTACATGTCGAGAGGCCGCTGAAACAGGCGCTCAGTCACAAGAGTGTGGTCCGACATGACCTTGTGGAATCACAGAATCGTAAATGGCGAGGAGCACAGCAGGTGGAGAAGCACGAAGCAGACGTGAGAGAATGTGGTTGCAGGTTTGCTGGTTTGAGAATTTAACACTGCGATTTTGTCGCACGACACGTCGCCCCCAAGCTTAAAGAAGAATCACGAATCGTGAATCGTGAATGAAAGCTTCCAGCTCATCTTTTGACTGATAGCCGCACTCACGACTTGTGCTTCGTAATTCTTTTGGGCGCACTCTCGCCTTTGACTGCGGGACACCTGTTGAGACTGCATCTTCGCCCTCAACTTCAACACTTGCTTCTCGTGCTAGGTTTGCAAACTGAACAGCCCCCTTTCGGCATCTTTGAAGCAACAGCAAGGTCTCGGACGGGTATTGACACTTCTGGTTGGATCAAGGCGGTGGAGGTTGCTGATATCTAAGGTCACTGTTGGGATCGAGTGACGAGAGGCGCTTTGGTAAATTTTCTAATGGCCGAGCTCGACCTACTAGGACAACATGAGGCCCTTGATATCGACTCGCCGTCCATGCTCAAGCCAATCTGGAGTATCCTGGCTGCTGCTTCTGTCCATCGTTGCCTCGATCTGGTTTGCCGCGCTAGTCGCCGCAGCTAAGGATTACTACAAGGTGCTCGGTGTCGACAAGACCGCGTCGGAACGTGACATCAAGCGTGCTTACCGTAAACGAGCTCAGAAGATTCATCCAGACAAACACCCAGATAAGCACGCCGAGTTTCTGGAGTTGAGCGATGCATATCAGACTCTCAGCGATGCAGAGACTCGCAAGATTTACGA
Organism: Mycosarcoma maydis; assembly: GCF_000328475.2. Lineage (NCBI taxonomy): Eukaryota > Fungi > Basidiomycota > Ustilaginomycetes > Ustilaginales > Mycosarcoma > Mycosarcoma maydis. Next base: position 62,563 of record NC_026478.1, read on the forward strand.
CAGGTACGGTGTGGACGGTGTAAAGAAGCACCAAGCGCGCAAGGACAATCCGCACCAGCAGGCACAAGATCCATTTGACATCTTCTCTCGCTTCTTTGGCGGAGGAGGTGGCGGAGGTGGTGGGGTGCACAAGGGCCCCAGCAAGGCATTCAACGTAGATGTGGATATCGAAGACTTTTACAGGGGAAAGACGTTCACACTTGAATATCAGAGGAACGTAGTCTGTTCGCATTGCGATGGAAGCGGTGCCGAGTCTCCGGCGGATATCCACACATGCGACGCTTGCGACGGCAGAGGTGTAAGGATTGTCAGGCAGCAGATCATGCCAGGTTTCATCACGAATGCACAGATGACGTGTGACCGATGCGGTGGTGCCGGCTCAGTGATCAAGCATCGATGCTCCAAGTGTCATGGCCAAAAGATTGTTCAAGAGACGGCATCGGTGGATGTTGACCTTGAAAGGGGGGCCGAAGAGGGAGTAGAGGTGGTGATTGAAGGCGAGGCGGACGAGGCGCCAGAGTACGAGGCAGGTGATGTGATTGTCAGAGTCAGGTATGTAGTCTCACACGTTTTTGGATACATGAGCACAGCATAGCGTACTGACGCATGAATGCCGTTCATAATTGCAGCGCCCGACGCTCGAAAGGTCAGTTCCGACGAGGAGGCACCTCGCTCTACAAGACGCTTCCCATCTCGCTCTCTGAAGCGCTGCTGGGTTTTGAGCGCAATTTGACACACTTGGACGGACGCACGATCACCATCCGTCGCGATGCCGTCACTCAACCGGGCTTTGTCTCGGTCATCGACAACGAAGGCATGCCGGTACGTGGCACGATGCTGTCGGACGCGCCAGAAGAAGACACGCGCACTGGCCGCGACATGCTCTTTGGAAAGCTGTATCTTGAATGGCAACTCGTGCTGCCTGAAACGGTAGATCCAGCGTTGCGTACAGGTAAGTACGCCCAGGAAAGCGCGCAACGTACTTGACCTTTGAAAAAGGGAAGGCTGACTCTGCTTCTTGTTTTCCCAATCTGAAAGTCCTCGAGAAGGTTTCCGGCCGTTCATCAATAGGGGAAGCAAGCCATGCAGCCAGCGGCTCGAACCACCAAGAGCTTTGACCGACGCCCTACGCATCCATTCCCAGCATGTTTTCTGGCTCCATCCCCTTTGCATTAGACACGTCGTCAACGATGAGGAAGCATGAACATGGGTTATGTGTGTGACAGCAGTCGTTTCGTTAGGGTGAGGATGAGAGGCAGGAACACGAACGAGGATCGTGGCAAATTCACGATTGGCTAAAGATGTTAGATCTGTTTCTGTTTGTTGGCAAAAGTTAGACCAAACCGTGTGCGTGAACCGAGCTTCCGAACTTCCCGACTGGTGACTCTGACTGTTGCGTCGGTGAATTTGTGTTGTCGTTCCAAGAAAAAGAAGCGCGAAAAGGAACCGACGTGCCGCGATCCGCGTTTCCTTGCGGGCAGAAGGACGACGAACTTGATGGTGATTGGACAATGACAAGGGAAAGCGACCTTTCGATACAGCGCATAGCTGTCTTGCACGAACACGATTGTATCCGTATCCATCGCAGCGCTCGACCACCGGCAGCAGACATATAAATCCCATTGACCGCTGGCGAGGTCGAGGTTTTGTATTCCCGCCCCCCTCGCCCAATTTCCAGCCGTCGTTGGCCATGGTCCGATCAACACAACTGCTGCGTCAAGCAGCACGGGCTCTAACACGTACGCCGCATCCAACGCTCGCCCTCTCTCCTGCCGTCCGTTCTGCGCTGACTGCATCGACCAAAGCACCCATCGTGGCGCTCGAGTCGACTATCATCACTCACGGTCTACCATACCCTTACAATCTGGAGGTGGCACAGGAGCTTGAGCAGACCGTGATCGACCACGGTGCGGTGCCTGCTACCATCGCGCTGCTCGACGGCAAGCCGCTTGTCGGACTGGATTCGCAGCAGCTCGAGAGGCTTGCACGATGCGCGATCGACCCGGCCAGGAACGAAGCTGTCAAGGCGAGCAGAAGGGATATTGCTCATGTTCTCGCCAAGGGCAAGAACACCGTCGGTGGCACCACAGTTAGCGGGACCATGGTTCTTGCTCATATGGCAGGAATTAAAATCTTTGCCACCGGTGGAATTGGTGGTGTCCACCGAGGCGGCGAGTCGACCATGGATATTTCTGCCGACTTGACCGAACTCGGCCGTACACCGGTCGCCGTCTTCTGCTCGGGTCCCAAATCGATTCTCGACATTCCTCGCACCCTCGAAGTTCTAGAGACGTTTGGCGTGTCTGTCACAACATTCAACTCGACCGGCGAATTCCCGGCGTTCTACACTTCCAACTCGGGGCTCTACGTTCCTTATGCGGGAAGCAATGTGCAGGCAGCCACCTCGATCCTGGTCAACTCGCAAATCGGCCTGCAGAGCGGTCAGGTGTTTGCGAATCCTATTCCAGCCGAGTTTAACCAAGTGGGAGCAAAGATACAAGAGTGCGTCGAACAGGCGGTGCGCGAGGCGATCGAACAGGGAATTGATAAACGTGGTAAAGAGGTCACTCCGTGGCTTCTCAAGCGACTAGCAGAGCTCATCCCAGAAAGCAAGCAGAGCAACCGTGCGCTCGTAGTCAATAACGCCAAGAAAGCAGCACAAGTGGCCGTCGAACTCGACAGAATCGAGAAGGAGGCAGAGCGTACACGTGATACACACGCTCTCGGTGGGATTGCATCGACTGTGAGTTGAACATTTCCCCCATCTCTCCGCGTCCACCACCTCTCGACAGCATCGTGAACGGCCTCCTCTCGATGTACATATGCACCAAAGGTCGAACACAATCAACAGCATCTTGCAACCCTGCTTGTGGTGCGGAAAGAGAGATGTACATGCAATGTGAATCGTGTTGCTGAACATATATCGCTTGGTTTTGATTTCGGTCTGCTTGTGTCATGTTGATGCTCTCCAGTCCTCGAACGACAAGGCCAGGATCCTATTTTTTGGAGCAGCTGCCGTCGACATTACCTCTCAGACCGAATCTGCGGGAGCCGATCAACTGGCAGCAACCACCTATCCAGGTCGCGTACTTGTCACTCTGGGAGGTGTAGCACGCAACATGGCAGAGACGGCTACGCGCGTTCTGTCGTCGCATTGCGCGTCTTCAGTGAAACTCGTTTCTCCGCATGGAAACGACGAATTTGGCTTGCTGCTACGGACGGGCATGCAACAAGCAGGCATGCGAACGGATGGGCTTTTCGTTCCTCGGAACGGCAGCGGAGCCACGAGGACGGCAGTGTGCTCGTTGATGTTGGACGATCGAGGCGACTTGATCTCAGGTGTTGCGGATATGGACATTGGCCGCACTGCACTGTGTGCGCACAAGGACGAGGATGCAGCCGAGTCGCACTTGGCAGATCTGCTGCAAGCTGAGTCGCCCGAGCTGGTGGTATTTGATGGAAACATCGGCAGCGAGCAAGCAAGCCAGCTGCTGGCGGCTTGCGACGCATACAATGTAGATCAAACAGACAGTGCCGTCAGACGTCCCTTGCTTACCATGTTTGAGCCGACAAGCATCGCCAAGTCGACAATTGCCCTCGAGCACTTTGCTACTGCCAAGGCGACGCGCCAAGCCACACAGCCCATCAGCTTCGTTACACCAAACGCAGTCGAGCTGGACCGCATCTGTACGATTTCAAGAAAGCTGGGCCTTATCACACCATCATCGAACACTACCTCGTTGCATCCCTACAACATCGACCCAAACATCCTCGATCCCGACACGATCCTGTCCGCCAAATGCCTCGTTGATGCACGCCTCTTCTCGACCATCTTGCTCAAAGTGGGTCGCCATGGTGTCATCACGATCGATGCAGACACGGTGCAACATCATCCTATCCCCGCAGGCCAAGTCAAGCTGGTCAACACAACTGGGTGTGGCGACAGCTTCGCCGGTGCGTTCGCTGCTACCCTGTCGCATCTCCTCCGCCGTCAACGCTCATTGGGTCGCGACGAATGGCATGCAGTCATCGACGCAGCTGTCGAGGTAGGACAGCGCGCAGCACGTAACACACTCGCATCGGCAAAAGCAGTCGGCGACAACATGCACCTTTTGCTTGATCACCACACTTTGTGACTGTACTTCCTCAGTGACCAATGTAAAAATGTCCAATTGAGACCATACCCAGATAAAGAAGCTAACCTAAACCGACAACAGGAGGACGAGACGAGCGAAAGCTTGCATACAGAGACAAGACATAGACAAGAAAGAGAGATGCGAAGACTGAAGCCCACGGCCAGAAGAAGATGCAACAATCGAGCCAGCTCAAGCATACACTTCTTCAAAAAGACGGTCGAGTCCAGCCCTTGCACGCATTGCATGCTCGACTGGCACTCGCTCGGCTTCGTCCGTCAAGCTGCTGTTGAAAACCTCGATGCTCCACGGGCCTTTGTAGCCGGCCTGCTTGACAGCAGCTTGGATGAACTCCCTCGTTGGCAGAAAAGCACCTTGGTCATACTCACACGGGAACAGCCTGTTGCCTCTGGACCAGATCATCCTGGCCGGTCTAGGCTCGTCGGCGCTCGGCGAAGGCTTCAAAGGCTCTGGCATCCTGCGTGCGTCGCCGATCTGGAGGAAAAAAATCTTGTCCGCCGGCACTGTGCGCAGCTTGTTCACCGACTCCATGACTACGGCATATGGATCATCGTATTGATCCGTGATACCGGTCTTGGTGCAGGGATCGGCATACTCCCTGGCTAGGGTGTTGAACGAATCAAGGATGAGTCCAACATTGTCACGGTCCGCATGCTGGACCGCCTGCCAGGCACGCGCCCAGACATCGACGTGTGCACCCCACGAAAGCGCTTCGTAACCGATCCTGATGGGACTATCCTGACGCTGAATGGAGCCGTCCGTGGTGGAGCGATACGAAGCATAGACCGGGCCAAAGTGCTCGGCAAAATGACCGAGCTGGGCGAGATCGCTGCCGATTCTCTTGACATCCCCTACGGTTGCAGGGGCATGCTGGTTGTTGGAGCAAATGAGAAGCAGATCCGCACCGAGACGACGCATCACCTCGAAGCGCGAACGCGCACGACGAAGCGCAAGGAGCTGATCCTGAGGTTGAGCCCAGCCTTCAAAATCCCTGAGGGGTTGCAGACTGTAGATGCGCAGGCCGAGCGAGTCGCAAAACGAAGCGATGTATGAAGCAGCTGCCAGCTCCTGCCTGTACGCAGTAGCAGTGCATGGGCCCCAGGCATTGTATGTCATGGGCAGGCCGTCAAGGCCAACAACAAGTTCGCCCTTGTCATTGCGAACCAGCAGGTCGTCGTCGAGACCGGCGACAGCAAAGTGCTTGTTGTCGATGTCGGGTTTGGCAGACGTGTACGATGTGGCGCTAGTGCTTATGGAAGACGAGTTGCTAGTGGTAGATGAGCCAGAATAGCGTCGGTCGAGGTTCATGGGCGAATCAGGTGGGCTGAGCGCCGAGAGATAAGGCAAAGATTGCATAGGTGGAGTCGAGATGAGCGCGTCGCCACGCTCCTGGATCGAGCGAAACTCGTGCGAGACAGCAAACGCATCGAGGTCATCCTGAAAGAGCTCGATGCCGTCAAATCCAGCCTGGGCAATGGCACGGAGTTTGGAGAGAAGTGAGTGACCGGCAAGGTTGGCGCCGACCGAGTGGGTAAAGATTGAGTACGGATGAGGGCGTGTATATGGAGCTGCAGTCGACATGTTGATCGTGCGGATCTGGCGAGACGAGGTGCTGGCTGCTTTGTTGTATGCAAAGATAAGAATGGAGCTACACGGGTGGCAGGGCAGTCTACAACGGCAACGTAATGGGTCTGGAAAGGTCAAGACACCGGCCTGTTTGGTATTGTGCAAGTGATCAATACGATTCTGAAGAGGATGGTGAAGGGGGTGATGTTGGTGGTTCAGTTGACAGAAGTGACGAGGAGGAAAAACGTTTCGGTGCCATGACTATAGCAGATGAAACACAAAGCTCAGATAGGAGCGCTCAGTCGACAGAGCTATCTCTCGACGACAGGCAAAGCAGCACGGATTGGTGAACGAGCGAACGCGGCTTGAGGGGATTCATGTGATGTTGGCCCCTCTCTCCAGACGGACTCTATCGATACGGACCCGAAAAGACACTTGGGTGTCCAACCGAGGCAATGTGGATCATTCGGGACGAGGTTGAGAGAACAATGACGCAAGGAACCGAACCGTCCGAGCTCAAGGCTTTGCTCTGCTCAAATTTGTCAAGTGGCCAATCGTGGCAAGCGCAAGGGACGCGAGGATCACGAATTGACGGCGGCTTGAGCTGTCAACCTGGCAACACCCAAAAACCCAAAGAGCATCTGAAACCTAGTCAGGATGGGCGAGCGAGCAAAGCGAGAATAGCGAGAAAAGCGAGAAAAGCAGAACAGGGCAAGAACGGCTTGACGGCCAGGGGCAGTGTAAGGGTCACTAGGCTGCTGCCTTTTAGGCGTTACAAATTAGTTATGGTAACAACTCAGACAAACACGAATGTACCGTTGTGTGTTTGTAGACTGCATCTGCAGTACCTGTTAGGCGAAAGAGGCAAAGGGACCAGTACTGAAGTGGAAACACGAATGTCTCAATCGTTGATTCGTCAATGCAGTCAAGACCCTTTTGCTGCAAAACACAGTGCAAAGTGGCGGCATATGATGACGGACGTTCCATGTTGACTATCATGGTAAGTAGTTTGATGCCAAGATGGACAGTGTACCATGGCGCCATTCGTGATTGCGGCAGAGACAAGCGCCGTTGGCGCTAACTAAGTTGTGAGGATGGGCGTGTTGGTGCTATTGCGCCACGACTTTTTCATGACAACTCTCGTGTCTCTAAAACATATAGCCGAGGTTTTTTGGGTCTTTTCTCGGGTAACCGCTGTACGTGGCACGATGACTGACAACTGTTTGTTGTATCACTCACTGTGGAACAGCTGTGCTGGTTGCCGATTGCTAGCCTGGGAGCTGAGTGTGAGTGTGGGCGCACAACTAGATAAGGTCGCCTCCGCTCAAGCCCCGTTACTCGTATAGCTCCGTCATCCTAGATGATCGTGCTCGACTAGATGAAAAACGTGAGCTGAGCGTCGCTCGTCTCATTCTGACGTTGGTCTGAATTCCGATTTTTGAGCCAGCGGCGCTCGCAAAACTGGTTCAAAGTTGAACGCCGAGAGCGAAGTGGCGGCTGAATCGCCGCGTTAACGTTACATCATTCGTGATTAGCGCACTCTCCTCTCCACGGATGACGGCGAGCAAGCGGAGGCGACCGAGCAGCAGAGCATTGCTCTCCCAATCCACTCTGACGCTTGCAGAAATGTCTGAAACGACAACAAGACCAAAAGTTTGTTGATTGCTCGACAGCCGAGACCTGCGGCTCGCAAGCCCAAGTTGTGAATCCTGAATGGGCGTGCCAAGAGCGTGAGGGTATCTATCGTCAGCGTCAGTCACGAGTGTGATCGTCGATGGCCACGCGATAGAACGACTTGCCAATCACGAATTCAATTTAATTTCGACTCCCCTCGCACTCGTGACTGGCTGAGAGCGAGCGGCAACCAAGCTAAGTTAACTCAAAAGTCTTTCATAGTGAACTTACTCTGTTACGGTCTTTCGTTGATACAGCGCCTTCAGCAGCCGAAAAGCGCACGACTTGGTTGCAAAAGAAACAAGCCGTACATCCACAACGTGAATCTTGACTGACGTGACCTGCATCGGAAAAGCGAGGCCCTTGCTCGCTTAACTCACCAACGCCCTTGCTTTCCGCACATTTGACTCAATTACAGTTCCTCTACAGAGTACACCGTGTCCAGTGAATCACGAATATGCTGCGCCAGATTTCTTGGACTTTCACCGGCAAGTTTGGCTACTTACTCGCAATCCGAAACAGCGAGATCCGAGTTTCGACAGCTTGCCGCAACCCGGCGCGTCCTCCTCACAAAGCTAACCTTCGGGCAAGTCGCCGCATGTCGAGGTCTCCGTCAAGGGTTAACTCGCTTCTTTCTCTTCGGTCCGTATCGCTTTTCGCTCTAACGTTAGTCGGATCCGGCGTGAGCTTTAAATGGTTTGTCGCCTGACTCACTTGGGTTGCTGTCCAGGTGCCTCCCTGATCGTCGCGGCTGGGATGCTTTAGTCGGCTTTGACGGTGTACTCTACCCGCCATCTTTTGCTCAACGGTTCCGACTGAAATGTATCCGAGTTTTCACATCAATCGCAGAGTCCAGCTATACTTCATCGCCGATCTCTTCCCCGGCCTTGTAATTCCGCGATCCGGAACATTCACGATTCGAAATCTAACTCTCAACTTCCACCTCGAAATTTTCCCTTCCCCACTCACGACTTGGATTTTTTTGATTTTTTTTTCTCTCGATGCACGATTTTTCTTTGGCCTGACGAGAAGAACAGGACAGCAATCACGAATTAAACCTTTCGAGAACAACCTCAGTTTTGCAGGTGGCACAGACTCACGACTCACGACTCGGTGACTTTTCTATCTTGACTGTTTTCCACAAACCGTCAACCAGCATCCCCATTACCACCGCCCTTGCACTAGAAGAGACATCATGTCGGCTACTCCCATCGGCTTCTTCGGCCTGAAGCTCGTGCCAGGCAAGGTCCACAGGATGGACGTCTCGCGCGACTTTAAGATCACCAACGTCTCGTACGCCGATCAGCCCAAGTCCAATACCAAGACACTCGTCAAGATCCACTACACTCATGTCCCTGGTTTTGAGGATGACTACGATGAAGAAGAGCAAGAGAAAGAGCCCAAATCTACCGATGAAGAGGAGGAGATCGAGGAAAAGGTGTACACGCTCTGCAGCCTCAACGGCGCCAACAAGGACCACGCTGTCGTCGACCTCCAATTCTGCCAGGAAGAGCTCATCGGCTTTTCCATCACAGGTGACGCGCCTGTCGACCTTGTAGGCAACTACGTCGCTCCTCCTGACTTCTTCGATCAAGACCCTTCCGACAGTGAGCTCTACTCGGACGACGAAGATGACGATGAGGATATGTACGGTCTCGACTCGGACGACTTTGACGATGATGATGATGATGACATGGACGAGGATCCAGACCGCTTCGAAGAGCTTGTTGAGTCTTCCGCCTCGAAGCCCAAGAAGGCTATCGAGGCTGCTCCCCTCGCCGATTCCAAGAAGCGTGCGGCGGAGAAGCCTGTCAAGGAAACCGCTGCCAAGAAGCTCAAAGCTGATGCTTCCGCCGCTTCCGCCGCTTCCACCCCTACCAAGGCCATCGAGACCAAAGGAGAGAAGCAGACCAAGGGCGCAAAAGACACCAAGCCCAAGTCTGAGACCGTCGAGAAAAAGACGGTCGACAAGTCTACTTCCAAGATGACCACCACCAAGCTTCCATCCGGTCTCGTCATCGAGGAAAAGAGTGCAGGCTCCGGTCCTCCCTGCAAGGCTGGTCAAAAGGTCGGCATGCGATACGTCGGCAAGCTCACTAACGGTAAAGTGTTTGACCAGTGCACTAGCGGCAAGCCATTCTACTTTAAACTTGGCAAGGGAGAGGTCATCAAGGGTTGGGACGAGGGTGTCAAGGGTATGCGTGTCGGTGCAGAGCGCCGTCTCACCTGCCCTCCTAAACTTGCTTACGGCAACCAGAAGATTCCCGGCATCCCCGCCAACTCGACACTCGTCTTCGATGTCAAACTTGTTGAAATCAAGTGATCCATGACAGATGGACTGAATTTGTCTACTTTGTCTCCTGCACATTCCACCTACCTTGACCCGCACGGCCCTTGTGTGGAGACAAAAATCGTGAATCACGAATATGGAATTCCGGCGCTCGCATACACAGTTACCTACTGGCTAACCACTCTCGACATCTTGTACTCTATATACTCATGCACCAATCAACCATCTCCGACCAATCTCCCACAACGCTTCATCCTGTCAATTTGTGTGCATAGGCACGGTCACCACGGTACAGCCCGTTCCTACTCCCCTCCCCCCCAGGCACGTCTGAGTCAACCACCACACCAGTCTCATAGGCGCCACAGGCATAATAGTGGGGCTGTGAAAGTGAACCCAAGGAGATGTGGGCTGATGTTGGTGGCGTTCAGCGCAGTCGGTCAGCGCATCTGACCCTGGCATCGCCAGTGTGGCAAGTCCTGCCGAGATGAGACTGCCTCCTCACGACAGGTGTGTGGCTCCCGTCCCCGCCGTCCAAGACAGCTTGGTCGCAACCGTAGACGCATTGATATCCGCCGATCCGGCATCCTCGCGATACATAGTCAACCAATCGTATCACCTGTTCTCGAAAAGCATATAAACCCATCCCTGAGCAGTCCCTCTGCCTCCAGATTCTTCACCATCTCCGCCCACTAACCAACCTCTGCCACCTTTCTACCACGCTTTTGCTCCTCTTAGCTTTTCAAAATCCATTGCCCGTGATGTTCAAGCTTACTACTGCCTTTATTGCCGCTGCGGCTCTGTTGTCGGCCACTGCTCAGGCTGATCCGCTCCAGTGCCACATGCAGGCGTTCAATGCCAACATCATCTCTGTCGACGCCTACTCTGCTAATGACTTGTCTGACAAGCACGCCCCATTGGGCGCCTCGGGCTACTTCGCCGATGTCACTCTGACTGGTACGTTCTTCTTGTACAAAAAGCGGCTTGAGCTGCCAACGTGACTTCTGACTCCTATGAAACATTTCAATTGGATTCAATGCCGAGCAGGAAAGTATCACCAGGACGTCTTTGACGCCCGTCATTGGTTGACCATGCGTCACTCGGGTACTGACTGTCGCAATGTCAAGGGCACCGATTCCAAGGTTTGCAACATTGACTACGTCGAAAACCAGCCCGGGAACTCGTGCGCTCAGGTCACTCAGAGGTCGCACCTCCTCGGTTGGTCGTCTGGCAAGGCTCTAGACATCTCTGCGACCGCGCCCAATGCGCCCGTTCACTTTCGCGCCTCGTTGGCTCCCTCGCTCCAGACCTGGTGGACCGGCCTGCCCAACACCTGTGCCGTTCAGAGATACAACGCCCCTCACAACCCCTACAAGATTGTCACGCTCACTGCTTCGGGCATGCACACCTGGACCAAGCTCGTCATCATGCTCGACGCGCCCGAACCTTCTTTCTTCAAATCTTGGTCATGCGAGTACAACGACTCGCTCTCTCCTGTTGTTGGTAACATACAGGTCTCTGAGGATGGCAAGACCTACACTCTCACCAATGTCAAATACCAACCGATCCTCTACTCTGCCAACGAGGAGAACAAGTCTTAAATTGCTTGCAGATAGCATCCTAGCAGTTTGCTCACATCTTGGGCCTGATAGACGATATTCTCTGTGATATCTTTTGTCAGAGCATCAATCTACGGCTAAAGAAGATTTTCCTTCTCTAGCTTCGCTCGGTAGTCCCTCTCACGTTATCATGTCCGTCTTCATCTTTTCTTTCTCGCGTTCCTTGTGATTTCGTGCATTTCCAACGCCTAAATCTCATTCACCTTCCACCTTCCACCTTCCACCTTCCACGCCTGTGAGCGAAGGTTTAGAGAAGCATTCCCAGCAAACTTCTGTGACGAATGTTTCGGGCGAGCGGCTCATGCGAGCAAGTCAGTGCGAATTCTCTTTTCATGGCGCCCAATCGCTGGTCCGAGAGGTCACTGCTTTCGACAGCCCTTGATGTCTTGTCCACGCGAGCAGTAAGTGAAAAGCATGACCCAGCCGGCGTGAAAGGACGGAGTAGTGAGTCTCATTAGGCATGAAATGAATCCAATGTTTTCCGACTCCCTGCCAAGCGGGGTCGGCAGTATCTAGTGCTGGCCAGCCCATTTCTTGATTTGTTGCTACGGACACATACAGCGGTCGAACGATAACAGAAATGTGGATGGACTGAGACTTACAACGTACATGCATATGAGTGGGTATCAAAAACAAAGGGAAACGCGACCTTGGCCAAATCAAGACGGAAGAGTAGGGAGATAGATCGAGGGAAAGAAGCGATCAGCGCGTGATTTCAGACGTCAGAGCGGACACTGATGGGGGCTGAGATGTCCTGCCGATGCATTCGGGTGCAAAGACGGATATATCTCCAGACGCCTACCCTTCTTATAAGAGCATTGACGATAGCCAGACACCCCTACCGGTACGTCTGCGCTGTTGGTGGTGCAGTAAACGTGCTTGCACGGCCTGTATGTCTACAACGCGGACTGATGAGCTTTGCCCGAAGAGCAAAACCAGATACTATATTCTCAGGTACCTTGGGAGCAAGCAGTGCACAATTACGACATACTACCAGAACGCAACGGAACGAAATAATCGCTGCAGCTTACTTTGCACCAGCATCGAATCTTCAACAGAGTGTGCTGGATACGGGCTGGTAAAATCGAGTGCAAGCTTCATTTGCAGACTTCATTTGTGGCGTGCAGATCAAGGCAGCGCAGGCGACGATGGCGATGCTCCTCGTTTTGACGAAATCTCTCACATCTCTGAAAACTCTCCCTGGCCCACGCTCCCTGCTCCGTTCTCTCGTGTCTGTGCTCTATGCTCTGTGCTGACACGATCGCCATGTACAGCGTGCATTTTCACACGCTTCCAACAAAATTTGGGGCGCCGCGTTCCGATGCACAGTCACAGAGTGACGCCTCCACATGAACCTGTGCGGATCAAGAACGTGGGCTTCTGCGATCCTTCCTGCCTATGCGCACCTCCTCACTTGTCCATCACCACCACGCACCTGTCCCCGCCCTGTTTAGTCTGCATATTTACACACAAAGATGGAGGACCCAGTCAACGAGATCCGCGGCGTCGTCAAGGGGCTTGTCGCTGCCAGAAATGCTTCGGAACAGAAGTACTGCATGCAGAGATACTTTGCGCCCGATGCTTCGTTCGACCATGTCCTGTGCACGGTAACGAGCGGACCCAACTCGAGGGACAACGGCATCTTGCCCATCTATCAGTGGCTGAGGGTCATCTCAAAGTCGGACATCGAGGTGTTTCACGTCGGTACGTGGCGGTGCGATGCATGCTTAGAACTCTGGCCGTCTTCTTGATGCATACACTGACGTCGGCATTCTGTTGCGCTTCGGCTTTGATCCTACATATGCAGGCTTTGATCAACAGACAAACAAACTGTAAGCTCTCATGTCGATGTATCGCTGCATTTCAGGTCGAATTGCGATGCCAGATTATCTGACCTTGGCTGCTTGTATGCTTTCGAACTGACAGCTTTATCGAAGCAGTGCAAACGTTGCGACCTAATCTCCCTGTCATCCGAGACGTGATTGGCAAAGATGCGCGCATCGTTGTCGCACTCCAACTCCAACGTGGTGCCGATGGCAAATTCTACATCAAGAGCCAACACGACCTCTACGCACCTCAAGTGTAAGCTCACCGTGGCCAGACATGCATTTTAGAACATGTCGTTGAGAGCTGACTTGCTTTTACTCTGTACTATCTCCGCTTCAGACTGCCGTTCGGCATCATTCCCGGAGGCGAGACGGCGACAATGCTGGTCAAGAAGATTGCTGCACTCAATTGCATCATCTTTGTCGGCATCATTCAGCTTTTGTTCGGCTACTGGAAGCCAGGCAAGCATCCGCTTGGCTCGCATGCCAAACCCAAGTAGAGATGATACTGACGATCTCAGTTCTGAGATGTGCTCAATCTTGTTTTCGAGATGTAGAATTGTATTGCAACTCACGAGGCCTCGTTCTGGTCTCTCATCAGCAGGCACTGTACACAGAGTGTGACGGACTGGACAACTAAGCACAGAGATGCAGACGGAGAAATCGATTCTGCGATCTTGGAGATGCATCAAGGTAGGGAGGGGTATAGCGATGGACGCGAAGCAGGTCGTGAGCAGGCAGACGGGGTCTGTACCTTTTTCCTCGAGCGGATGATTACCACTGGATCTTGCGATCCTTACCGCCAAAGTACTTTTCGATAAGCGTCTCGTAGTACGGACGCAGAGCGACGGGGTCAGGAGGCGAGTCGGACTTGGAGTAGAGATCATAAGGATTGAAAGCGAGGACGTTCTGCAACGCCTCTTGATCTTGTGGTGCGCACAGGTGTTGATACGCACCCTCACGGTGCCACGGGTAGAAGCTGTGGTAACGGATCATGTCGAGCGCTGCTTGCGGCAGTGTTGATTCGCGCTTGGCAATCTCGTAGAGGTACTCGTCGTGTCCGAAGCTGAGCATGACGTTTCCAAGACCACAGTTAGGCTGATACATGCCGTACTTGGTGTTGTACCTTTCGTCGTGCAAGTCGGGGTTGTTTTCAAACGTGTGAGGGTAGACGGTTCCCTGTGGAGCACAACCGACCACAAACGTGTCGCCGACAACATCCCACTGACCGTCCGCTCCGAAGAAGCACAGCAGTTTGCCGAGGTCGTGGATGAGACCGGTGAGTTGCATCCAGTCCGGTTTGCCGTCTCTTCGCATCGCCTCTGCTGTCTGCAAGAGGTGCTGGATCTGTGAAAGCGATGTGTCCGGATCGGATTCATCGACTAGCGTATCGAGCTTTTCGATTGCTTCCCAGACCGTCATCGAGGCGTGGTGATTGTGAAGGAATCGCTCGCGCGCCGCAATGTTGAAGGCAACCGTTTGCTTTTCATGCTGCGTCTTGTAGAAGGCCTTGACGTGGTCGAGCGCGTCTTCGTATCGACGAAAGTCGTCCTTGTCCTTTTCCGAGTCGAATTGAGAACCTTCGGTACGCCATGCTTGGTCGTCTTCACTGCAAGGTTGGGGTGCGCAAGGGTGGGTGCCACGGTAAACATTCACTTCATCCACCATGTCAGAGATAGCATCCATGGCGGTACCCTTGGTTGTGACCGAGGTGAGCGTCTTGGCTGCTGGCATAGTAGCCATCATGACCGGGTCAACTGCGATCGGCGCCATGATGAAAGGCTGGATTGGCTGTGATGCGTCAGAGTGTGAAGAACAGGACCAATGTCTGCGGGTGAAGAGGGAGAACGGCAAACCTCGACATCGCGGGTCTCTATATCTACTTGCCAGCCCCTGCCCAATTCAATCTGGCCTCAGTCACATGTCGATCCACGGAAGCACGGAACGAGCTTCGAGCTTCCAGGTATACGTTGTGACATGATTCCAACATACGTTGGCTCGGCAGGCTTTCCAGAGGCAAAACAAAGTTTTTTCACCTTGATTGAGCGGTGCACGGTGCTGAAGATGGGTAGCCGGTGAATTCGGTATGTGCTCGGTGACATGGTGGGGTGCATCGGTGCTTGTGCGGGGTGCTGAAGAAGCGCAACGCTGGACCGCCAACCAACTCGTTACTCGATCCCGCATCGTGATGAAGGCCGTGCAAGCGCCGACGCGTTTGAGTGACAAGCGCGAGCCACTCACTGTCCCGGACAGACGACCAACAAGCTCAGTGCAAAGCTTGTCGAGACAAATTCTGCCCTCGTTGGATCGAACGCAACGTCATGCGACGTGCGCACTGCGCTACTCAACCACCTCGCACCGTGGACAGTCTCGGACCGTATTCACCGACGTGTAGCTCGCCGCGTCAACACCGATGCGGAAGTCAGGCGGCTACTCAGTATCGCCAGCTCGCCGAATATTGCCCAAAAAAAACCCCCCGAAAAAAAAAAGTGGGTCGACGACTCAAAAACCAAAGATGAACGTCAGTATGAAAATCACCCACAGAAATTTGCTGCCAAGAAATGCAGCCACATAATTACGAATGTGTTCCGCCGTCATCTCATCTCTACAATCTTGAGAGTACTGCAATGTATATGTTCCCCAGCCACAGATCTGACCGATCCCAGTCGACAGCTTCGAGAGATACCATTGCGATGAAGACAAAAAAAGACGATGTGTCGATGTGTTAAGTGGCTCGACCGACCTAGTGTTACAATGCATGCGAATGAGATGCGCGTGGGAGAGAGAGACTGTCAGATGTACAAAACGAGAGAATGCATGCGAAGAGACCAAATGAAGAAGAACGCCTGGTGTTAAGGGCAAGGCGTCGTGCCTGGATATGCGTGAAAGCATTCTAAAACAAATAAGTGTGTACCTGGTGTTAATGGCAAGGCACCGTGCCGGGTATCTCCGATTCGGTTGTTGGATGTGGTAAGAACATTTGCGGGCGTTCGCTAATGGCAAACGAATATGTCATGGTCAAGCTGCAAACATTAGCGACGCAGACCGATGCGGTGCATCAGCTCGTCACGGACGAGCGTCTTCTCGGCCGCAGCACCACCGGTCATGATATCGCCGTTTTCAAGAGCACGGCGAATCAGATAGGGCAGCGTCAGCTCGAGAGGTCCATAGGGAATGTACTTGAGCACCATGTGCGGGCCTACACCGCCCGAGTTGGCGTCAAAGGCAGCCTGAATACGGGCGGTAAGCACCGAAGCCATACCGTAGAGCTGGGCGAAAAAAATGCGTCCACGCACTGACTCTTGCAGCTGCAGGTCGATGAGCGGAACGCGCTCAAGCAATTCGCCCAGATCCTTGCCCGGATGAGCATCCTTGGTTGCCTGCAGCAGCGCTGGCACAGGCTTGGCCATACCTAGTCGAACCATTTCGCGGATCACTTTGAGTGATGACTGAGTGTTGTGACTGGCAAAAACAACGGCGAGGCTCGGTAGCAAGCCCCTTTTGGCGCCGCGAACTAGATCCTCGTGGATTTCCTGAACGAGGCGGATG
This sequence comes from Mycosarcoma maydis, assembly GCF_000328475.2. Taxonomy (NCBI): domain Eukaryota; kingdom Fungi; phylum Basidiomycota; class Ustilaginomycetes; order Ustilaginales; genus Mycosarcoma; species Mycosarcoma maydis. The sequence goes on from NC_026478.1 coordinate 79,238, forward strand.
GCGCAGCCATCGTAGCATCGATCAGTCAGATCTTTGTTGGGCCATACGGGGCTTCCCCATCCCTGATAAGCAGCAGCGTCTGCACCCTTGCCGGGCACAGGAGGCGCATCGACAATCTTGTCGGACCAGATGCGATTTTCAATGTCGACATACGCGCCGCGAACGAGCTTGACACCGAGCGTGTATCCGTTGAGCCTGGCGCGTTCAAATGATGCTGCGAGGTGCGAAGGCGTTCGGCGAAGGTAAGCCTGGAATGTGTTGTAGACCAAGGGTCCGGTGACACTGCCTTGAGGAGTATCGCTGGATGCTTTGGCAGGTCGGTTGTACTCGGCAGCAATGGCTTCGTACATGGCATCGATGGCTGGCTGGTACCAGCTGTATTCAGCGTCGATCGCGAGGCGCACACTACCGTGCTGCTTGGCGCGCTCGGCGATCTCACGTAGTGCTTCCCAGAGTTGCTTAAGTGCTTCAACATCCTTGGGTGGTAGCGCGGCGACGGGTATGGCGAGTCCACCGCAAGGACCCTTGCCGTTGATGCTAAGCGGGGGCAAGGGCTCGGGAGGCGAGCTAAACCACTCCCTGGGCACGATGGCAGCCGAGGCGCGCTCGAGCACTGACGAATCGTAGAGCAGACCGGACAGCTTGATGGCGACAAAGGTGCTTCCGGATCGGTCAGGTCGAGCGGCTAGCTCGGCAGCTTGGTCGTTATCAGCAGCACCGTGACAAGCGGGTAGAGAGGCGAGCTTGGCCGAAACGTCGATACTGTGCAAGAGCTCGTCGACGAAGGGTCGGTGAACGGCAGACTTGGGAGTTTTGTCTGCGTCGGAAGCTTTGGCAGGCTTGCCATCGTGGTTGACTTCGACCGAGAAGTTGAGCATGGCACCTAGATTGTCTCGCGAGAGCGACGAGAGCAGCGGCAGCGAGCCTTCGGCCGTATCATCGCTGATGAATTGACGGAAGAAAGTGCGACGAATGATGTACTCGGTGACGGCCCAGACGAAAGGCAGCGACGTGTTGGAAGACCACTCGATGAGGGAGGGCCCCACCTTTGCGAGAGATCCGAAAGAGCAGAGCGTAAAAACGGCATAGTTGGTCAGCAGCATGGAAACTGGCTGTGAACGAAGCGGGCGATATGGGCGATGGCTCTCGTCTTCGCGCTGGACATCCTGCTCGTGCGCCCTGGCGATCTCTTTAGCGTGCGAAGCAGCTTGCGCGTCAAGATGAAGTGGGTCAGTGATGGAAAAAGCGAGGGCAGCCAAGGCGGTCGCGCCAAGGGTTGCTCGAAAGGCAATGACTCCAGATCGATAAGCGCGGTCGGCTGAGCTACCAATAGAAGCTGGACGAGCATGGTGGGAGGCCCAACGCTTGGCTGCAGGTGCGACTCTACCGGACCACGGTAGAGCTGGCGGCGATGCAAGCTTGGTCGTCCGGCTTGTCAAGGCTTCGGATCGCCATGCTGATGATCGTGCCAAAGACTGGACTAGGCGGTGGATGTTCGACATTCCCTGCAGACAGTATCGTGATCGCGTCCTTCTACACAGATTTCGGAATCAGGGTGGAAGGAAAAGTAAGAAAGCAAGCAACGGCGACGTCGACGTCGACGTTGACCAACCGAACAACCACCTGTGACCAAGAGAAGGTACACCAGCCCCACCGGAAGACAAAAAAGCCACGGGACGCGATCAGCAAACAGAAAGCAGAAGGAGAACAATGGTGAATGGAAAACGGCACGGCTGATAGCAGCGTTTGATTGTTATTGGACGGACAGAGAGATAAAGGCTAAGTAAGGGTAAGGGTTAGAAGCCCAGTCACCATCACCAACAGATCTATCTGGTCAAGAACAACCAACCACGGAACTTGGACATAAGAGAGAGTCACGAGTATACCTTTTTTTCTTTCCTTTTTTTTTTTGGTACAAGTTTAGCCGTGGCAGGGTCACGAGATACGAGATCGCGTTGCCGAGAATGCTCCGAATATAGTTCAAGTTGGGTAATAAAAAAGAATACATGGAGACTGCATGAGTCGAACACGCGACCTTTCGCAAGTTAGCGAATGCTAAGCGAACGCTCTACCAACTGAGCTAAACCCCCCGTTGTTGACCGACGAGTCATTTGCTATTATGATTGGACCGGGATCACTATTGCAACATGTTGTTCTTCACTTCTCGTGCCCACGTGCACAGAGAAGCTGTTCCACTCAAATCACGAATGTCGTGATTAGAGCTAGGTCGGTAAACTTTTTCAAGGGTTTCTGCTCATCGTTGTGCTATGCTATCACTGACTGGGCGCATCGCTCTGCTAGTGATAAATCAAGTACCGTTTACAAGGTATCATCGCCGGTTCTGTTCCTATCTTTCCATCCAGGAGCAGTCTCAAGATGAGAGGAGCAGCGACAGAAAGGCGAACATGAACAGGATTTGAGGGAGGCATTCGCCTACGTCCTGCGACATGTGATTGGCAAGTTGCGCTCGCGCACGCAATCCGTCTCACGCACCCTTCGTGCTTGTCGCCCGTGGCTTTGCACGTGTTACGTGTTCACGGGTTGGGCCAAAAGTCACTGATTAATCACAATAATCGTGAATCGTGAATAACATTTGCTGTTAGGCTTTTGGCTTTGAGCTTTGGCTTGCCGGCGTTTGGGCTTCGCGGGTTTTTAATGGCTGTCGCTCTCTGAATCGTGAAGGGTGAATATCGGCATCAGGTAGATACATGAGCCACAAGAGCAGCAGTGAGACACCATTCGTCATTTTTGCATCGAGAACGCTGGCAGGCTCCATCGTGACTACCATCACCGCATCACATCTTTTCTTGCGCATCCAAGTCGCACATCGGCGAGCGGTCGTCTCCATTCGACAACACAAATGATGCAGACAACGTTGTCATCCTTGTGGGCTGGTGCCTCGATCGGTGTCAGCATGCACGATGACAATAGCTGCCACGTTCATCACGATCCTGTCGCCGTTTACCTCTCGCTCTTTTTGTGCGCCGGTCTCGTCGTATCGTACTTGCCCCAGATTGTCCGCATAATCCTCAACAAGTCATCCCAAGGTTTCTCTCCGTGGTTTCTGCTTCTCGGTTCCACTTCGAGCGCTTCTAGCTTCCTCAATGTCGTGGCACTCCAATGGGGTATCATCCGTTGCTGTCCTTCGCTGCCAAGCTTGGAATGCGCCGAATCATTGCTAGGTATCCTTCAGGTAGGCCTGCAGTGGTTCATGTTCGCCTTGGTCTTTGTGCTCTTCCTCATCTACTATCCCTTAGACCAGAGATACGAACGCGCCATCGCCCTCCCTCGGCGCGACCAACAGGATCGCCGTCTTCGAGCACAGGCTCGCAGAGCTGCGCGCAGAGCTGCTGCAGAGCGACACATCCCCTCTCAAATCGACGAAGAATCCAACAACCTAACAGTCCCCGCCGAGACTTCTCGCAGCCTGGTAGGTGCCTCGACAACTGATACATCATCGGCTGGCTCGGACAACTCGGACCTCGATTCGGTCGACAGTCACATCGCCCAGAATTACGCCAATCCATCTGCACAGGCAGACGGCGATGACTCTTCCGATGATGATCTCGAAGAGACACACGACGATAACCGCGATACAGAGGCGCTTTTGCACGTCAACGACTCGGCTGATCACTCGGCCATCTCAAGACGCGATGCTAGCAGCAGCGCCTTTTCACGTCTCGCTCCTACCTTTTGGCCCATGTGGAAGGCACCCAACGGAGAGCAAGAGCGCAGCCATCCTTCTGGTCGCGCTCAACGATCTTCGAATGCGCGTGGCATTCTGTCCAATGCGCCACGCGGCATGCAAAGGATCGAGCGTCTGAGAAGAGCCAAGAACAATCAGAAGATGCTCCGAATGCGTAAGCGTCGCACCGAAGAGTGGAGTCTGGCTCTCGCGCTCGCATGGGTCGTCTCGATTCACTTTGTTTTCATCAGCGCTATCACTCTTTTGCTCGTCAGCTCGCTTCCTCCCAAGTCGTTCCCGCCACCCGAAGAGGTCTCGGCGCTGTCCAGCTGGTCCCAAGCGGTCAGCAACATGTCGGCCGTCGCAGTGAGCCGACCCTCGTCGCGTCTGCTAATTTCTCGATGGGCCGCTTTCCTCGGCAGCTCTGCGACTGTCTTGGCCGCCGGCCAGTACCTTCCACAGATCATCTACACCGCGCGCACCAAGCTTGTCGGCAGCTTGAGCATCCCCATGATGTGTTTGCAGGTGCCCGGAAGCGCCGTCTTTGTCTACTCGCTTGCGCTGCAGCCAGGCACCGACTGGTCTTCGCTTGCAGCCTACGTGCTTACGGGCGTACTACAGCTCGTCCTGCTGGTGCTTTGTGTAGCATGGCGCATCCGCCAGCGACGTGCAGGCATAGACGACTATGGCCGTCCACTCGCTCCCATCTCTCTGTGAAAAAAAAAAAAAAGATACAGGACGTTGCTTTTGTACATGACGACGCAGATCGTCTTTGAGCCGGACCGAGCAGAACGTTGTACAATCTGGCCTTCATTTGCATGTCAAAGCAAGCTGTGCCTCAATCTTGGATTTCGTGTGGGTTTTGTGGGTTGCCTTTGTGACTGCGTGCTTTCATCCCACTCGAGCATCGTTGATCTCGAATTGCGCCGACGAGCTTGACTTGAAGCATATCGTGATTTGCTTCATGGCATGAAGCTCTTTGCACAGTTTCCCTTGCGCTACCAGTTATCGTCTTGATCTGACCAGCTCGAGCGCGCGACTACGATGAGGGGGATTCTTGTTGCGCTCACCGCAGCACTCATCTTTTGCTCTCTGACTCCTGCACAGCCTGTTTTGCACATTCAAGAGACGAACAGGGCCAAGAATCGAGCGAGTAAGTTGCGCGCCTACGACCAACTCTCTTGCACAGAATGGCAGAATGTCTAACACCTCGTCTTAATATGCCGACAGATCGGAAGCTGGTGGCACGACAGCCGGAGTACAAAGCCGTCGAAACGCTCGAGAAGAACGTCAACATTGCTATAGCTGTGGGAACGGCTCTCGTCACGCTTGTCTCTGCAGGCGTCGGTGGCATGCTCCTCAGCGATCACCTCGCCTGCAAAAGCGTCGCAAAGCAGGAAGAGATCATGCAGAAGTCGTGGGACTCGATGCACCCTGATGGCTTTACACCAGCCGGAGACCAGATGCGACCAGTAAGCTTTGATTGCAGTACTCAGGAGCGAGGACTCAAACCCCTCCAATCCTATACAAATGGCGCTGAGATGTACTGAAGCTAGCTGCTCGCTCAGCACATGCCTCATAGGGATGTCACTCTCATCCTTGGGGTAGCAAAGAATCCTGCAGCCTGTGTCATTTCCTTTCGCCCCATTCTCAGCCCAAGGCTTGCGCAGCTGGACTGTCACGCTACTCCATCATCCGTTGATTCATGAATGTCCATACTTGCCATCCACCAGCCTACACCACTACAAAAACTGGCAAAGAGTATCGAGTGAAGAGAGAGTGAAGCTAGCGCAAGTCACAGCGTGGGGCCTACACTTTTGAACAATCGTGAATCATAAATTGCACTGCACACCTGCAGATGCCTTTGCACGCATGTTGAATGCCAAATAACCGTCAAAAGCCGAGCGGACGAAGTCAATGCAGCGGGGAAAAAAGTGAACCCCTTTGCTGGTCTGATCTTGAGCAGCTTGCCTTCCACCACCACTTTGTGCGGCAAACACCGGCAAACAGGCTTCGACTGGGCACTGTTGGCCTTTGTTCTACCTCGATTTATCAAACCTGTCCTCAACGTCCGGAACAACGCTTATCCGACAAACAACACGAGCTTGTTGCAACGAGCTTTGCAGTCGTGAGTGTTGCTGCCAACACACCGGAAAGTGCCGACTCGGGACCGACGCTCTCCGATCATCTGCCCTCGTCTGTGAGGAAGCGTGTGCATCATCTCGCAGCTTAGCGCGCGAGCAGAGAATCCTGTAAGAGACATTGGTCAGCGGCTTTTGCACACACCTTGACCACTCTGCGGCTTGGCAGAGGTGACAGCTGCGCATCTCAATGCCCGAACCGGCACCATCGACGCACATTCACGGCACTCCCAACCACCATCCGTCTACACAGCGCCCATCGACAAAGCCCCTCGGTGCGCGTAGCAATGGCGCCTACTCCCCCGTTCGAGACAGCCAAAAGATGAGCGACACGACCGGCGCGTCTGGCGCGTCCATAGCCCAGTCGCCTGCCTCTCGATCGGTCGGTGCACCAGATGGCGATGCTGGATCAACGAAGAAGGACTTTCAGCGTTCTTTCAAGGCTTGCGATGGATGTCGCACGAAAAAGGTCAAATGCGAGCTGGGCGATCTAGCGGCGCCGTCTGAGCCTCCATGTGCACGATGCAAGCGCGAGATGCGGCCATGTCTCTTCACCATGTCGACGCGCGGTCGTGGACCGAAAGCGCGCTCGTCTCGATCGCAAGCGTTTGGCGCACACCATCTAGCAAAGAACCCACGCACTTCATCCGCCCACGACCTGGATGACGATGACGACGAGCACGACACGGCTTCTTCTGCCATCGACACACTCGCCGGTGCTGCTCTCGCCTCCCTGCCTGCTACCAATTTGAGGCTTCACTCGGCCCGTCACGACGTGCCCGTCTCTGCACTGGACCCTTCAGATGCACCGAGCATTGGTATGATCTATGGGCTCAATCGTCACGACGCGACACACCCGCACAACAAGCGCAGGAAGCTTTCCAGCGAAGTGGAGCCCTCTGACTCCCACAAACCCATAGCCGAGCCAATGGGTGCCTCTGTCTCAGAAGAACGCTTTACTGGTTCCACTCGGTCAGCGAGTCCTTCAGTGACTGCCAAGAACGATGCAGAGCCTCTTGGCCTGATTTCCAGATTAGATTCTCTGCAGCAATATGCGGAAGTCGGCTTGCAACATAGCAAGGATGCTCTGAGAGTGTTAGCAGGTGTCGCAGTGGATTCCAGGGAAGCGAACAATGACGTTGACATGGATAGAGAAGCTCGCAGTGAGCACCAGGGAAGCGCTGCAGCAATGGCTCCTGAACAGGGTGACTCGACCGACCAATACGACCCCACTGCCTTTGCAGACGGCCGTTCTTTGGAGCAGGCCACTGCGCCTGCTGCCTCGGTCTCCATGATAGCATCCGGCCATCGGGGAAACACCACTTCTTCGCAACGATCAGCGGCAGCGCTCCTTTACCGTCCAATCACACCACCACCGCTGAAACACAACTATGGCTGGGGAAAGTTCGAGCCCGTACGTCTGAAGCTAATTAGAAGGAGCGAAGCCAGATACTTTCTCAACTTTTTCATTCGACAGATGCATTCATTTGCACCACACTGCTCACCCCATCTTCTAGACAAGTCTCCTGAGGCGCTTTCAGAGCTTGTGTGCCGCGAGCCCATCCTGCTCGGCGCCATGCTATCTGTTGCTTCGCGCTACGACGTCAATCACAGCGCAAATGTTACCGCCGTCGACACGTTCCATCGCAAGATTTCGAAATGGACCCAGGAAAAGATCAGCCGTTCCTTTTTCCTACCCGCCTCGCACACCATTGGTACCATCGAAGCTTTGCTCATCCTCAGTGAATGGGCTACGCTGGATCTGCATGATCGACGCTCTTCGCCAGATGGCAGCTCAGACTCGGAGGATTCGGAAGACGAGATTGGTGATGCGGATGCGTCCGACTCGGAGAGTGAGATCGAAGGCGATGAAGCGTTGGGCACGAGTCCAGCCACTGCCGCGGCTACAGGGGACGATCTCAGGTCGGAACACGAAGGACAGATTCCACGAGCAGGACGGACGAGACGAACGGGTGCAAGACCGTCGCAAAAGCCACGACAGGCCGACATGCGCGAGTCAGAAAAATTTGACGACACCGCGTGGATGCTGACCGGAACAGCTCTACGCTTGGCGGAACGGCTCGACTTGCACAACGATGCGACGTATAGCGGCATCTCGAGTCGCAATTCAGCTTCGCGAAGAAATGCCGAACGTCGAATGCGCGTGTGGATGTCGAGCGTGCATGCCGACTGCCACTTGTCGGTGCGACTGGGTCGGAGGATCTCAAGCCCTGGACTGGCAGCGCCCTTTATGAATCTGGTGCGCGATCGCACGCATCCCTTTCTGCTCAATGCGGATATCAGCAACAGCGGCGAGGTTGGCTTCCCTTCCGGATCGAATCGTGCGTGGATCGCGTTTCGAGCGCACGCGGAGCTGCTGCAGATTGTCTTTCGAACGTGCGAGAATCTGTATCGCTCAAAAGCGGTGACAGAGCGGCTGTTGGAGGACGAGGACTTTGTTCCGGCTCTCAAGTCGATCCGTGACGATCTGGATAACTGGGCCAACTGGACTCAGCCAAGGATCGAGCCTACACGCGACATGACGTCGCTCCGAATTCGTGTCGAGTACCACTATGCTCGGCTGTACGCCAATGGCATTGCGCTCGACTCGGTGAAACGCAGTCTGAGGACGTTGCGCAAGCACCGACAATACCGCGCCTCTGAAGCAGCCGAGATCGGATCGAAAGGAAGGCTGGGCAAGGCAGGTGCAAGCGCGGCGGCGTCTGCCACCGCTTCGTACACGGTGAGTTTTTCGACGCATCCAGCATATCCGTTTGTACGAGAAGCGCTGGCGGCGGCTCAGAGTCTGATTCGCATCTTGACAGTGGAGCTGGAGACGATGATGTGTGCGCCAGCGAGGTGGTTTCTGCTGCTCGTAATGGCAGCAGTGTTCTGCGTCAAGGCGACGGCGGTTTCGGATGTGATCCTGCCGCTCAAGCGATGCGCGCAATCGCTGCAGCAGGTGATCACAGCGCTAGAGAGGGCGGCTCCTGACGGTGTGCATTTGGCGAATCGGTACTCGATGTACCTGCGTCAACTTGCCAAGCAGCTGGTTCTGACGGATGTCAAGACGCGCACGGCATCTGGAAGTACAGGGCAGGCACGAAGCAAATCGCGCACGCGAAGCGCTTCGCAATTGGTGCAGCCAGAGGTGGCGCAAGCTTCGGCATCTGTGGGAAATGTGGAAGAGGCCGCGACTGAAAGGAGCAAGGAGAATCAGGTTGCTCGTTCGGATCTTGGTAGCCGAAGTCAGAACGCCGCGCTCGAGGCGGCTTCGACGCCAGCCGGCACACTCATCTTTGAACGGAATTCAAGCTTGGGTGGTATGCAGCCTGGCCACGGAAAGGGTGCGTCCGAGGTCTCTGCGCAGTCTGAGGCGGTGATGGGATCGTCTAGCTCGGCAGGCGCACCGGTGTTCATTCGTCCTGCTGACGGCGTGAGACTGGATGCGTCCTGCTCTGGCAATGATAGGTCGGGCAACACCACGGGCGTTGGGTGGATGGCAGCGCCGCTCCCTTCTACGCAAAGTCTCACCGGAGGCTCGGGATCGTGGTGGAGCACTGCCGACATTTTGCCCGGAGAAGTGGATCCCCAACTGTTTCTCAAGTGGCTGGACGATCAGACGTCGACATTGGCGCCTCCGACCTCGCATCACCCCATGACATCGTGGGCGAGCGGCACGCAACAGACGCAGATGCAGACACATCGAGCGCACGCGGGTTCACTGGGGAGCATGACAAATCCGTCGCCGCACACGATGAATCAATCTCCTGGATCAGTTGCAAGTCCAGCTACTGCGACATTTGCTCTGAAGCCACAGCATAGCATGGAAGGTGTACGACCTGGGACGGTTCAGTCACAGCCATTTTTGAACACGGACGGATCAAGAGCATCAGCAGGACAGGAGGATCTGTTGACGAAAATGTGGCTAGACGATGCTCTGATGGACTTGGCGGCTGCGGGGCTGGACATGCCGTTTTTGTAGACACGAGAGGAATCACAGAGTGTTGGGATTTTACAGCCAGAGACAAGGTGGCGCTCGCATGAACCTGGTTGTGGCAGATTCGATCTACTCGGCCGGTGATGAAGCACGCGGCTTTCAGGCAAGTGCACATGGCCTCGGATCTTGGCTAAACCACGTCGAAAGTGGACTTGGGGAATCTCTGCGAACAGCTGTGCGCAGTGGCTCAAATGGCGACAAGGAGCAGAGCAAGTGCCCGCTGTTCCGAGCGAATTTACAGATTCACGAATGAGCAAGATGTCGAACTGGCACGCGGCTTGACAATAGAACGATAGTACGGACCGTAGACCGTGGATCGTGGATCGTGAACGGATGAGCACAGCTTGTAAGCGGTTGCTCGGATACCGAAACGGCGGTAGACCACAGTTGGCAAACGACTCGGGGCTGAGAGACTAGCAACACGTCTTTAATTCTTGCACGATCAACGCGAGAAATCTGTGAATCGTGTCGCCGGCGTCAGTCACGAGTTGAATCACGCATCTTGTTCCTCATGCGGAGGAGAGCATTGCCAGTCGTTTACTTGGAAGTTTTTTTTTGGGGGGGGGGCTTAATAAAATACGTGATTGCCTGTCTGTCTTGCTTGCGGACAGGCTGGTGGTGAAAGTCTGTGAGTTCGGCGCACAACGCAAATCGTGAATCACGGATCGAGTGTCAGTCCGCTGTCAAGAGCGGCAAAATCCAATTAAGTTAACCCTAAACAGAAAAAAGAGAAAAAAAAAAAAAACTGTGGTCAGCATGTCTGACAAATGTTGATTCAACCGGCCCATGATAGAGAAGCCACAGATCAAATGCCCCTGCATACTAATTTATGCTTGCTACGCTTGCTATGTTCGCTATCCGTGAATGCTCCGTGGGCGATGCTTGGACGAGGCAGACGTTGCTCAGCATTATGGTTCCCTCGCAGAGAAACCGATCGATAAGACTCAAGGTTCGGAAGAGATGAAGCCAAGGCGGGAGATGGAACAAAAGGTGAAGCTCGACGATTCACATCCGTGAACTTATTCGGCAAATCCGGCTCTTTGCTTCTTGCGGCGTGACCATGGAAAAGACACCGACAACCGACCAAGCGACACTGGCACCATGTGGGCAAACTGGAACTGGTTACTGGCTGCTCGCTGCTCGCTTTTGGCTCGCTCAAGCTGGTTAAGTGTGGTTGTGTTTGGCACGTTTCACTGAAATGTGAAGTCAGCGAGTCGTGCGTGCAGCTCCGCGGCGTTAGGTTTCGACGCTCACAGCCGGTGATAAACAGCAAAGCGTCCTGTCATGTCTCATGACCATTTCTACGCGCCCCTCGGGCTGATCACCAACACGCTTCGCGGCTTCCGTCTCGCTTGTCTCTTGCCGTGAAACTTGACAAACCAACCAGCGTCTCGTGCCCCGTATCCGTAGCTGGTGGTTCCACCCACAGCTTTCCATCGTGCCGGGCTGCAGAGCTTCACTTGGCCGCCTGTCCCTGTGTGTTGAACCTTCCTTTTTCGTTCATCTGAATCCTCCGACTCGATAGACATTAACGCCTTTCTGTCAGGTTCCTGGCCCTGGCAGCCGCCGTCACCGCCACCGCTCTTCTGACTGCTTTATAGGTCCGACTTCTGCGGTGCCTACCACTGCTCTCAACACCACCATCACTGCCCCTTTCCCCTAACAGCTCTCTGCTGTACCACGACGAACATGTCGTCCAAGACTCACAGTCCAGAGATGTCGCAGTTGATGGCCAACGCGGAGCAGCACACTCTTCGCAAGACACCTTTTCGAATCTATACGACCCCATTCTCCGACATTCTTGCTCACCGTTACTCGGGCTCGGGCACCAAGCAGGACCCGTACCTCGTCGAATGGCTTCCTAACGATGCCGAGGATCCACAAATGTGGTCGTCACTGTACAAGTGGCTGCAGACAATTCAGGTCGCCATCGCCACTCTCTCGGTTGCTCTCGCCTCCAGCGCCTACTCTGGCGCCCTTGACTCGCTTCAGGCGCGCTTCCACCCCGAAAAGCAGATCATTCTCACGCTTGGCGTCTCGCTTTTTGTCCTTGGCTTTGCCTTTGGTCCGCTTTTTTGGGCTCCCTTCTCCGAGGTTGTCGGAAGGCGCAACCTCTTCATCTTTACCTATGCCATCTTCACCTTGTGGCAGGCCGTCTCAATTGCTTCGCCCAACATTGAATCGCTTCTAGTCTTCCGTTTCCTCTCGGGCTTCTTCGGTTCCAGCCCGCTTGTCAACACGGGCGGTACGCTGGCCGACATGTTTAACGCAAAGCAGCGTGGTCTTGCCATGGCCATCTTTGCCAGCGCTCCCTTTTTGGGTCCTGCGCTCGGCCCCATCACTGGTGGTTTCCTCGGCGAGACCAGCGGCTGGCAGTGGGTCATTGGCTTCCTCGCCATCTTTGCCGGTGTCATCACTCTGATCGGCGCCATCAGCCTGCCAGAGACCTATGCTCCCGTCTTGCTTCGATGGCGTGCTCAGAAGCTCCAGGAGCTCACTGGAGATGAGTACATCTGCAAGCTTGACAAGGGTCGCGATCTGCGTCTCAGCACCCAGTTCAAAGTCGCTCTCGGTCGTCCCTGGCTGCTGCTCATCTACGAGCCCATCGTTAGTCTTCTTTCCGTCTACATTGCTATCATCTACGGCGTCCTCTACTCGCTATTTGGCGCTTTTCCCATCGTCTTTCAACGCTACCGAGGCTGGAGCCCAGGCATCGGCGGTCTCGCTTTCCTCGGTGTCTTGGTTGGTATGATCTTCGCACTCGCCTACATCATACTTTTCGAGAACCCCAGGTATGGCCGCATCTGCGACAAGAATGGTGGCATTGCTCCTCCCGAGGCGCGTCTTCCCCCGGCCATGATCGGCGCCGTCTCTGTCGTCGTCGGCCTCGCTATCTTTGCCGCCACCGATAGCCCAGACTTGCCATGGATCGCTCCCATCATCGGCGGTGGCCCCTTTGGTATGGGCATGGTGTTAATCTTCCTTGCATGCATGAACTACCTTACCGACTCGTATCTGATCTACGCAGCCTCCGTGCTGGCTTCTAACAGCGTCATCCGTTCGCTGTTCGGCTTTGCATTCCCGCTTTTCACGTCGAACCTCTATTCGATCGGAGGCAAGAACGGTATTCACTGGGGTCCTGCAATCGCCGGACTGCTTGCACTCATCTGCCTACCGTTCCCCTTCATCTTCTACAAGTACGGAGCAGGCATTCGGGAACGATGCAAGTATGCCTCCGAGGCCAAAAGGATGCTCGAAAACATGCAAGCTTCGTCCAAGAAGCAACAGCCCAGGCCAGCCAGCGACAACGACGACGACCTCGAGAAGGCACAGATCCATGGCAGCGACATGCACAATGTCGAGGCCACGCGCACCAATAGTCACATGGGCGACGCCAAGTTGAACCAGCACCTGGGTGCTGCACGCAACAGCATGGATGTCGAGGCTTCCACCCAGGCGCACACGCCGCACCACGGGTCGATTTCGGCTTCTTCAAATTCTTCCGATGGTATGGAACATCAATAGATGCTCGTCGTCGTTCTCATATTGATCAACCTGCATAATGCATACTTTTTTCCTGCATAGACATTTATATTTCACGTACCGTAATCACGAATCGCTCGCCCATCTTCTGCATACGCCGCCTTCGCAACACCTGTACCATAGCCAAGTGACAGCCACCGATTCTCATCTTTTTGCAAGGTCTTTTTGCAAGGAAGTTTCGGCCGTGATGTTATGGTTGCCAGCGTGTGGCCGGGAGTAGAAATAGAAAAGTGTGTACAAGAAATGTGCAAGACTCGGGCGGTTTCTGCGGCAGGTGCAGCGTGCTTACATAAGGCGTGTAATTTCTGCTTTCGTCAGCCACAGACCCTTCACGCTTGTGTGCAGTGAGTGAGTCCTCGTTTTGTCGCTGCGTTCGACTCATGACTGGCAGAAGCTGACATCGCGCAAAACGACCGACCTTGGTGTAAGAAGCCATGTTTAGAGCTACCAACTTCGTGTCGCGCATGTCCATCGACGTTGATGCATGTGAGGATGACTATCCGAAACGTGACGAGAGGCTTGCGATGTACGCTTGCGTTTCGCACGCTCCCGAATGCGCTTCCGGTGCAGGCGTCACTGTGTCGCGTAGATTGCGCGTTGCTATCCACGACATGTGCTCGACGCAAGTCGGGTTTGAAAGCGGATGGCTCGCGAGCGGATCAAGCGGAAGCAGGAGCGTCGCAGTCGCTCGACAAGCAATCTAGGACGTTGGACAGCGTGCGCGACGATACGCTGTCAGACCCGTACCCTCTGCCATTTTCGCCCGACATTGTCGAGCTGAATTCGGTCAAGACACGTGTCGAAGCAGGACTCGAGTCCAAGTGGTCCGGAGTGAATCTGGCATCATCGCAACAGACGTTGAACCACATTGATGCGCCGATGCGCGTGCCTGGTCGTGACTCGGAAGCGCGCGAAACCAAGATCGCACGCCTCATCTACCAAACACGCAAACGCGGCACTCTGGAAACCGACCTGCTACTCAGCACATTCGCAAAGAAGGAACTCAAAAACCTGCCGGACGCTGAGCTCGACGAGTTCGACCGTCTCCTCGACGAGCCCGATTGGGACATCTTCTATTGGTGCACGCAGAGAAAGCCCATCCCTGCCCGCTGGGCACACAGCTTCAACACCGCCGGCAAACTCGGCCATAGGTTGGTCGCACATACCAGAAACGACGAAAAAGCCGTCCGATGGATGCCTGAACTCTAGTCTCCATATCCAAAGCTGCACAACACTTGGCCGCTCCAACTACATCCAGTCTATCGTGTACATTGCACCCACGCAACAGAACTCTCTAACCGGTTCCAATCGGTTCCTCTCTTATCACGCCCAAAACGGTCCTACAACGCCTCAAGAACCACACTGACGAATGTCTTTCGACCTGTCCACATTGTACCATCTTGCTCATTTCCAATGACAACGACACGTTTGATTGCAGAACATTTCCAACAGACCAGACGAAAGAAAAACACCGACGAAGCGATCAACGAGTACGAACGCTGCACACAGCGGCAAGGTTGTGCAAGCCATTCACATTGTGGCCATCTGGTCTCGAAAACAACATGGGTAGACCAAACGCTGGCGATCATAGCATTCGTGATTGTGTGCGCATGACTGTCGTTGAGCGCGTCGATGCGGTGCAAAGTGAGCCGATGGCTAAGCGAGGTTTCTGTGGAGAAAAGGTGCTCCTTTTGGTTTTCGTGAAGAATTGAGTTGGTCAAGGGATGGGTATATTTGTAGCTGACAAGCGCCGCACTCGAGTGAATTCGGAAGCGGTCTACAGACAATTCTGGCGGGACAGCATCGGTTGGCTACTTGGCTTTGTGACGAGAGGTGTTGAAAGCGTACAATCGAGTGGTGTGTTGAGCTGTGCTGCGCATGCACCGATATATCGCGATTCGGTTCAGTGCGACGGCTTGGTGCTCTGGTGCATGCGCCTGAGTGCGCCCAACGTGATCATCTTGGGGCCTTTGCCTGCAGCCAGATCCTGACGCAGCTGACCCAATGTTGCGTTGGCGTTGGCGCGTGTTTCCTTCGAGGGCTCGGTCGCGACGTCTGCTCCCGCATCAGTCTGCAGCGGAGCCTGGAGAAACGGGTAGATCTTGATCTTCTCTACATCCCACACGTGACCCTGAACGTATTCGTCCTTCATGACCCTATCTCTGACATCTTGGATGCTCTCGCCGAGGACGACGAGCACGCTACCGCCCATGTGCGGACCAGCACCTACTTCTTGGTCGATCTCGCAAAAGTCTTTGCGGAGCAGAGCACCACCCAACTCGATGCGCCCGGCGCGCTTGCCGCTCTGCGCGTGTTCGAGGTGTCGTTCACGCACCTCGAAGCGACGCGCGTTGGCTCCCGCATCGCAAAAATCTTCAGCGACAACAAGGTACCGGTTCAGGCGCGGTGTCGACGCGCGGTCGCACCACGGTCCCGAACTCGACGATTCGGATCCCGATCCCGATGCAGCCGCGCCGGCGGCGGTAGCAAATCGCGTGGCGGATGCCGACGAGACTGAACGTTGGGTGAATGCACCGCCAAGTGCTGAACGCGCGACTCCTCTGAAAAGCGACATTGCGAGCCGAGTGGTGAACGAGTGAATGAGATGGTGGAGCAGACTTAGGTGATGTGTTGGGTCGTGAGGGCGGTAACGACGTGGTTGGTAGCACACAAGCTCTGTATATAGACACGATCTGGACGCTCTTTCATCGAAGAATGAGAAAGACACAAAAAAAAAAGAAAAAAAGGAAGAACCAGAAAAGACTGCGCTCAGTGTGAAAACAAGGCGAAGCTGTTCCGTCCCACACGATTCGTTATCACACTATCTCGGTTTTTAATCGTAAATCTCTTCGTCTCGTTCTCGCACCACGCCGAAAACCCTAAGTCTGCCCACTGAGCGGGGTTGCAATCCTCTAAATCCACGGAGCGAATTTCCCCCCTTTTTTGGTTTTCCCTTTCAGGTGCGGTGTCTCGCGCGTCTCGGAGCCCAACTGGGCGAGTCGTGAGTGGATGAAGTGTGGGGCAAAGTGGAACAGCAGCTCGGTTAGATTTTTGGTTTGCTCTTCTCTGAGATGCGATTCGTGATTGGCTGTGATAAGCTCACATGAAATAGAAATTTTGCTTCCCGTCCTCTACGCTCATGTCCGAAGCTGTTGAAATCGTGAACCGTGAATCGTGAATCGTGAATCACGACATCTCCCTGGCCAGCCACACCATCGTGAATTCACGCAGCACGCTAAGTGACTAGCCACTCACACATGAAAGCTTGCCGCCCCGTCGCCGTGTGCCAAATCAGAGTCGCCGAAATCTCAGGATGACGCACGCTCACCGCATCGCACAAAAATCAATTCCCCGCGGCGGTACATTCCCGCTGTGGTCCAGCTCTTGAGCGTCACATCTATGGAGAATACTTTTCTTGGTCACTGTTCCCCGAGGCCACGCGCCATGGACACGGAAAGGACTTAGCCAGTCAGTGCATTGTCACCTTGTCTCGTGCGATCTCTCTTCGAGCTACCAACACATGATCTAACGTTACCAGTTCTACTAGCGATCGGGATTACGTGGCCAATCAGCCTAATTTAGATCTTGGCTGAAGGCGTCGAAAGCTCCACATCAAGAGGGTTCTTGCCATTCTTGATCTCAGACAGCTTGGGCATGGCACGAATGCGAATCAGCTCGCTGCACTGCACCATCAGCGGATCGACCCCCATTGTTGCTACCGCTACCACCTCGTCTCCCTTTGCATAGTAAGCAGCAAACTTGAGCTCCTCCGGCTTGCCGTCAACGTAGACGTTGTCGAATTGAGGTCCACCACTACCGCAGTATCGCAGCTGCGAGCCGAGCGCAGACCAGAAAATCGCCACCTTGTCGTACTCTGTCTCGGTACCGGCAAGCGTCTTGGCGACAGCGCGACCGTGGTTCGAGGCAACGTTCCAGTGCTCGATTCTGGCGTGCTCCGAAGCACGCGTAGGTGCAGCGGCAATGTCGCCGATCGCGAAAATGTCCTGGTAGCCCTGAACGCGCAGCTTCGAGTCCACCGCAATGCCTCCGTCCTTTTCCAGCTTGAATCCAGATGCCTTGAGGAAGTTGGTAGCGGGAGAAACACCAACTCCAAGGATGACAACGTCAGCCGCGATCGATTCTTGTTTGCCTTGGTTGTTCTTGATGACCACAGCAGTGGGTCCGGTCGACTTGTCACCCTCGATCTTCTCGACGCCAGCCTCCATGTAGAACTTGAGTCCGTTCTTGACCTGCGCCTGCATCAGACCCTGGCCCACCTCCTGACCGAGCACTCGCTCGAAGGGCACCTTTTCCATGCCTACCACCGACACGTTGGCGCGCTTGATGAGGGCAATGGCAGCCTCCATGCCGATGAAGCTTGATCCGATGACAACGACGTTCTTGTTCTTTTTGCTCTCGTCTCCCTTCTCATTGCCGACGGCTTGGTTGATCGCCTTGGTGTCGCTGATCTGTCGCAGAACAAGCACATTCTTGAAGTCAGAGCCGGGGATGGGGATGCGCTTGGGTGTACCGCCGGTAGCAAGAACCAGCTTCTCGTACTCGATCGTCGATCCGTTCTCCAGCGTCACCGACTTGGCGTTCGCATTCACCTTGGTTACACTGGTGTTATGCAGCTCGACACCGAGAACGTTGTTGAGGTGCGACTTGCTCCGCCAGGTAACCTTGTCGGCATCGGCGATCAGCGCCTTGCTGAGCTTGGTGCGGTCGATAATGGCTTGCTCGTTCGAGACAATGGTGATGCTTCCCTGGTAGCCGCTCTTTCGCAGCTCTTCGACGCAGTTGATGGCACCGGCACCACCACCGACAATCACGACGCCCTTGCCCTTAGCGACACTCTGAGCACCGCCCTTGCAGCTGGGAGCAATACCAGGCTTGCCCTTGAGTTTTTCCGGGTCGGCAGTCACGAAAAGGTCGCCGTCTTCGACTTCCAGCTTGAGGCTGAGCAGGCTGTCGAGAGCAGGTGCATCCTCGATCTCGCCGTCCTTGGCGTGAAAACAGGCGCCATGCCAGGGGCAAATGATGCGACCATCCCCGGTCAGTACACCGTTGACGAGGGGGGCACCGTAGTGGGTACACTTGGAAGAGGTGGCGTGAAGCTGGCCCTTGACGTTAGAGACGAGAACCTTGACCGCATCGTCTCCTTCACCGGAAAACGTAAACTCTTTCATTTTGCCCTGAGCCACATCGTTGGCGGACCCGACACGGATGCGTTGTTCGGACATTCTTACGATGGAAGAATACAGACACGCTTTTGGTAATGAAAAGCGGGTGAGAGTTGAGGTTGAAGACGGGCCGCGAGCAGTTTGAAAGAGCAACCAAGAGTGCTGGCGAAGGGGAAGCATTAAACGCAGAGTGTGGATGCTTGTGTTGGAGGACGATAGGATGATATCGTCTGCGGCGGGGAGTTACAGATGAGGTGCGATGATAACAAGATGCGGGTGGGAGCGAGGAGCAACTCCCGAGACCAAGGGCGAAACCAAGGCTTAGGGTATCGCTGCTGTCCTATTGCGGTTCCACTCTCGAGGCGGATCGTGTAATCCAGCACGCTTGCATCGATCGCGAGACTTGTTGGTCAGCCTCGCATCACACTCTCGATCTCGTCACCTGAACAAGCTTTCCCAACACAAACTCGGAAGACCCGACACGACTTAGTAAACGCGTCACGAGAAAGTCCGGGCTCAGCCTTGGCAGTCCCGAGGAGAGTTGGCCAGGCTGAGTCTGGCTGGCGATGCTTTCCTCCACATCACCAAGCTGTACGTTGTCGGTTCGGTATTGCACATGCGTGATATACTGTGTACGGAGGCTGGTGCCAGTGTCTCGCTTCAACTCTGCGTCATCGAGCTGCATCATCGGAGAGAAGCTGCACCCTGCAGAGCATGCAGATCTCGAGTGTCGACTGTGTGTCCTTGAAAGTTTCTGACCAATCCAATTGCACGTATTTGCTGACATTTCACCACTATTCAAAATCTGACAGCTTTTGGTCCTCAACTTCATGGTCTAACATATTTTATTTTCATTCCCATTCACTCACGACTGATTCGTGATTGCACGATCCCACAAAGTCACGAGTGGATCACAACCGTGAACGCTAACTTACATGCGGCCCACGGCCGTCAAATTGGCCGATTGTCACCCAGCTGAACCTTTCCACTAAGCCCCACACCGAGCAGCGGGATACGAATTCTGCTGCCAAGGGCACTCACAGACTGTAGCGAAGAACCTGTCCACTACCGCTTGCGGCTTCCCCCACACTTACTCATGCTGCAACGTCTTCGATGTGCGCCTCTTCTCCGCATGTTTATGCTACTCGTTCATGAAGTGCTTGGATGCAAATGTCCTTAAAAAGAGGCACTCCTGTCTCGAGAATGGCCATGTGGTGCCAACCCACCTCCTCGCCAGTCGAGCTCACGGTTTACCATCCTGATCTCACCGTACATCTCCCGTCACGATGACTCTAGAACTGCCCACCGAGACGACGCACCTTTCCGACTCGCTCTTGGCTGAATTTGCCAGACATACCACTATCGACATCGACAATAATGTAGCGTCCATTGCAGCCCAGCATAATCTGGCGCATCGTCGACTGCTCGAACTCGACGAGACGAAACACACGAACCGAGCACAGATCGATCAGCAAGTCGTCAACGAGTTTCAATCGCTTTTTCACGACATGACCTCGAACCAGATCATTGTTTTGTCAACCTACTCTGAACTTCTGACGAACGACAAGAACAAGGCTGCAAAGTTGGTTGAAATGTGTGTTGCAGCAGCAAAGCAGATCAAGGGTGGGATGTGGAACGGCAAGCAACTATCCAGTACAGTATTGGAGAGAATCTCGGTTGATGGACTGACTGGTGCAGAGTCGGATGAGGAGAAGCATCAACAACTCGCATCCGACATTCTCACTGTTCACTTTGGGCTTGAAATGCTGCCCAACCTACTCGCCAGCGGTAATCTTCATGCACAGACGGCGACCTCTCAGGCCTACAATGCTAGTGCTACCGTCAGACACGCTCGACGATTCGTCGCGCTATACGAGCTTATCTCTGGAGACACTGTCGATAGTTCGCGTGTCTGTATCAAGATTCCAACGACCATCGCCGGGCTGCAAGCTATGCGCTTCCTCTCTTCTGGCGGCATTCTGGACGAGAACAACGTTGGTGGACCACTGCTTGAGGGAAAAATTCAAGTGCTTGCAACGACTGTATTCGCAGTCGAACAGGGTCTCGCTGCAGCACAAGCGGCGGGGGCGACATACGTGGCGCCCTACATCAACGCTCTTGCTGCGCACTTTTTTGATGCGGAAAATCCGAGCGCAGAGGACAAGCAAAAAGCCCTAGACGCGGGCGGGCGATCGATCTCTGAAATCATCTACCCTCTGCAGCGTTGCTTGAGGCGAATGCGTCAGCAGAACAACAAAATCAAGACAAAGGTCATGGCGGCGTCGTTCATAAATGCTGAGGAAGCGATAGAGCTGTGTGGGCTCGATCATGTCACGTTGGGCGCAGGAATCGTGCAAGCGTTGGCAACCACCAAGCTTACGGATGGGATTGTAGAGACCATGCATCAAGCTAGTGATAAGATGCGCATCGCCGAGGAGAAGGAGCTCGAACGGTATTGTGCAACCTTAGCGGCTATCAAGGATGGTGAAGCACAGGGATGTGGAGGATGGCTGAAGCAAGGCCATCGATCGCACGCTCGTCTTGAGATCGTTCTGACACAGGATGAAAGATGCCGCTACATGCTAGCTGATGCTCTCGCCCGATTCACAAGCGCTGAAGTGAAATTACGTCAGCTGTTTGTTGTCTAAGGGGTGTAGATTCTTCGTCACTATAGCGCTGTTATTGTTTTGTCTGATAACTGGTAAAAGGGGTATCATTGCAATCACAAATATTTTTTTGCTACTCAGCCACTCACGCCTAGAAGCCGTCATCACCTTTGAGCGTGCGCATCCAGAAGCCGTCCTTCTTCTTTTGCTGCTTGCGGCCTTCTGCTTGTAACACTGGAGCCCCTCCCGACGCAGCTGCTGTTGCAGTGGCCGATCCAACGCCCATGGCTACCGATGCCCCTGGTGGCGTGTTGAGTTTGGCCGCGTCCTCTGTATGGTCGAGGCCATCAGCAGCAGCTGCTGCTGCAAAGGTAGGAACTGGATCACCGGGTGCCTGATTACCCACTGCCACCGTCTTGCCGGTCTCGTCCACAAGCTTGAACGGAACCGTTGTGTCGGTCTCGATGACGAGCAATCCTCCGTCGGTGATAGTTGCATTCGGACCACCGGTGATACGAATGGTGCGGTCTCGATCAATGAACCAGCCAGCCGAACTGAGTACACTACCCTGCAATAGCTTTTGAAGTGCAGACTTGGATGCTTGTGCAGCTTTGTCTTTCAGTTGTTGGTCCACCGGTTTCGTTTTGCCATTTGCTCCTTTTGCGCCCGCGAGCGCGCCACCACCGATTCCAACCACTTGTCCAATCTTGGCCACTGTCTGACCTTTCGATGCATACTTGAGTAGTCGCTTCGCCGTGGGAGTGTGTGTGGCAACAGCAGCCGAGATTCTTGCCGCAACAGCTGAAACGGCGGCGACGGTGCCACCGGCGGCAACAGCGGCCCCGGCAAAGTAGATCGCACCCGCCCCAAGCGATAATGCGCCAATGGTGATAGCAGCAATAGGTGCATAAGTTTGGAACTTGTCGTAGCCATTGTCACCGCGGTCTATGCGGGCCTGGATGGTGAACCACACGCGACCAGTATGCATGGTGGCGCGGCCTCCGTTGGGCGGAACCGAGTTGGCATAGTGAAGCGGCGACACTTGTTTCAAGCAGATGTTGAGCGGCACTTGCGTGTCGTTGATAATGGTGACGTTCGGCATGGCTTGTCTATCGCTGAGCGGTGGTGGTTGTGGGATGAACCGGGCGAAATCGACGCTGAGCACTCAAGCGATCGTTCACGATTGTCCACTCACGAATATGACAGGTCGCTTCTGCACGACATGAGTTACGTGTCGAGCGAGGCTGTGTGGAGGTTGTGACAAAAATAGACCTGGCAACACAATCGTGAATGCGTCCGAAATGAACCTCGTCGGCGAACTAAAATAAGAAAGCGGCTGGCTGCCTTGTGGCGAAAATAAAGACAACATCATGCACAGAAGCACACGCTAGTTATAGGCAGGTCTCTCGTACCAGTACTCGGTACTCGGTACTCGGTACGGCAAGTTTGTTGTCATTTGTCATTCGTCATTAGCTAGTTGTCGATCCTGCCACTGACGATGCCGGCGCGTCATGGGATGCAACAACATCAACCAAGGACATTGGTATCAGACTTTTTCTTCTTCTTGTTACCCTTTTGAAACGCCCTCCAGTCAGCAACGCGATGATCGCGGGTCTGTTCCCAAACAGCATCATGTTCCGCTTTACGTTTCCTCTCTTCGACTGCCTGTTCTTTTTTCCTCTGCGCTTCACCCTCTGCCTGATGCTGTACTCGGATGGCTTTCCTTCGACGCAGCTCGTCGTCTACCATGAGTTCCTTGGTCGCACTACGTACACGTTCGTCCCAGCTTGGACGGAGGATGGCGAGCCGCGGATCATCGTAAGCGGTAGCAAAGGGCAGGTTGAGCTGCTTGAGCACCATGAGCCTGGCATCCATTACAGTTTCGTCCAGCAACTTGCGTTTATCCTCATCGAGCAGATGTGAGGATGCCTTTTTGAGCAGATCGAAAGCTTCGACGGCCCTCTCGTGCTTGACCTTGTCTGGATGGATGAGCAGAGACTTTTTCCGGTATATTTTGTTGATCTCCTTGTCATCTGCCTCCAGCGGCACCTCAAGCACATCGTACGGGTTCAGACGAAATGCGCTGAGGATACGGTCGATTTCGAGCTGCTGGAGCAGGGACGTGCGTTCGAGTGCAAAACTTCGTTTGTCGTCAGCCGTTGGCGTTGCTGCTACATCAGTCCCAATGCTCGAAATGTTTCGAGCTTCACCGTTGCTGGAGCAACTTGCATCTTTAGACTGTGCCAAATCTGCTGCTTTAAGACGGTATTCCTCGGCGCCATTTTGACTAGAAGGAAGGTAGGTCTTTGGCTCTGCGGGTGCGGCTGGCGGTTGGGCTGGCGGTTGGGCTGGCGGCGATTGTGGAGGTTGCGACGGCGGTGGTCTCGGCGGTGGACGTGGTGGTGGACCTGGAGGAGGACCGGGCGGTGGAGGCGCTCGCCCGGTCATATCTTCGGCTGTTCGAAGCGACGAAAGAGGTTGGCTGTAGCTATGTCTACGGGTGGATGAGAAGAGAGACCGTCCATGTGATGCTTGATTTAACTTTAGTCTATACAGTAACTACGTCGTGCGTGATAGGCTCGCGTGTCGGCGGCATTCGTGATTCACGGATTCTTGATTGCAATTTTCCCCCCGATTTCGTTTCGATGCGCATTAGGCGAGAGGGTTCACGCAGCTCAATCACGAATATGTGCAAGTCACACAGTCTGTGAGTCACGAGTGCTGCAACAAACGATTCTGCTCCACTTGCACACTCTGTGACTTCACACTAGTGATTTGTTGACCATCACCTGCTCCACGTACGCCCTCTCATCCTTGCTCTTCTCTCCCCTTCTCGCTTGGAGACACTGCCATGAGGATCGACGATCATGCTACCTTCTCTCGCTCTCAGCGCCTCTAGCTTGGACCAGTTTCGGAAAAACGTCTATAGACCTCGTCTTTGCCTTTTGCTGCTCATCCTCCTTCTCAGTCCGTATAATACGAGTCAGCTGACATCATCCTCCGAAACCTCTGAGACGAGCGTCAGCCAGCCGGCACAACCAGAATGGTCGATCAGCATCATTGATGGCCTTGTAGTAGCTGCAGCTCCGTCCGCATTGTCATCGACTCCTCCGAGGGCGAACGCTAGGCAAGAGAGAAAGTCACAGCCCAATAAGAACGAAAAGGCGAGCCCATCAGCAGCACCTCGCTCTTCAAACACCAAAGACGAGAGTAATGACACTGAAAGTTCTGCATCTCAGCAAGGACAGCCACCACCTGGCTCTCTCTTCCGCTTCCCAAAACTGAGTTGGGCATTACTCATCGATGAGCACGTTCTACCTGCGATGCTCTCGCTTCACCTGCTGTGGGCGATTCGTCTCGCAGCCATGGCAGTGGAAGACGGGCTGGTCCGTAATACTCTGCTAGGAGCCAAGTCTCACTTCCGCTCGGTGACCCTTCCGCTCCTCTACCTCTTTATTCTTGGCATTCTTGCGGTTCTCACCGGTCAGCCTGGCACCGTAGCTGCGATTCGATCGCTCTGCTGCACGTGGAGGAATCAATTCGGCTTCGACGTGCTGGAATCACCATCTTCTGAGCAAGGAAAGAAGGTTGTTTCTCGAGCAGATGGCCTGCTTCCTTCTTCACTCTTTGTCATTCTTGAAACGGCTTCGACGCTTGTAAACGTGCTCAGTATCCTTCCCAAGGTGGACGCTTCGTCGATCGCCGGCATTCTACCAGCGCAGATGCGACTCCCTTCGCCCTCACATTTGCCTCCTTTGGTCGAGATGCTACCCTTGCCTTCCTTCATCAAAGTCGCTCTGACGGGCGCAGTGACCAGCACTTCCACGGCTAGATATGCGAGAAGCCGGCGACCTATGATGCCTTCCATCAACGCAGGTGCAGCCACAGCCACAGCCACAGGCCAAACAGGAGATCAAAGGTCTGATCAACGTGCACAGCCGCAGCAAAGCAACGTCTATGAAAGTGGAGGTTCTGCGACTTCGACAGCAATCGAGCCTCGGCCATCGGACCATGTGGGCGAGTCGGGAGACTCATACCCGCAACAGATCTATCGTCTTATTGGTGCGCCCGATAATGAAGTGGTACGGTCAACGAGTGTCGCTCATCCGATTGCTCCTCTACGTCTGCCAGAGACTGACACAGGCTCGGAGCAAGGGGCATTAGAATCGTCTGCGTCACGACGCCGGAGAGCACCTCGTATGCGCGGTCAGTCAGTGCTTGTCTCCACAAAGTGGATCTTGGAAACCGCCACTGCGCTGTTCGACAAGGCCATGGGCACGCTTATCTACGCCATCATCACGCTGCGGCTGCCGACACTTTCACCAACCTCCTTGCCTCCCGTGCTTTCGCTATTGAGCCTGCGATCCGAACTAGCCTCGCTGACGCAAATCTGGTCAAGAGCGCGCAACTCTGTGGAATGCCTCGAATTTGTTCGGCGCAGATGGGGTGTCCAGCTCGATCAAGGTCAGGACCCATACGCCTCAGTGTCGAGACCACGTGCAGCTGCAGCTGTAGGCGATTACAAATGGAAGTCGTACGACGATGTGTATTGCGCCATCTGTTTTGAACAGACTCGATCTGCCCAAGCGTCAGCGGCCACGAGCGACCGACAAGCTGATGACAGGAAGCCGCACAAGTTTGAGTTCTGCCGACTCGACTGCGGTCACGAGCTCCATGATGTCTGTCTCGTGTCGTGGCTGACTGCACAGGCTTTCTGTCCCACATGCCATGTTGTTCTCAGTTTCAGTCCCAGAGCGGCTTCGTCGTCTAGACGCACCTCTGTGCAGGAGTGAAGATTGCGTACAGTCTTTACTTGCATCAATGGACATCTAGAGCTCATAGCCATGTTTGCCTTACCATGATCATCCTATGTCAAAAATTTAAGGCAAAAAGAAAGAACGTCGTGTGTTGGTTGTGTGATGAGGTGGTAGAGCGAGTATCGGCGGTTTGAACGGCGTTCTGTAACAAGCGTGAAGGGAGCATTTACCATAAGAGGAAGGAGCCATGTGACGGTGCAGCGTACCAAGACAATCACGAATCGTGAATTTTCAGCCGTGGGTTTTCTTCGGACGTGATGGGCTTTTGCAGATTTCAAATCACGACTCGTCACGGCAGGGTTTGTCTCGGCGGAAAAGAACACGCCTTGCAGCTGTCACAAAAAGTCGTGAGTGTTGATCTTTCTTATCTTGGGGCTTTGCTCCAACGGTGGGGGCACAACGGCTGGCTTTATTTGTATCACGCAGGACCACCTGCCATCTTTCTGATCATCACCACCATCGTTTGAAAGAGACGTGAGGCTGAGCTCCCTTTTCGAATCATACGGATCGCAATTCTTGCCGGAATCGTGTTCGGGTTATCGGTCAGCAAGTGCCCATCATGTTGCGGATAGGGTCATCTGCATCTCTGTTGCTGCGTACTCCCAGATGTACGGCTACGGCAGCTCAAAGCAGCCTTGCTATTCACACTTGCATCGCGCATCGAAAAAACTGTACGATTTCGCAGGCTCACTCCCTCATTGCCCCATCTGTGCTGGCCCACACCCGTACCACTTGCCCCGACGGCTCAAGGCATGCAACTCGTCATGTACGATCTTTGCACACCACAAAAACTTCGGCCTCGACAGTAGAGGCTGCAGCCGCACAGAACGATCCAGCACCAAGCGAAGCGAGCGAGACCGAGCATGCCGTCATTTCCACCTTCGATCTGTTCTCCGTCGGCATTGGCCCATCTTCCTCTCACACTGTTGGTCCAATGCGTGCTGGTGTTATCTTCGTCTCAGACCTGGCCGACATGGATCTGCTCGATCGCGTACACACAATCAAGATCAACCTCTACGGGTCGCTTGCTCTGACAGGTGCAGGGCATATGACACCACAAGCGCTGCTGGGCGGTCTTGAGGGCGATGACTGCGAAACCGTCGATCCTCCTTCGGTTCCGGTTCGATTCGAAGAGATCAAGCAGGCAAAGAAACTCTATCTTGGCAAAAACCTCTTCAAAACGCTGGGTGAAGGAACCACAGATTCTGGAAAGCCGATCACGAAGGGAAAGATGATCGATTTCGATTATGATCGAGATCTCAAGTGGATGTTTGGTCAGGTGCTGCCTCATCACTCCAACGGGATAAGGATGAGCGTGTTTGACAGTGATGGAGAGATGCTCGCCACCAACGACTATTACTCGGTCGGAGGCGGATTTGTAGTCAATGGCGCGCTTGCTACGCCATCGTCGTCTGCGACCTTGTCCAAAGCCAAGCCCGAGATGGAACATGTCAAGGATGTCAAGCATAGCCATTCGACTGCTGCTACGCCACTGCACGACGAGACACTCGAGGTCTCGGCGCATCCTATCGACTGGGGTGAAAACGTGTTCTACAAACAGATTCGTCGTAGTGACGCCGAAGCTGCACGTCGAGCTGGGTCCGCGCCCACCGTCGAAGGACTCTTGCCTCAAGTAGAAGCTCCAACCCCGGCGCTTGATTCTAACTCTGCATGCGTGCCCTCCACGACGCCCGAATCGCACTCGCCGGAAAAGCTCACATCGCGACCCGCGACAGGCCCGCCATTCCCGTTCCACAACGCGGCTAGCTTGCTGCGACAATGCAAGACGCGCAACCTGACGATCGCACAAGTGGTGTACGAAAATGAACTGACGTGGAATCCGCCCGAGGTGGTGCATGAGAAGCTGGTCAAGATTTGGACTACGATGGACGAGTGCATCAGGGCAGGTGTTGAAAATGAGGAAAAAATATTGCCGGGCCCGCTGGCGGTGAGAAGGAGGGCGCCGCAGTTGTATGCGCGGCTGTTGAGGGGTGTCTATCGCGGCGGAGCTTCGCTCCACGGTGGAGGGGCAGGGTATGCCAAGCTGGATGATGGCGCACCGGGGATTGATTCCACTGCACCTGTCAAACGTACACAGTCGACGTCGCTCGATCTGAGCACGCCTAAGCTGCGCACGCGCATGATCGGCAACTTCAACCACGCCATCATGCCGTGTCCACCGCGCCGCACCAACTTTCCCGCAATCGACTATCTGACGTGCTACGCGATCGCTACCAACGAGCAGAACGCCGCGGGTGGGCGCATCGTGACCGCGCCCACCAATGGCGCCGCTGGCGTTCTGCCGTCAGTGCTCAAATACTGCTTCGAGTTCATCTTTGACGATGATCCCGTGCGCGACCTGACCAACTTTCTGCTCACCGCTTCCGCCATTGGTATGCTCTTCAAACGTGGTGCTACGTTATCTGCTGCCGAAGGCGGGTGTATGGCCGAAGTCGGGGTAGCCACCGCGATGGCAGCCGCTGGGTTTGTCGCCGTGCTGGGCGGTAGTCCTGAGAAGGTGCTCCAGGCTAGCGTGATCGGCATAGAGCACAATCTTGGCTTGACGTGCGATCCGCTCAATGGCCAGGTCCAGATCCCGTGCATCGAACGAAACGCGCTCGGCGCTGTCAAGGCGGTCACTGCTGCCCAACTTGCGCTCGCAGGCGACGGAAAACACTCGGTCAGCCTCGACGATGCCATCACCGCAATGCGCGAAACAGCCAGAGACATGCATACCAGCTACAAGGAGACGAGCTTGGGCGGATTGGCTACTGCAGTCAAGGTACCCGTTGCCATCCCGGATTGCTGAGCCCACACGCGTGCAAAAGCAAGACTCTTTGCTCTCCACCATGCATCACTTGAGACAACAACCACGAATCACGAATCGTAGATCACGAATAGAATCAGCAAATTTCTTCTAGAGATCCACAATCCACAATCCAATTAAGAGCATGTGACATGTGCTTCACGATAACAAATTGACGACATGACTTACACATGCTTTCGCATGGTTCAAGTAAATCACGCATGTACTGTATTCCCAGGGAATTCTTCCTTACACATCCGTGCGCCAAATATCGTGCAGTATACCAGACCACTCAGACGAAACAAGGACATCATTCAAGATAAAGTCGAGCGAGTCGTACGCCGCGGCCGAATGCTGCATGTCCATGTTGGCGCTGGTTCGATTTGCTAGGCTGAACGTCGACGTGTGGCTGGCGCTATCGATCATGTTAATGCGGTTGCTGAGGCCGTCGTAGTAAGGAGGCGGTGTGTTTGTGTGCAACGATGCATTGGACGAGCCTGATGCGCCGAGCGTCGACGAATTCGGATGGCCTGCTGCGTAAGGCGTGAAAAAGCTGCCTTGTTGCGACTGCAGCGCTTGCGACTGATGCGGATACAAGGGTGTGCCAACGCTGTCAGCTCTAACACTTCCACTGGATGCCAATGCAGCCGCAAGCGATTCCGTTGCATCAGGACCAGATTGCTGCACCCCATTTTCGCCGCGAGCATGTCTGGATTGATACGAATTTGGCGCCTCCGCTTCGAACATAGACGCTGTCGTACTAAACGACGACGCCGCATCAGAGGTCGGTCGGGACGCGCCAGGCGGTCTGGGCAGAGACGAGGTCGCGCCCATTTTGTCGGCTTGCATGGCATCAAAGCTTCTGCGCGATGCACCATCATCCTTGAGCAAGGTCGGGTAGCGCTCCAGGTTGGATGCAGCACCGGGGTGTGGCCTTACGCCTGGCTGCTGTTGTTGATGGCCGTCGCGGCTCCCTGGGTCTCGACGTGCAGGATCATCAGACGACGTATTTACCGACGTGGACTTGGTGCACCTCTGATGGTCCTTTTTCCGGCTGCAGTCAGTCCAGGCGACAATCACCTTGAGCATGCCTTGCAGAATGTAAGCACACGTGGCGGGAATGCTGCCGCTCTGGATCGAACCACTGGGATCCAGCGAGAGCATGGCGGCGACAAGATTCGAAAAGACGAGCTGCCAAGAGTCTGAACGCTTGGGTGGTGCCTTCCACAGCTTAAACATGGTAGCGTGCATCTCTATGGCGTTGAAGGCAGCCTCAAGCGCATACCCGCATACATTGATCATTGGAAGCACAGTGCGCGATTGGCCTTCCACCATCCATCGGCTTGAGGTAGGATCACACTCGTTTTCACCTTTACCACTGATGGGTGCCGTCTTTGCTGCCCTCGCGTCTCGGCAGAGCGTGCTTATATTGATGAGAACTTTTTCGGCGGCCAAAATCAGATGCTCGCCGTATCGCGAGAGAAATGCTCGTAGCTCTGGCGAGGCAATCTCTCCACGGATAAGCAAGGCAAGTTCGTGTCCAGGGACATTCTCCTTCTTATCGATGCCTAGTCCGCGAAAGATGCCGGCACTCAGCACGAGAAGGTGGCCAGCAGTGGTCTCGATGGTAAGCCAAGTTCGGAGGAGGTTGCTGCCATGTTTTCCGTCGATAAGGCGTCGCTGGAGTTCATTGTCAACCTCTGTCACCTGATGCACGTAGTCGTCTAAGGTCGTCGACACAGAAGCGAGGCGTTCGGACTCAAGATCGCGGATGGAACACTTATTGATGGCATCAAATGCGACGAGTAGATGCCTCATGGCAAGACAGCGCATAGCAAGGCCAGTGCTGCCGATGCCACGCTTCGTAGACCAGCGTCTTTGCGCAAACAGCTCGTTCTCCATAGCCAGTTCGTCAGTTGCGAGGGGCTCTTGAGTAGGTAACTCTTGAGTAGGTAAAATGAGCGAACGGCTCCAATCGTCAGAGAAATAACGAATGTCGATGCTCTCGTAGAGTTCATCGTCGCCAAGAGTGAAGCAATTGTACCACGTCTTGACGCTAGCCCATGCCATGGCTGTACGTTTGGTCTCAAAGTCGTCGAGCTGATTAGAGGATGTGAAAAACGAGTACGGAGCAGCGGCGGTCAAAGCGACGCGGTCGAGTCGAACCGAACGTGCAAAGCGTTCCGCGGCGCTGATCTGCGAATCGGAGCGGATGCGGTTGCGCGAGGGACCGGGGATGGCCGAGACATCGACGGGAAAGAGGGCGAGCAATTCTAGAGCCTCGACGGCCTTGCTGGAGCGAGGGGACGTGATCATGACACGTGCCAGATCTCGAATGACAAAGCGGGTGACAGAGAAGCGCAAGACATCGTCTTTGGGATCGCGAATGTGCTGCATGGCGATCACGTAGAGCACTTGTTCCAGGAGTTGGGTCGAGAGAGTCTGCTTGCCTTGTTTCGCCTCTTGGCGGACCTGGTAGGCGTTGGAGATGTGGGGCATCCAGAGCGTTAGGTTGGACTCGCACCAGTCGCTGAGCTGCTTGGACTTTTCATCCGAGACTATCTCGCTGACATCGGTTTCAATGGTGGCTCGCGCCGATACGAGACGGAACACTTTGGACGCAAAACGATTCTGGCGTGGGACAAGCTCGGTGAGAAGTGTGAGAGGACGACTCCGGGTGGAAAATCGTTCCCAGGTGTCGATGTTGGCCGAGTCTCGGGGATTACGTTCTTGCGTTTTGATGTGAGCTTCGGGGCCGGCCGATGCGGTCCACGGGTTGGTTGGATCGGGTTGGCGAGAGGCAGAAGGGACAGATGTTGCGTCGTCTTCGTCCGAGGATGAGTCGGGCGTTCTGGGAGCCAGTCGAGCTTCGGCTGGATAGATGATCTGATCGCCAAAGACGCGACCACCGGCGAGTTTGAGGTGATTGACATCGACAGGTGGGACGTCCGAAGCTAAAAGGCTGGTTGTACTGGTGCTGTCAGCACCATTGACACCGTTGGCATTGTACAGCGAAGATGAGATGGACGAAGTTGTGGAAGACTTTCGCATGGAAGGAGGATGAGTAGAGAGAGGAGCCCGGTTTCTGGACGAGGTCGGCGGCCGAGGGGTGCTGAGTTGGTTGGCGAACTTTTTCGGCTTCTTTTTGTTGGCGTCGTCGACAATGCACGAAATCTGGAGCGTTCTGCATCGGTGACATGCCTGGTGGTCAGGAAGAGGCAAGGAGCTGGAGGGCACCTCGAGGTCAGGAAGTTCGCACCTTGCCTTGCGCTGCTGACACATGCTGCACGAACGACGAGCATGTGTGCGACGTGGACGTTTCTGGATCCGAGGCGGGTCAGCATTGTTGTCAACGGGCACAGCCAGGTTGATGGTAGACGGATGCAAGCTTGCAGATGAAGATGACAGACCTGCCTGCGCACCGAATGCTCTGGATGAGTTGTGCTCCATCTTTGGCGCGGGAATGGATAGTCAGGGAGGGGTGGCAGGTTTTGCACTTCGAAGCCGAAGAGAGGTACAAAGATGATTGCTAAACCGTTGGCATGAGGACGGAAGCTCGAAGAGGGTTTAACACGATGGGGAGCAATCTCGTTCTCAGTTTTAGCCAGAGGAGGGGACTGTGAAGGCTCGATGAGGGTAGGTGCCAAGTAGGTGCGTTGTGTTGTCGCAGCAGAGCGATCGGTTCAGGGTCAAACGAGGCAGAGAGATAGCTATGAGAGTGGAAGGGAATACAAGAAGGATAGGACGAGAAGAAACGATCGACGCACAGAGCGTCAATGGTGGTGCGACGGAGGACACGTTGGACGACCGAAACGGCGGTCGAACCCAGCAGTCATGTCGCTTGATGCAAGGTGGCCACGAGGAGCGAGCAAGCCGTCATGTGAATACAAGATTTGAGAAAATGCGAGGTGTGGAGCCAGAGTGAGACAGTAGTGACGGCGATCAATGAACGACGACGACGACGACGACGACCAAGACCAAAACAATCACGAATAACTAACAACAAAGAGTCAAAGACACAATGTTCATTTGACGCACAGAGCTTGTCAACGTCAACGTGCACGGTGCGATGGTGGCTGAGTTTTTGGTTCACGGATGCAAAATTGGCAAATTGGCAAATTGGCAAATTGGCAAATTGACAGTCATGAGTCGCGAGTGGTGAGTTTTTTTGTACGTACCTCACAGTTCGCGAGTCGGAAGTTTTGGCTTTTGCCCACGCTCATCACAAGCCAATCATGAATTACGAAATCCCAAGTCACGAGCGCGAGTTGCGAGAAGAATTCACATTCGTGAATCACGATTCTGATTCTTAACCTGTTTTGTGGTTCGTTTGCGATTCGTTGTCCTCTCACGTCTCGTGTCTTGGTCCGGATACGATTTCATGATTCACGATTCGCTCAGTGGTGACTGTCCAGAGTTGACGTCGTGCGTTCCCAGACCCAGAAAACGAAAAGCAAAACTCATGACAGACTCGAAAGTCAAAATCACACGTCACTTGTCACCCAACCGGTTCCTGCGGCGAGCCTGCCGTCTGTCTATGCTTGACAGTGACGAGAACCATAGTCAAATGAATGTGATCCGCAGTGGTTTTATTTGGCTGAGCTTGCATCATCTTTTCTCGGCACTTTGATTGGCTTTGTTGCGCCCAAGCTTCCGGATTTACAGTACATCACGGATTCACATCACACCCAGTGATGCTGTGACGCATGACGGATCGTTGCTACAACCAACGTCGCCGGGATTGCAAGGCTTCCATACTATCAAAGTGTGCTCCGCTCAACTCCAATGTCGTGGTCAACCTTCTCTAGTTTCTCGAGCTTTCCAAGTCATGCGTTCTGTGCAATTGTTATCGCCCATTCGACGACTTTGAGGCACGAAGCACTGTGTTGGTTCCAGTCAGAGCGTGCCTGCGCCGCTAAAATTCATGAACCGTGATTCTGTGATTGTGATTGCCGATCCTGTGCTTCTTGGTAATTAATTGGGTTTGTTAACCCAAATTGTGACTTGCGCCAAGCTCGCGTCCCCTGCGTCCGCTTTGCGAGCACGCAATCAGAACACGATCTCGGACGTCCCTGAAGCTCGCTTGACTTCGTATGGCGATGGTGCTCTCGTAAACGTGTTCCTTGCTCCGACATTCGCAGTCACGTTCGCAAGCATGAATCCGCGCAGCCGATACAAATATGCATCGACGGATGCCCGGTGCTGCTAGCGGTCCTCTATTTTCTGCCGACAATCCGACCCATTCGTGATTCGTGATTCGTGATTGCGCTTCATATGCGATAGAATCACACAGCCTGTCTTCACCATGATCCATGGCCTGTATTGCGGATAGTCGCATTATCTTCAAGTTCAGCATCTAGCCACTGCCCACTGCATCATCATCTACGCCAGGTGTTCTGGCAGAGGCTCCAACGGACACAACTGGAAGAACCTCTCCTTGCTAAATTGTACCAGCGCCGCCCGCTTGTGAAGAAAATCGATCCACTTTTCCACATTGCCACCTACCATCATCTCGTATTGGATCATCTTGGTGTTGGACAATCGAGGTTCCGACACGCACTGCGTCGTCGAGGGATCCAGTAAGAACATGAGATGTACCAAGCTTCCCATCCATGACCTCACCCTGTGTGGACCACGGAAGCGCTCATCACCTACCAGCGCGTGAAACCCTCGATCGTGCCGCCCAGCCGTGTAAAAGTCGATCAGGTTCGAGTGCTTCGAGTAGTAGATCTCGACGTAGCCCCACGCTTCTCCGTCCCACTCGCCGATCAGACCAAGGCAGTGCGCGTTCTGTTCGCCCTTTTGCATCCCAGCAAGCTGCTCTTCACGACTGCAGCGTTGTCTCCAACCCTCGTTGACGCGATCGGTATCGTGCCACGCCGTGATGAGGTCAACATCCTTGGCGTTGGTCGATGAGGCGATCCGAAAGGTAAGGTGAGAGTCCAGACCTGGAATGAAGCGCGAGTAGATCGGACCTGCCGACGGAGGCGGCTTGAACGGTACTGCCAGCGGAGAAGCAACCATCTCTGCATTCGACGACGTCAGAGCAGTACGTATAGCCGCATCCGCCAGAGGCAGCACCCATGGTGCGAACCCATCGGTTGGCGACCCAAGCCCCTGCCAAAAAGCAGCGCGCGACACGAGTAGACGTCCAGTATGCACGGACATCTTGCCATTCTGCCTCGGGAATGGCGACAGAGTCAAAGGGTCCAGAATAGCGAGCTTTGACGTGACCAAAAAGGATATGACCGAAGCTGGTAGGCCTTCAGTGCACAAAAGCATATGTTCCTGTTGCGGCCACAGAGCAAAGAACACATTGACCCAATTCCAGATACGGCTCGAGTCGATCACCCCTTCCTCCGACGATAACTGCAGCGAGCCTTGAGCACAGCGTTGGGCTCGGAACGCAAAGCTGTTGGTATCTGGCTCTGCGGCTGCGCTAGCATACGGTGGACACGGCGAGACCACCACAAACGTGCTCTTGGTATCGATCCATTCGTGCGGACTGTGCGAGGAAAGCTTGATCACGTGCCTAACACGTTGCGTCGGTTCGTCGCTGGTGTTGGTCTTGGTAGCCTCCAACGAGGTTC
Organism: Mycosarcoma maydis; assembly: GCF_000328475.2. NCBI lineage: Eukaryota > Fungi > Basidiomycota > Ustilaginomycetes > Ustilaginales > Mycosarcoma > Mycosarcoma maydis. The sequence goes on from NC_026478.1 coordinate 114,609, forward strand.
TCTCATGGGAGACCACAATGGTCAACTTGGAACCACATGGCAGACTGAATGGATAGCCACCAGGCTGGACCACCACAGACGCCTTTTTCGTCTGTGGCGAGGCCATGTGAGCCAACGCCAACATCTCTTGCTGCTTCAAATAGAATGGCCGTGATGAGGAGGAGAGAGAAAGGCACAGCCGCTCGTCTTTCTTGATTTCATTCGCTGAACGCGAGTTGTGAGTGTCGGTGGCAAGTCTGTGCCACAAATGAAAGTGTGAAGGGTCCAATCGAACCGTCACGCGTGTAAGCATTCCTTTCTTCTTTTTTTATTGCTAAGTCAGTCAGCCAGAAAGCCTCCACAACCAGAGATTCGTGATTGCTTATTAATGACAATCGTAAATACTCGGGAATCACGAATATTCACGGCCGAAAACCCCGCATTACTCGATCAGGAAGCCAAGAACAGGTCTAACATGCAAACAAGTAGACGTGGGCTAGGGACGCGTGAGGCACAGGTGAGGCGCAGGGCCACAGCCTTGAGGGGCACGAGGATGTACGGGCAGCTAGAAGCCGGAGACCGGCTCTAAATGTCTAGATAGAGACCTGCATCATACTCACGACTGAGCCGGCTGCATGGTGCACGAGTGGGGTGACATTCACGAGTGATTGTTCTTCGCTCGTCGTTTGTCTCTCCTCACCATCTCAATCATCACATTCAGCCCCCGCGTCCGATCATCATGAGGGCCTTCTACCTACACAAAGATATTGCTCCGTCTGAGCTACTATCGACGCTGGTAAACGATGCGCCCGAGCCCAAGGTGACCGCAGGATCCAACGAGGTGCTCGTCGACGTCCACTCTGCCGCATTCAACTTCTTTGACATCCTCGCTGTTCAGGGAAAATACCAGGTCAAGACTCCTCATCCATACGTACCCGGTGTCGAGATGGCAGGCATTATCTCCAAAGACTCTCCCATCCCCGAAGGCTGCGATTTCATCCCAGGCAAGACGCGCGTCTTTGGCGCTGCGCAGGGTGCCTATGGTGAGAAGACCAAAGCCGACTACTGGCAGCTGATGGAGGTGCCCGAAGGAATCACGCTCGAGCAGGCAGCTGGTCTCTTCGTCACTTGGCCCACGAGTTACGCTGCGCTCAAATTTAGGGCTGATGTGCAGCCGGATGAGTGGGTGCTGGTGCATGCGGGTGCCGGTGGTGTAGGTATTTGCGCCATTCAGATCGCTAAAGCCATGGGTGCAAAGGTTATCGCAACTGCAGGCTCGGACGATAAGCTGCGGGTATGCAAACAATTCGGAGGTGCTGACTATGCCGTCAACTACCGCGACAAGGATTGGCAGGCCCAGGTCAAGAGTGAGTAGTCACAACATCCAATTTGAGTCGTACTGATACACTTGGCTGACTGCTTTCCCTTTGTCTCGCTTCTGCTTCCTTGTGTACTTGTGCAGAAATCACCGAAGGTCACGGCGTAGACGTAGTCTACGATCCTGTCGGAATGATCGTCCCCTCGCTCAAGGTGATCGCCTGGAACGGGCGTATCATTGTCGTTGGTTTCGCTGCTGGTACCATCGAAAAGATCCCTGCCAACCTCATCCTGCTCAAAAACGTCGCTGTCACAGGCGTTCACTGGGGTGCCTACGTTCGTAACGAGCCAGACAAGATCGGCGAGACCTGGGAGGCACTGCTCGACATGTTCAAGACCAAAAAAGTCACGCCTACCGTGTTTGAGCACATCTACGAAGGTTTGGAGAGCGTCCCGGAGGGATTGAAGGATCTGGCTGATAGAAAGACGTGGGGAAAGGCCGTGGTTCGCATCCGTGCTGATCCACAGTTCCCTCCTAAGGGAAAGCACAAACTTTGATTCGTTTCGCTTTCGCAACCTCATCAAAACTTTTGGCTTGTATCTCAGCCGATCTGAATAAACACCTGCATTCCATTCCGGACGGGACGAAGTGTGTGAAATGTGCAAGAACAGCTCTATTTTTCACCTATCGTGCTGAGATCACTTCTTAGCCACGTGAACGCGATGGTACTGCGGGTTGCCAGCTGCCCTGGTACCCATCAGCGCTACACTAGCATCCTCGGTCCAGCTTGGGTAGGACATCAATCCACGTGCCAACAGTACCGCATCACACTCTCCGCTCTGAATCGACTGCTCGGCCAACTTGCCAATCTGGCTGCGGTCTTGGCCGTTGGGCGAATCGTAGGAACCTTCCATCATTCCCACGGCCCCGACGAGCATGCGTTTGGACGCGTCGGGTTCGATTTTGGCCAGAGCATCGCGAACGGCTTTTGCTCCGAATAGCTGGTATCCGGCTCCCACGGTGATTTTTTGGAATGGAACCAGGCCGCCGGAGCTGACGTCTAGCAGGTCGACTCGAGCCTCTTGGAGCATCTTGGCGAGTTCAACCGTCTGGTCAACGGTCCAAGAGTCGGCTTGGTGCGCTTGGTCGGCCCAGTCGGTGGAGCTGACGCGCACCCAGAGACCCTTGTTGGGGAATTCTTGGCGGATTCGACGGGCAACGTTGAGCAGAAATCGAGCGCGGTTCTCCAGGCTACCGCCGTACTCGTCGGTACGCTGATTGGTCAACGGGCTGAGGAACGAGTGCATCAGGTATCCGTGAGCGCTGTGAAGTTCGACGTAGTCATACCCAGCTTCAAACGCCCATCGTGCCGACTGAACGAATTTGTCTTGCAACTTGTTGATGTCCTCGGTCGTGAGAGCTCGAGGGGTAACGTGACCTTGCGCATATGCGATGGCCGAAGGAGCGACGACACGATCCGGCCAGCCACCTTCCTCCTGCGTCACAAACTTTTGCTTCTTTTCTCCGCGGTAGAAAGGTGACCAGTCCGAGGCCTTCCTTCCCGCATGCGCCAGTTGCAGCCCTACACCCAGACCATCCGTGAAGGACTTGAGCACCGACACCAGCGCCTTGTGTGCATCCCGATGCTGTTCCGACCAAATACCCAGGTCCTGAGGCGTGATCCTCCCCTCTGGCTCAACACCAGATGCTTCGACCATGACGTTTCCCACACCGTGCAGGGCAAACGATCCCAAATGCGCAATGTGGTACGGAGTAGGAAGACCATTGTTCGCAGAGTACTGGCACATGGGAGAGACAATGATGCGGTTCTTGAAGGTCATCTTACCCGCCTGTTCCGGTGCAGCAAAGGGCAATGTCAACGTTTGGAACAAAGCCGGTTTTTTGACACCCTCTGGCAGGATGGATTCCGGGACCGAGCCAGGAGGAGGGTGGCCACTTCGAGTGGGGACAAAGTTGCTGATCTTGAGTGCATCGATCGAGTCGACGAGAGGCGGTGTGAGACCAGACACGAATCGAGACGTGTCCATGTCAGCGCATGCCGCGTTTGTAGATTGGTGCGAAGGCATCTTGACGCGCTTTGCTGCTTGCGATTGAGTGGGTAGTGTTGTGAATGTCGAGATAAGACGCCGGATCGAACGAGAGAGGGAGGGTCTATATACCTGCATCGAGGCGATAAGCAAGGTTCTAAGCGAATAGCAAAAGATCCCACAAGAACCTTTTTTGCTCACGGCAACGCTTGTTTGCCGTCCATGTTGCAGCGTTCCAATATCGGGACCATGCACACGGCTATAAGTCGATGCCGCAATCGTGAATCGTTAATCTGGCGACATGCGAAATGCGCTTTTGGATGACTCTGAGGATGACGTGCGAGGTTTCGTGTTTGCGATTTGTCGGTGTTTGCGGCTCTGCGTTTCGGGCTGATGATGATCACAGATCGTAAATTGTCTTGGTTTCTCCACTCACCACTCGAGCGTGCCTGTGGCCATCTCTCATCGCAGCGGCTATGCATTTTTTAGAGCTGCACGCTTCTCAACTCACAAAGCCATCATCATCCAAGAGCAATGCCGTCTTCCTACGTTTGCTTGGGAGCTTGCCTATCACATGTGCCTCTGGAAAGCCGTTGAATGTCGCTTTATGGTGAAGCAACCACCGACCTGTCAGATCACAAAGCACACATGCAGAGGTTTATCGGTTCAATATCTCAGCTGCGGGTATCTAATTGTATCTGGTTTGGTATCGTATCGACATGGAAAGCAAAGGTACTGAGTATTTAGGCTCATTTGCTCAGCGAGAGCGGTTTGCCAGCTTGGTAAATTACGGGTCTTCCCATCGAGCCTTGCGCAGCGCTCTTTTGTCGTGAGAGAGTCCTAATCCAACGCACTTCCATTCCACCCTCGAGCAAGCCATGTGTAGGCGAGCCAAAGCGGTCGTTCCATACGATGGAGACACACCGCTGTACGAGTGCTTCTGAATTATCTCGTTCTGCACCTGCGCAAGATGCGTGGTGTTGAGCAAGGATATGCATCGCCGCAAGAGGGACGTTGCTTGACCGTACCTGAAGTAGCGCCTGCTTGCTGAAGCCCGATGACGAGAGCATGATGCCGGCAAGTGGAACATCGTCTTCATCAACAGCAACAGAGCCTGTCGCTTGGGTGACTTCGCGATGCGCTTTCGAGACGGACACGGCCGACGATTCTCGAAACATGACACCTTCCATCTCGCGAACCAGAGCAGGACCCATCTTTTTTCCTCCTTCGTCTTGACACTTGCACTGTGCTACGATGCGAATGCGTCTTTGGCGCCGTAGATGTGGTTGGGTTACCGATGTCAATGCCAATGCGGAAGTCGGTGCTGGTGGAAGCTGCCACCATCCGCGAAGGTCGATGCCACGATCTCCTGCTCCACCTGTCCTCTCCAACTCCATGCCAAACATTTGGCTCATTAACGCACGGCAGAGATGTTCATATCGCGTGCCTCGGGCAACCGAACTCTCTGTATCGCCCACTTGTGACTGGAAACGTGCTTGGGTTGCGGACGTACCCGCTTTCTGCTGCGAGGCTGAGACTGTCAAGGATCGTGCCGGGTGGTTGGAAGCCTGCTGATGCGCTAGCATGCGGCTTGTGCGCGACAGTACCGAGACGCTGCACGCCAGACGCGACGTTCTAGCAATCATGGGTGAGTGGGTTCACGGCATCATACATGCCCGGGTAGGCCATGCAAAGTAGTGTCGAGTGGAGAGGTCAAGGTCAACCCTAACTCGTGACTTGTTGAAAAGTATCGACAAAAGTCGTGAGTGGGGCGCGTGGTTCCGGCCGAGTTACCAAAATTCTTAGGAAGAAAGGTCGCGAATCGGAACATTCGTGATTCACGTTTAGCCTTTACACCTTCACTTTGTGCTTGCTTCACTTTGACTTTGATTGTGCTTTGCTTGCAACAACCAACCTCTGTCGCTTTGATCATCATCTTTCTCAATCATCCTCACGTTCGAAACTCGCACATGATGCTGACATCAGCATCACGTCTCAGCCGCAGCGCTGCGCATCAAGCAGCGATATCCCTGATTGCTCGTTCCGCTATCTCCAAAAACGTCTCCTCTGCCCGAACTCTGACCGCCTCGGCTCGCACATGTTCATCTGGCAGACGCATGGTCAGCTTCGGTCATTCGCGCCACTACGCTACCTCTACTACCCCCACATCATCCTCTCTCGACCCAGCAGATGAGGAATCACAACGCTTCCTCGAGGAAGGCACCACGCATCTTGAAGCAGGCGATCTTGCTCGTGCCAAAGAGTCGTACCAACGCAGCCTTTCTATCAAACGGAATTCGTCGGCGCTGTTCAACCTCGGCGTCTGCCTCTACCATGACCGCGATCTTGCTGCCGCCATCGAAGCGTGGAATGAGTCGCTCGAGCTCGCTCCGGAATCTGCAGACGCACATACCAACTTGGCGTCGGCCTACGTGCTGAGCAAACCGTCGCGTCCAGATCTGGCCGTCTCGCATCTCAAGACGGCGGCGAGCATCACACCGGAAGACCCCGAGATCCAGTACAACTTGGCGGCGGTGCTCGAAGCGTGCGAACAGCTCGAGGAGGCGCTAACCGCTTACAAGAGGGCGTTGGAGGGTGGCATTCAGAGGGCAGAGCAGAACATTCGCAATTGCTCGGCAAAGTTGCTCAGCGCTAAGTTCGCGGTGCAGCAACAGCAGGAGGAGCAGCAAAAGCAACAGGAAGCTTCGAAAAACGTCGAGTGACTGTACAGAAGCGGTTGTAGCGTGACTTTTGATTAATGTGCAACAGCGGCCTCTGCCTTAGTCGCAAGTGGCGTTTGTGCGTCAGTTTGGACTATGGCTTGAGATGTGCAAACTGGGTCGTGAACGGTGGCGTAATGTTGCAAGGGTGATGCGATCCTGTCTGGCAGTAATGATGAAGTAGGCAGTGAAGAAAAAGGAGTAACCACACCATCTATCGTTTTGTCTGTCGCGCGTGATCCTAAGGTATACCTGCACCGATATCTGCTTCTCATGCCGTCAAGCTTCTGTCATGTTTCCTGGTGCTGTTTCTCGAGCGATGCCCTTTCCGTCACGCTAGGCTGACCCGCTCTGCTACTCTTCTTGTAACTCTCGATGACCGTCTTGATTCTCATCTGTTCGGCCTTGAGATTCCTCCTGCACATTTCCCAGCTAGCCAACGAGACGAAACAGAACGAGCCGACGCCCCAGTTTAAGCCGCGCCGCAAGCCTCGGCCGGCGACGAGGCTGATTCCTGCTACTCCGGCGGCGGTAGCCATGCCTATGAGCAAGCTCGCGCGTGCGCATGGGATGGAGCCTATACGAGAAATGTCGTTGACCGGATCGATCGAGCTTATCGCCGCTCGTAGCTTGGTGGCTTGCACCTGGTAGATCGGAATCGACAGGTGTGAGTCAGCGAAAACAGTCGAGGTCGTTGCAAGGTAATTCGGTCAACTTACCTTTGTTCCCGAGACATCGCTGGCATTCGCGCGCTCGCTGCCGTCTCCTATCAATGGCTGGCTCGCTTCGTGTAGCCTTGACATGCTTGCTATGCTGTATTTCCGTCGTCCACCGCCTCTGTTCCAATACGCAAGCCGTAATGCGCGCCTGGGTGATCGTCCAGATGTGTGGTTGCTAAGACAAATCCACACGCACGTTGAGCCGATTCCTAAAACCGCTCAAACTTGTCCGAATTTGTCCATCCCAAACCCACACGAGAGCCACTTGAATTTGCGCGACCCATTCGTGATTCACGATTCGTGATTGCAACTCCAACACATTGTGATTCCAACGTCTTGCACCTTCACCAGTCAGCCCGAACATGCAAGCGTCAACACCACGGTCGTCGGTCGACAAGATTCAAAACACAAATGCGACAACACACACAATCACAATCGCAGAGCTTGACAAAAATCAAAAACCTCGAAGAAAAAAGCTACATCTACATGTACAAGGTGCGCAGAGCATTCAAGGCTCGTGGTCCTATCCGAAAGAAGAAAACGGTCCATCTCATACGTTGTTCTACGACGTAACGACATGACAAAGCTAGCGTCGCAGGGAGAGATGCCGATCAGAATGAGAAACTGATTCCGGGAGCGAGAGAGAAAAGAGTGTGTGTTTGTGTGTGTGTTGTCGAGTTCTTGTGCGTGTGCACGTAGGCGCGAGCAATCGCATCTGCTTCAAAGGAGCTCGAAAGATGGAGTGCGCGGTAAGAGAAACGGGAAACATCCTTGAATAATGAACGTGAGATGACCGGCAAACTACAACGCCGCCAAGGCGGCGACGGGTTTGTATGTCAGGTTGGAGCAGAGGATGCCTCTGGCGTCGTTCAGCGAGTTGGAATGCGTTTGGTAGATGAAGGCGGAATGCAGATCAACCGTCACAGCAAAAGCAGCGTCATTTTGTCAGCCGCCTTCTAGTAAGCACCGCGCTCGCTGTAGCGTCGCGAACGTCCGCCGCGGTAAGCAGCAGGTTCCGGAGCAAGCTGCGTCCTGCTTCCGTATGCATCGCCACCAAAGCTTCTCCTAGGAGCACGGTCGTCGTAGCTCCTGCGGCTGTAACGGCGGCTGTTGCGCGGTTCATCATCATAGTAGTCGTCTGCAGGAGCAACATCGCGGCGGCTGCGACGCGATTCTCGGCGACCGACGTTGCCGTAGACGCGCGAGTCGTCCGGCTCGTAGTAGTCGTCGTAGCGCGATCTGCGGCTGGCACGGCTGATGGGACGCTGTGGCTGTTGGTAGTAGTCCTTCTCCGGATAGTCGTTGGCGGGATAGACAGGACGGGCAGGCTCGTAGTCGTCATAGTAGTTGTCTTTGCTACTAGAGCGCTTGAGGTACCAGCCAAGTGCAAGCATCATGAAGCCAAAAAAGACGGGCGGAAGAGAAGCCACTTGCATCCAGATGGCAGGGCCGAGCTCGCTACCGATGGGCGAGAGCGAACCAGTGCTCTGGAAGCTTCTGGCCTTGTTGCGCGCCAAGATAAAAAGGACAAGCTCGATGACCAGGCTCGCCATGGTGAGGAACGAAGCCCAGAGTGCGGCCAGCGGCCAGAGGAACGTGTTGGTGCAGAGGTGGAGGAAAGCAGCGCCGGCAGCAGCGCCGGTCAAACCAGCCGAGATGGGCTGCAGCACCAGCGCATAGGGTAGCTTGTCGACAAAGAATCGGTCAATGGCGTTGTCGATACCGTTGAGCGTCTGTTGGTAGCCCAGGCCGGTGGGTGTGCACAACGTGTCCCCGCCTTGCTCAAAGCATTGCGACCAGATACCAAACGTAGTGCGCAGGATCGTCGAGCTGGATTGGTCGGCAAATCGGACGTAGAGGAAGTAGATCCCCTTGATGTATGGCAGACCAAGAGCGACAAGCAGCTGCAGGATGAACGAAGCGCCGATGGCAAGGAAGCCCACAAAGATGATAAAGACGGGCGCAATCCGCATGTTGGTAAAAGTGCCTACAGTGGATGTGTCCCGAGGCTAGATAGAGACAGGTTTTGGCGGGAGGTTGCACCTGAGTAGGGAGCTCAAGGGGGAAGACGGCTCGACGTGCAAGTCGCACGGAGCGGATGGATGATGTACAAGGACCAGCGGGGTCGCGGTGAGGATGAGGTGACCGAGGTATGTGCGGATCGCCAATATTGCAAAGACGAGGTGGATGGTGGTGATGATCAAGACGATGGTTGTAGATGGTGATACGGAAGCGGACAGAGCTCAAATCAAGCAGGCGAGGGACAACAGCTAGCGATGAGGCACAGCAAAGCACAGCAGAGGGAGAAGTTCAAGTGCCAAAGAGAGGAGAGGAAACGGAGGAGGAGGAGCTTCTTGCAGGAATGCAAACCTGGCAGGCACATGCACAGAGGACGAGGAGGCGGATGGACTAATCAAGGCAAACTCGGGCGCAAGTCAACAGACGCGCAGCACACTATTCTCGCGCCAGAGAGGAAGCGAGAGGTACGTATGATATAACGTGGTGAGACAGAGTTGGCTGACGGGGCTCCAACCGCAGTGCAGACACCGGCATCCATCGACAGCCTACCAAGTCACAAGTCACAGCGGCTTCTCTGGTCACACATCCTCTCAAGGTTTGGACGACTCGCGTACGTATGGGTGGTGCAAGCGCCAAGCAGGGCAGCGACGAGCTGGAACAATGGACTGGATTTTAGGCAACAAGGGAGCAAGAGGAGACGAGAAATCCGAAAGGGGATGGTGACAGCCTTTGTTTCACCTGGCTCTCAACAGCGACCAACCTGCCAAGTGCTACTATGCCTTGGAGTTTGTAGCTCCGCGATCAAGACATAAGTGTGCACAACATGCTGCCCGCTTGCGACCACAGTAGCCGAATTCTCGCGCTGTGTCGATCCCCTGTCGACGTTGCACAAAAGTTTTCTGGTCGCTACGTTCGTGGAGCACCGCTGAATCGACGCTTCGTGGTCGCTCGTAGTGATATTTAGCTGAACAAGCTGAACGAATCTATTTAACTGACTTGGCTGAAAGAATGGGCAGGTGAGCTTGATGGCAGTGTCAATCGAGTATGCTCTTGTCGACACTCTAGACGCTAGGACGAGGAAACTCAATCGAGGATGTGGCACATTGCAAGGCGCTTCGCTTAAATCGACCGCCTGCAGCTTGACACAATCTCCGCTCTGGATTCAATTGGATAGAGACGAGGTTGGGTTAAAACACGATTATATCACTCAGGATGTTTGAGCTGGATAGTGGGCATGTGCTTTTGGTGGTTGGCCTGCCTCGGTTCGTGCTCGAAACCTCATGCAGTCAACTGGTGCATGCATCAAGTCTACTTTTCCCCTTGCGCTTTCAGAAGGCCTTTTTCTCGCGCTCGTTTCAGTCACGAGTGACTCACGACTCTCAAGTCTGATACAGTGGTAGGCGCGTCCTATGCCCACAAAAAGGCGGCTCCACAAATATTCAACTCTGTACTGCACCGACTCACTCGGGTTAATGCTGCGTGTATGATTTACGATTTGCAGTTGTTATTCATAGTTTTATGGAAAAGTCTCTAGAGAAGATCTTTTCCTTTCCGGAGCTCGAGGCATGCATGTGACAAATTTGAAAACTTTACCTAACTTAACGTAGTTAACATCCAAGTCTCCAATTCACGATTCGTGATTCATTATTCATGGTGGTGATGTAGATGGTGTGTTGCGCTTGGCTCAACTGCCGTGGATTCTGACATCTCTCTCGCTCCTCCGATTTGCCCGTATACGAATGATCAGTCCCCACGGGAGCGTACTGCTTGATTTGCATCGAATCAACAGCTCGCACAAGGCAAGCGTGAAGCACTTCTTGGCAGTTGCCCCGAAACCAGCTTTGTCCCGCAGTTCCCGCCCGTCCCTTTCTCCGTTACCTCTAACCGCAGGCCAGGCACGCACCAGCACGAGGTAAACAAGTCCATCGCCCTAACTCTTGATACCAATCTATTCCCCGGCCCGTCACCATGAACATGCAGTCGAAACAGCCAGATCACAAGCGTGAATATGGCCACCTTACACTTCCAGCGCAAGCCGAATAACTCAGTTAACTTAAAAGTGTCTAATTCCTCCCACCTCCTGCAGCGGAGCATGCGAGCTGTAGGTCGTAGATCTGGGGCAACCCAATTTCGGCTTGCTTTCCTCGCTTCGACTTCTCCTGACTTTTTCGCGCGACTCCAAAATGAAGCCCGATAGCATTTGATCTCTACCCGATCTTGATGGCCCATCAACAGGCTCTCAACACAGTCGAACAACGTGATGATCAACGGAATGACGTTCGACTTTCTTCTCTCAAACCAAGAGGAAGCTCAAGCCGTCACGCATAGACGACTGCCAGTATGCTGTATCATTACACGTGAAAAGCGGCTTAAAAGCTGCAGCAAGTAGAATCGTAGCTAAAATGTATAGACAAAAACGAAAGAGCAGAGGATTGTTGCATGCGAAAGCCGAGGCGGCTATCAGCCATCAGAGGTGCGTTGAAGTCCAGGTCAGAATGGCCTCTTACACGTTGTTACTTTCTGCTGGCTTCCTGTCATCCCTCGGAACGTATGCAGGAGGAGGAGGACCAGGTGGCGGGGCGTAGAGCGACGCATCGCCGCCGTTGTTGGCAGGTGTCCCGCCAGAAGGGAGGCCATATGCCTGTCCAGTGTATGGCTGTTGTCCATATGGCTGTCCATATGGCTGTCCATATGGCTGTCCATAGCCACCGCCGCCGCCATAACCTTGTTGGTAATGTGACGGCTGGTTCTGCTGATGCATGGGAATAGTCGAGGTGGGCTGCGTCTCGAGGAATCTTCTTCTGCGTCGTCGTGCGACTAGCGAGAAGAGAATGACAAGCAAAACCACACCGACAGCAATGGCAACGCCAATGCCGATTCGTGCTCCACGATTGAGGCCGCTATTACAAGGGTAATAACTTCTGTATCCGCCGCAATAGTACGACATCCTGCTGCGTCCAAAAAGTTTCAGTAGGTGGGTTAATACACTTCTCCAAAGATGGCGAAGTCGTGGCGAGGTTTTCGCGCTACTTTGAATGAAAGGGTTGTCGGGGATAGATTTGCAGGCTTGATATGCAGCTTTTTGAAATCTTTGGTAAGGAACAGTAGTCGGATGCGATTCGTTTAGCACTGGTAGGGGCAATCGTAGATGTCAATGGCGAGCAAAAGGCGTGCGAAGGTGAGGTATGGAGGATGGTTGTGAGTATAAGGGAAGTGACCTCGAGTCGAAGCTCCTGTCCATATTTTGTTTCAGGCGGGCTGAGTTGGCCACTTTCGACTGTGACTGTCCAACCAGCAATGACTCTGACGACAGGATGCCGTTGCCGCTCAGGGTTGGAAAGCGCAGCACGACGCAAGCCGGTTTGTAGCGCAGTAGCTTGGCGCTGCAGGGTCGGCTTGTCGTGTAGAGTGGAGGTGACCGAGACACTGTTACAGCGCCTTTTCCAGAACGCCAAGCCAACTTTTGTGCCAGTCAACAAGTTGAAATCATCCGACAAGCCGCCTTCTCAGCAGTCTATCCGAGATGAGATTCCGAACTAGCGTCAAGTTAATTCCGCCATTTGGCACACGGCACACGCGCTGCGAAAATGTTTGACTAAAAAACACGAAAGCGGTGCAGCTCTGTCACATGCTTACTTACAACTACACAGCCCTTTCACCGTCTTGAGTGACTTGTGACCTTGGACGTGTCGCTCTAATAATAACCTAGTTAGATGGTTCGCCTCTCCGTACTAATCAGCGCTCCTCGCAAACGTTGAAAACACGACGTCATATCGGCATCTGCTGAGCGCCAAACCTCTTGGGCTGCAATCCACGTCACATCATCTTAGACCCTTTCGAGCTAGCGAACGACGTTTTGTCGCTTCGCTTCGATCTTTTCTAGCGCGAAAGTTTCGAAACACTTTTCCGATGGAGAAAGCGCTTGTTTCCTGGCGGGCTGGTCACACTTTTCGATGAGATTCGTGATTACAAATCACACACAAGACGAGATAGCAGCGCACATGCAGAAAATGCCCTTGGTATCATGAAGGCTTCTATTAGAAGACGAACCGTTGTAGCTCAAAGAGATCATCCAAGTGGAGACGATTACAAACGACTTTTGAACACACGCGTGTCATTGCCATCGCCGATACGACCCAGCAGATGTCTTGCTACGTAGGGGTTCACAAACACCTCTTGGGGATCGTACCTCTGTCGTGTCGCCAAAAAGTCATGCCAGTGCGGATAGAGCTGCGATAGCTCGGTAGGCGAGCACGAGTGCGCTTTTGCCCAGTGCGGGCGACCCGAATAGTGGCGCATGAGCGCCTCAAACTTGGCAAACAGCTGTCGATAGCGAACGGGACGGTTGTACGGTCGATACTGTACGATGCCTATGTAGCACGTCTTGCGTCCCTGTGCGTGACTGAGCCAGATAGCATCTGCGTCGGCAAATCGGATCTCGACCGGGAAATGGATTCGATCGCCATCGGAGGCAGCTTGCTCCTCATCGAGCCAGTCACGCATGGCTCGGATCGCAGCAGCGGCTCGGTTCAACGGGATCGCCCATTCGTCCGTGTATTGCGGGAAGAGGCAATCCATGTTGAAGATCCGGTCGGACCGGCCCACTTCTGACCAGACGGGGTTGCCCACCGTCAGCGGACGTGGTGCAGCCGAGTCAGGAGGGAATGTGTTCAAGCTGCCCACTGGGACGCTGCTCTGCAGCCACAAGAGCGAAGGTTCGCTTTCAGCATAGCCACCAACATTGCCGTTGTGCGCAAGCGATTGACCAATGTCACGGATGAGAAGCTGTTGTTGTTCATCGCGGCTGCCTGCCGTATCCGAGGTGGACGATGCAATTGTCACAGGCTCAGTGGCTGGACTTTCCGTCGCCGCTGCGATCTGGTTTCTCGGCGGTGTCGTCATCCGCGATGAGTTCGACTCTGGAATGGCTGGATGAGTCAGAGCGTGGATCCAACGCACGGCCGGATGAGGCCATTGACGGTTGAATCGCGATGTGTAAAGCAGAAACTCGGTAAGACGATGGCCAACCAATGATGCTTTTACGCGCGCCGTCAGTGACCGAGGGGCAGAGACGGGTTCCGTGGAGCGATTCGCACGGAGCAGGGTGATGCGCTTGACTTGCGGAAACCACATGAGTCGGACGTGCTGCGCCGAGCCCACCACCTGCTCCAATGCAAGCTGAGCTTGCCTGGTCTCTTGGTCGTCCTCTGGATCCGCTCGCGCGAGCTGATCAACGTCGCGATTGGCTCCAAGCCGAATAGGATGGACCTCGGCAGCATCTGCAGAGCGATATGAGGGGCGATAATTGTCCGAGCACGCTGGCAGTCGCTTGTTTTTGCTCAAAAGGCTACCGAGGGATGCATCAGGATTTACATAGGAGCTCTTGGACACGGCAGGAAAGCCGGTCTTGGTACCAAAGAGCGAGTCAAAGGTGAGCTCTTCCGAGTACTGCTTGAGGTTGAACGCGTTCTGTACGCGAAGCGTCACAGAAGTGATCAGGCCGGTAGAGCCAAGACCACAGAGGGTAGCGTTGAAAAGTTCTGCATTTTGCTCGTGGCTGCACGTGAGATGCTGAGTTCCTTCTGGTAGCGGACAAAGGATGGTAAGCTGCGAGACGTAGGATGAGACGACGGGAAAAAGGATACCAGTACCATGCGTTGCTGTGGAGATGAGACCGGCGATGGTCTGTTCAGAGATCGAGCCGACGTTGCACATAGCCAGACGAGGCTGAGTCGAGTCGAGCGCCTCATGAATATCGGAGATGTAGGTGCCTGCAAGGGCTGTAATGGTATATGCCGAGTGATTGATGTCCACGACACCCTTCAGTCCTTCCATGCGCATCGCCCAACCGGTGGTGAAAGGCAAATCGCTTGGGCTATGAGCTCGTCCGATGGCTCGAAGCTGCGCACCTTGACGCCGAGCCAGCTCTACAATCACAGCACAGTGTGTCACTGTTGTCGGGGCGAACACTCTTGCGGGTGTGCTCACGAAGGATTTTCCCCAATTCTGAAATCTGGCTTTGGGTGATCTTGCCGGCACTATGATAGGCTGAGTCAGCCTTTCCAGCTCGGCCGTAGAGCGTAAGAGGATGCCGGCGTCCACCGTTGTCAAGGCACTTTGCTGCATCTGCGCCGAATTCGAAGGGTTGAGCATCATCTTGGATGTGGAAGCCATCCTTCTTGACGTTGGAATCCTCGATGTCGTGTTGTTGCCGTTGCCGCGATTCGCTAGCCAAAGGGGAAAAAGTGGAGTCACTAGTTAAAGTCAACGCAAGTGCTCTTGAAAGTACCGGAAGTACGTGGTGTAGAGGGAAACAGCAGCATTCGGATGGGGCAAGTAGGTCGATGTTTCCGCCGTGTCGAGTTACAGGGTTGCACGCGTCTACCAGTTCATCTGAGCTCGGTTCAGCGATGCAACAATCGTGAATGTGAATAGGCTATCGGTCAATCGATCAGTTCGAGCAAAGAGGAGCCTCCAGGTTGCCCAAATCGACGTTGTGCCAAGCTTACTTAAGTAAAACTTGCTTCAAGCGCTCGAGGCTTGACTTTGGCTTGCACTTGCTGAGCAAAGACGAGAAGGTTTCATAAAAAGAAAAGGGTCCGCGCTGGGGCCGCCAAACCACAAACCACAAACACAAGGAAATATTCGGGTGCCTGTCGGCGGCTGAGCACTTGACGGTCAAGGTGGAGGTTATACTGCAGAACTTCTCGCACGTATAGGTTCAGGAAAAGCAGACAGACATTCACGATTCGTGATTTCTGAGGTGGGGCGCGTAAAGTCTCTGAAATTCACGAATCGATCGACTCACACCAGACAACCTCTGAACCTCGCTGTCGGAGACGACAAGATGAAGGAACCGCAAGATCGTCGCGCAGTCGAGAGCGATGACACTGAATCGCTCGCCTCGGACGATGTCCCCCTCGCCGTGATCAGGCCCAAGCTTGTGGAGCTTCTGGAGCGTGAGGCGAAGGGCATCTTCGCCTATGAGGCAAAGCACCCCCCAGACGACAGTGAACCACCTATCCACTTCTCTGCCTCAAAAGAGGAGATAATGAGGCCCATTCTCCAGGCACGCGCACTCCTCGGCGCCGACACCGACGACACTGATGAGATCGACGACAACTTGTCTCTACTTATCGCTGCACTAGCCAAAGAAGCCCAAGAGCTGCTTCAAATCCGCTCCCGCGAACAGAGTCGCGGGAAAACAGTGCGAGAGCTATTCAGAGACCACGTCCAAGAGACGAGGCAGGCCATTGTCGAGCTCGTCTCACAAATCGATGATATCTCCAAGATTGTGGAATCATGTGTGGGATCTATCCATTCACCGCGATTGTCTTAGTATATCGTCGCCACATGAGCCTCAAAGGGTCAGGGTTTTCTAGTCAGTCTAGCCCCAACCTCTCTTTCAGGACAAACAAAGTACGAATCCGGTGTGTGCTGTGCAATCGCTCATTCAGCATCCTTGATTTCGTACTTTAGACTCACAACGCTTCTCACGGAACTATGAACTTTGCGTTTGTGTGGCGAAATCGAAGACCTGATGTCACGCTTACACAATCGCGAAGGTTACATGATATGTGGAAGTAGAAGGGATTGGTATTCATGATTATTAGTCATGAGTAAGATCGTGTATACGACTTGGGCATGTGCGGGTGAATACTACTGGTGTTCTTTCGCGCTGGGTTGCCTACCACATGCATTTGACGCATGGCCCACCCAATCTTGTTGATCTTCCGGGTTGCGCTGACCTCCTCGACGAGCGCATGTAGCTAGGTGACAGCGATCTTCGATCGGGTATCTCAAAGTCTCTTCTTTTCAGAACGTGCAGGTGCGGTCAAGACCCCACTCGTGACTTTGTTTCACATCCGTCGACCTAGCTGCCGTTACCCGACACAGTTCTATGACGCTGTCGCAACATCTGCAACTCCTTTATCGTTGCATGGGTAAGGTTTACGAGAATCCACCCTGTTTGAGCTTTTCAACGACCGACCAGATAGCTGCCGTATAGCCGAGTGTGCCCAGTCCAACAATGACACCTTGCGCCACATCCGAAAGGTATGAATGATGTCGGAAAGGTTCCCTGGCGTGGATGTTGGAGATCTAACAAGCGTAAGGGTTTCTGATAGTGGTCAACATGAGAAGCCTGGTTCGTTTCGGCAGAACTGACCATGGTTTCGTCCATAAATTCCTTGTCTCTTTTGGGAGGTTGCGACTTACATGAACTTCGATAAACGGAACTCGGACGCCAGTCAGCGCATCTCGAATCGCTACACTTGTGTGCGTATATGCTCCAGCGTTGATAATGATGGCCGTTGTGCCGTCTGTACGAGCCGCGTGGATACGGTCCACAATGACGCCTTCGTGATTAGATTGAAACCCTTCAAAGTCAAAGCCGAGCTCATTGCACTGTCGTCTAGCATTCTCCTCGATATCAGAGAGCGTTTCGCTTCCGTACCTGTTTGGTCAGTGTAGTAGCTCGAACGGGCTCAGCGATGTGGTATAGATATGGACAGCGCTGATCGATTCTGTTGACTCACTTTTCAGGCTCTCTCGTCCCGAGGAGATTTAAATTCGGCCCGTTGATGAGCAAGATGCTGCGCTTGGTGGGTGCTGCGTTGGTCGTCATGAGGTGGGTAGTGCCGTCAAGAGCCTTTCGTTCCTTTTGGTGGTGGTGGTGGTGGTGGTAGAGCAGTAGCGGCAACTCGCACAGCTCTCCACGAATCACCTGCAAGTCAAGTTTCGCTGACCGTCGTCCACTTTTTTCAATCTTGAATCATGGGGCTCCGACACATCTTGGCTATGCAGTTCAGAGCGGGGTAAGGTTTGCGTCCGGAAGAAAGTAAAAGCGGATCCATATTCGTGACTTGGTGTGTCTCCACAACTCCGAAAACAAATCGTAAAATAACCGAACACCGAGTGATTCACGTGATTGATCCGCCTGTAACCGCGCCTCAAACATCCTCGCCAGTCACGAGTGACGCTTAAACCGCGTGGTTCGCCTTGTTTCGACCGCTGAGCTCAAACTCGTTGGGCTCGCATACACATCGGATCTTCCTCAGGACAAGTAGACATAATGGGTTGCAGGCGAAAAAAAGGTCTGATATGCCTTGATACATGCGCAGGTTGTGATTCATGGCTTCACGGGATGAGGGAGACCCTTTCCGCCGGCTTCCGGGTTAGGGCTGAGCAAAAGATGACCATGCGACTGGAGCAACACCTTGTCTCCAGGACTAGGAACAGGCTGAGGGAATTCAGGACTAGGATCGACACCATAAACACCGACAAACATGTTGGTGTTGAACATCTTCTGACATGCGTTGGGCTTGAAAGGTCTGGCGCTAACATCTCGCTGGGCGCAGGCATGCAATTCGTTGGCATTCAAGTCGTAGTAGATCGGGCTAAAGACGGTATCGATAGTAGGTCCCTTCGGTTGGATCGCTTTGTACGACTTGAAGCTGGTCTTGCGGAGAGGTGTGCACTGCATGGTGCTGTAGAGCTGCTTCTCGGCCGGGCCCGTGCAGTCGTCGGTGGAGTACAGGAGCAACACTGCTCCTCCGGCGTACGATGCTTGTTCAAGGCAGATCGGTCGAGTGCGGCCGCTTGCGGTACCTCGTGATCGCCTCTTGTGGCGCGCATCCGTGCTGGCATGAGCGCATTGAGCGACCCCATTCTTGATGGGAATGTTGTCTGGGTTCCACACATAGCCCCCTTGATTTGTAATGGAGTCAACCCTAGCCGTCCATACCCCCACTTCGTGCACATCAAGGTTGGGCAATGTGATACAGTCTTTCGTCTTGAATGCATCGTAGACCTTTGAAGACGACATCCATGCCGTGTTTTGAACAACACCGTCCGACTCTTCTTCTTTAGCAAAGCCGATGCCGATTCCCTGAACTGCAGCGAGCACGCGCATCGAACCCAGAGGTCGCTTCAACGAGTGAGCCACTGTGCCTTCCCAAATCATCTGCTCGTTGCCCTTGATCATCGCCTGCGGTGTGGTACGAGCGAGCTCAAGAGGTTTGTTGCAACTAGCATCCTCGAAAAACGCGACGTGGACGATTGGACAGTTTGCAGGGTCCGTAGCGTAGTCGTGATAGCAGTTTGATCCGTCCTGGGCGGAACTGCGCTTGTCTAGTGGCATCCACGAGTGCTGCAAGCTGCCTAGTACGCACCAGGGCAGGATGGCTGCAACAAGGAGCAGTGTCGAGAGCAACGAGCTTTGTGTAGGGTTCGGCATCTTGACTGAGCTTTCTAGGGTGTTTTGACTCTCTTTGGTCGTTGGACTCTTCGAGGTCTTGCAGCGATGTGTCCCGGCCTTTTTAATCTTTTTCAGCTCCATTGCGAGTGTCTTAGGTACCATCATTCACGGGGCGTGCCTCCAGCAGTCGCTAGAGGTCAGCGAACTGAGGCATTCAAGATAGACTTCATTTGTGGCGTCAAACCCACCTGTAGCCACCCACTATCAGCCTTTGCTCAGATACATGTCCTCCCTTCATCTCGCGCCGACACAAACACAGCCGCAGCCCACAGGCGCAAACGATGTTGAATTCAGACGGTTGATTTCGTCTAGTCTGCTTTTCGATGATATGCGACAGGACCTTTTGGTGGGGGACCCAAAGGCGCTTTCGGTGGGGGCGGGGCTGCGGATGCCCTCGAATACATAATTTGCCCCGTTGCGTTGTAGGTTCCGGTTGCTGAGCCACCAGAGACAGGTACATCGCTTCCCGAATCCAAATGTTGACAGGCTTCGCGGCTGGAAACTTCGTGAGATGAACGAGGGACTGCACCATACGCTGGCCACGGTGAAGGTGAATTGCGGCCCGAATTGAGATTGCTACGACTGCCGTTGTTAAAGATGCCGCCCACCACGTCTGCTGCTCTTTTGCCTCCGGTGCCGAACCCGCCGAATCCGCCGTTGACCGAGAACCCGCCCGCACCCGACACGTCGGTGGTCCTGCCATACATGTTGGCGGTTCGCTCGAAAGCCTGGGCAGACGGCGCGAGAGGTACATCCGCCAAGGACGGCAAAAGCTGCAACACAAGGCGATGAAGTTTGACCGTCGGCCAGAAGATGGGCAAGCGTGAAGGGACGAGTCGATGGAGCGGACCGTTGGCGTACACGTGCCCACCGGCTACACCAAACCCATTCGACGAAGCCGCAAGCGTGCCAGATGCTGAAATTCGCGGTTGTGGATCGGCGAGCATGGCAAGTACCGTGCAAAAGGGGAATACGAGCATGAAGAGCATCAAGTTGAGCAGTCCGCTCGGATGGAAGAAGGACACTGCCGTGGAGGGCAAGCCGAAGGCGACAAAGTACGACCATCTCTCTTCACAGTAGCGCATTCTGCGGTCGAGCGACCATCCTCGCGAGATCCATGCTTGCTCAAAGCAGTAGTAGCCATCGACGAGGCACATGAACAAGAAGGAGAGAGGGCGCCCAAGGTAGGGTATGCGACCGAGAAGTAGGTAAAAAATGGTGTAGTTGACGATGAGGATCATGCGATAGCTCTCCTGCAGCATACGGCGTGACGTTCCTGGAGGCAATGACGGGTTCGACAGGGTGAGCCTTCGCACGTGCCCGTGCCGAAGCTTGTATGCCGCATTGGCGATGTCGGATGTCCAGGAAGAGGCGAGGAGGTAGCTGCCGCCGATGAGAGGATAGAGCCAAAAGACATTTCCGAGTCCACCAACGATCGATCCAGACTCGACGACGCCCTGCACATGCTGGTCGTGTGTCTGTTGGAAAAGCACCTTTGGGAAAAAGGCGAGCTCGAAGAAAAATACAACCGCAGAGATGGTGCCACTTAGCACCAGACCTTTCAAAACACCATTTCGAATCTCGCGGGAGCTTGCGATGAGATTGAGCGCCTCCGACCATCGATTGCCGTCCCACCAGCCTGCTCTAGCCCAGTTGAGGTGACAATATAAGCTCTTAAACAGCGGTAAGCGCGGGATGTATTCTGCGGGGCCTTTCGCGGACCAGGATGTCTGACGTGCGCTTCTTTCTAGCGGCCACGGTAGACCAGCATCGTATAGTTCGTCGATCCTTCCTCCCCCCGCACCTTCAATATCGAGGTCCACGTCTGAGACGGACAGCCCATTAGGTCGATGGTAGAAGCTGCTCGATGTGACGCGGCTAGTGGCGGGAACGCCGAGCATCGTTGATGGTTTCGAGGAGACACGCTAGTTCTACCTCGTTCGAGGAAAGTATATATCTAGGAAACGCGATTGTAGGAGAGAAGAAGACAGCCGATGCTTGCCGTACGCTGCCATCGACAGACCGTGCTATGTCGACATTCGAAACGCAAGGAGAAGACAAGGAAGATAGGCAGCAGCTTGCCAAACGCGTGGAATGCTAGAGGCGGAGGGCTTGTGCACCCTTCGCAGGTCTGTGCCTGCTGGCAACCGCTGCACTTCTTCTTGCTCCACCTCATCGTCCGTGTCCCGAGTTATCGTCCGTTGATCTCATGTAAATAATTAGAACCTTACTTATATGCAACCTTGTCTTTGGTGAACATCCTATCCCGGCTAGCTCAGTCGGTAGAGCGTCAGACTCTTACACAACAAGGGTTTCCGAGATTGCCTCGGAGTTCATCTGAATGTCGTGGGTTCGAGCCCCACGTTGGGAGGATATTTTTTGGCTTTTTTTGCAGCCTCATATTTTGTTTGGACTTCGTTTTGAACGATCCTTTTTTGTACCAATCACAAATTTATGCTCGTTGTTCTCGAAGCTGATTAACCCGTCATAAGTTAGTCGACCTTGGCAATAATTATGCAGCTCCTGGCTTTTCGCGGTTTGATTCAGGCTGTTTCACGACATGGAGCCGGTTGGAAATGCAGCGTTCTTTGAACTTTCTACGGAAAGATCGGCGAGTCCGGATATAAGGTACGAACTGACTTGACCAGATCAAGGCATCGGGCAGCGCAGAAGCGAGCGATTTGAACTCGTGAGACACATACAACCTAATCGATTGCACCGAAGTAGTGCGCTACAATCGTGAGTATGTTGATGTGACAGACAAAAGGATTCGACAGACGAAAGGAATGAATGAATGTAAGTTAGCCTGTTATTTGACAGCCAGCGGTCACTATCCGCCGATTCGTCAAAGTCAAAATTCAACGGTTCAGAATTTTCATCTGTATTTACTTTTTGTGTATCCTATCGCTTTATCTGCGGGATCTCAGAACATCTTCTTCCATGCTCAAGACTTTGAGCCTAGACCCAGTCATGTTTTTGTCATGCGTACAACGTCACAGACTCTGTCGCCGCGCGGAATTGTAGGTAAGTTAAGTTGGCTGCCGCTAGACTCACCCCGCAAAAGCTGCGTGGCCAGCTGATCGGTCCAATATAGCTTGTCGTCGCCACACCACGCGCCGGTCCTGTCGTTCTGAAAGCTGGGATAGATGCGGGCTGGTCGCTTTGCAAATCGGCCCAAGGTATTCAATCGATATCAGAAGAATTCGATTCGACATTTCGGCTTCAGCATACCGTGCGTGATCGAACGACGTTGTACCAATGAGAACACAGCTAGTTGAGTTACCTTGCGCGTTGAGGATTCATTTTTCGTGGCGCATGCATCGTTGGCAGCGGTCAACTGCGAGTGCTTGTTCAAGATTGAGGCGCGTGCCGACACACAACAGTGATTGGTTGCCCAACCGAAATTTTTGCAGCAGTGTCTCGTGACCTTGCCAGGGTTCAGGGCGGCGCTCTCTAGCCTCCGACTCGCACCTTACCATACTACAGTAAAACCTCTATAGCCCACTTGACGAGCTTGCACTTTGCTGACTTGATCGTCTTCATCACGTCTGCAATGCGCCACCTTGATGAAGGAGCTATCCCCACCAAAACAAGATAAGGATTTGATAGATGATTGGCTGAACACCATGGCGTATCAGAGTTGTGAGTGTGAGCTTGTCTGCAAGTGGGCGAGCGATCGACGGTTGTCATTCGGTCTCGCTCGATTTTCGCTGCGAGCCCACATGAGGCTCTTGCTTTCGAGTCTTAGTTATTTATCGTTTCCGCTAAAGACGATGCACACAATCACGAATCACGAATGTTGACAGGTTCTAAAAGCTGAACAGCTGAAGCTGAGTTCGAAAACTCGGGAACTAGGACTGCATCATCGGAATATTATTCGTGATTGGCTTCTGTCATTCTTGAGGGGGGACAAGCCGACGGTTCGAGGAAAATCCTTGTTGTGATTTTAGAGTCATCGCGTCAGCATGGACTGCGGCTCCAGAGAGGGCACAACGCTTTGCCGTCAGCGGCGTCGTTTCGAAAAGAGTGTTTGAATTCGGCTCCTCCGATTTGTGCTGCCGTGCTGCCTGTTCCTGCCTCTCTATCTTTGCGTGCAACTATTCTCATACGCTTGCGGGTGGGCGTGCGTGGAGAAGCGCGAGGGTAGACAATGGCGCGCTCTAGGCGTGCGCCTAACGGATCCAAACCGCCGAAGATAGCATCTGAACGAATGAGCTTGGCAGCATGTCACAAACCCATTGTCGCCACGACTGAAAGATAAGCTATTTCTCTCTCTCTCTGTTACATGAGCCAGACCGAGCTTTGACCTGAAGACAGTAGGATGAGCAGCGATTGGTCGCCCAGGCAGGTTGCACCGACTGTGGAAGTGGGTTTGCAGAGCAGAGGCTCGGTTATAGACACACACACCTTTTAAGCTCTGGGCCTCTCTTTTCATTGGTCGAGCCGTCTCGTCTGATTCATCTGCTTCTCTGCCCCTCTCACTTTTCCGCTGCTCTTCCCTCCACCACCACCGTCACATACTTTGTGACGACTCACGTTTTGTACCCCTAATCATCACTTCTTGATCCTTTGCATTGGTGCACCTTCGCATCACGCGTCACCAGGATCCATCGCCACCAAATATTCTTTCCTGAATCAGTCTCTGCGCTGTATTGTCGAACAGCTTAGATCAACCACGGAGCCACTCAACATGGCATCCACAGGCCTTCCCTCCTCTCTGGGAGATCGATCAAGCGGTTCGGTCTCGCCTACTCAGACTGTCGACGTCGAAAAGAACGGCGCTTCTCACGATGAGCCTGTCAAGGTCTCCCAGACACAACCCGCGACGCAGACCGAGTTCGGCGAGAAACGCGAGCAGTACCGCAGCGAGGAGGATTACATGTACGAGCAGCAGAAGCGTTCCGAAGGTGACCACAAGTTCCATCGTCTCGGCTGGAAGAAGCTCACCGTCTGCCTCATCGTCGAAGCCATTGCTCTCGGTGCTCTATCCATCCCCTCTGCGTTCGCCACACTTGGAATGGTGGCTGGTGTGATTGTCTGCATCGGCATTGGTCTCATTGCCATCTATACGAGTTACATCGTCGGTCAAGTCAAGGTCAAATTCCCTCAAGTCTCGCATTATGCCGACGCTGGTCAGCTCATGATGGGTCGCTTTGGCTACGAGCTCGTCGGTGCCATGTTTGCTCTTCAGTTGACGCTACTGGTTGGCTCTCACTGTCTCACCGGTACCATCGCATTCCTCAACTTGAGCAACAACGCCATCTGCTCGCTCGCCTTTGGCGTCATTTCGGCCATCATCCTCTTCATCGTTGCCGTTCCTCCCTCGTTCTCCGAGGTGGCCATTCTGGGTTACATTGACTTCGCATCGATTATCATCGCCATTGGTGTTGTCATCATTGGTACAGGTATCAGAAAAAGCCAGCCCGAGCACGCACTTACGCTGACAGAATGGTCGGCATGGCCAAAGGAAGGCACCACCTTTGCTGATGCTTGGGTAGCTCTCACAAACATTGTCTTTGCCTACTCGTTTGCCGTCTGCCAATTCTCCTTCATGGACGAGATGCACACGCCCACCGACTATGTCAAGAGTATCTGGGCGCTCGGCATCATTGAGATTGTCATCTACACCGTCACTGGTGCCCTCATCTACGCCTTTGTTGGCACAGAGGTCAAGTCTCCAGCGCTGCTCTCTGCAGGCACCACGCTCTCCAAGGTCGCATTTGGCATCGCTCTGCCTGTCATTTTTATCTCGGGCTCCATCAACACCACAGTGGTTGCGAGATATGTTCACGGTCGTATGTTTAAGAACTCGGTCATCCGATACATCAACACCAAGATGGGCTGGTTGACATGGCTCGGACTTGTCGCTCTCATTACCGTCATCGCCTGGGTGATCGCAGAGGCAATCCCCTTCTTTTCCGATCTTCTCGGCATCATGTCGGCGCTGTTCATCTCGGGCTTCACCTTCTACTTGCCAGCATTGATGTGGTTCTTGCTGATCAAGGAAGGCAAGTGGAACGCGACTCGCTGGAACACGATCCTTAGCGTTGTCAATGCGATCGTGTTCGTGTTGGGCCTGCTCATCCTGGTCTGCGGAACTTACGCTTCGGTTCAGGATATCATTGACCAGTACAACAAAGGCACAGTGCGAGGATCATTCACTTGCGGGCCCATCGGATAGATGAGAATTGCGCGACTTGCGTTAGAAAAGGGCAAGTTTCGCCTTGGTCGAGGTCGATTTTTTTTTCTCTTTTACCCAACATCGCCGGTGGATTGGCGCTGTTCAGAAGCTGAATCTGTTGACCATGGACCGAAACAACACTTCTCGATTGGACTACTGCACGAGCTCAAGCTAGATTCGGAAGCTTCTTACCAACGCACTTGTTCTCATGATCTCTCACGCAAACCCAATTTGGCCCTAATGAAATGCTCCAACACGTTGTCTTCTTGACGAAATGTAATTTGTACTCAACACTTATACTAACAGTATTGCCGCAGTCACCCCAGCATCGACGTCATCGGATCCCTTCTGCCGATTGCCATATAAGTATCGGTGATATTAGATTGTTGCCTCCTTACCTGTGAGGAACACAGGTGAGGTTGGTATGATTTGATGTGCTGTCTATCTTCGTCCAGGAGGATCTTGCCCGATGAGAGTGCGATCGGGCACCTCCACCTTCAGGAAGCGAAACGAGAAAAATTCGTGCCTCGAGCCTGGAAAAATGAGCGTCTTGGTCAGCGTGCAGAGGTGACTCTATCCGTCGGTCTCCTGGTTTACCCGACACTTGTCACAAGACGTGGCTCAGACCTGGCTAGCTCTCCTTTAGCGCGATCATCACTATACCGTTCGAGCGCGAGCCAAGCACAGACTAGAACAAGTTATCGCCGATAGCATCACTGGATCAACGAATCAGCGTATCTCCAACAGACTCTGGTTGCCGTTCTGAAACCATGTCGGGCATGCCGAATGCCGAGCTCGTGCGCGAGCAACAGCAACCAGGAGATCCTATGGGATCTTCTGCGCATCCGAATGCATACGTACCTGAAGTGGGCGGCCTAGGATCGGAGCTGCCGGAAGCGCCACGAGACAAGTTCTTTCGCAAGATGCGCGAGCAGCCTTTGGTTCCTATTGGTAAGCTTGGCACATTTCGTAACTGGAGGTTGCGCGATTTGATTGCGCAGATCTGACTCTGACATTCGCGGTTGCGCTCGTCTTTGAAATCAACAGGCTCATTGCTCACATGCGGCGCACTCATCGCTGCATCCAACCACCTCCGATCGGGCAATCGAGATCAGTTCAACAAGGCGTTGCGATGGCGTGTCGGCTTCCAAGGCTTAACCGTCCTAGCTGCGCTTGTCGGATCTTTCTACTACGGCCAACAAGCAGCAGCGACGATCCCGGCTCCCGCTTCGTCTTCAGCCGATGCCCCGTTGCAACAAGGCGCAGTAACAACGCTACCAGGAAGGGCACCGACCGTGTGGCAACAGACGAGAGCTGATGAACGCGCCAACAAGGGTAGGAACGAATTCGAGGGCAGAGTCGGCCAAGCACTCGATAGGGAGTTGAACGACGATAAGAGGTTGGAAGAGGCGCTGTTGGGAAAGGAGGAGGAAATCAATCTGGAACAGTTGAAAAAGACGGCGACCAAGCCGAGACCCGTGATCGGTCAGGATGCGAGGCGACAAGTTTAGGTGCGAAGCGATGATATCTAGCATTCGTGCCCTTGCAGTATCAGTGGATTCTGCAAGCAGCTACTTGCAAAAGGTCAAGTGAAACAAAACAAAGTCACTCTGACCTGTCATTTGTGCGTCTCCTTGCTGAAGCTCAGGCGAGAGACGCTGAGAAACGCAAACGCGCTCCCGCCGTAAACAAAACGTTGAGCAATTGGCAAACTTTCAAAGAGCCATACACGAACGCAGTAGATAAATCCCTTGACAAAAGGTGAAGTATACAAAATCGCGGACCCGGTCACGGGTGAACAAGGATTGCTAAGAAACCACACGAGAGAGAAAGTGATCCAGGTTGTCGATCACCGACTGAGCGGCACGGGTCATGGTAGTGGTGGAGCGTGCAGCGCCTGCTGCTGGGTCTTCTGGTCTCGGTGAAGCGTTGCACTGCGAATCGCTCTCGTCACTAGCTTCAATCTGTTCAAACGAAAACGCTTCTTCGGCGAACTGACCATCAGGCAGCCTGGATACGCAGTCACGTACCGCTTGAAGCGCTTCTCGAATCGCCAAACCTACTGCAGTATTGCCGCAAGGTAGCGATTGCAGCACAAGCTGATCCAGATCTTCGAGCAAGTCGAGCGCGTCGAGTGCGATGTGCAACGGTTGGTCGGGTCGTAGTGGTCCGTGTGCGTCGACAGCAACGAGCTGGTGATCCAGGCACGATGACCATAGCTTGGCTCGTAACGCTTGACGTGCTAGATCAACGAGGATCGGATCGACTGGGTGATGAATGCTGGCTAGCCAATCGTGAACGTGGACGACGGCTTCCGGTGTCAAACGGTGACACGTCGCCACGTCGCAGCTGTGCGTCCAACATTCGATCAAATCGCCAAAACGGTAGATCAAATGTTCTCGTACACTTGCCAATCCGAGCTGGGTCAGAAATCCTAATGGCGCCGATTTCGAGCTTACTGATGAGCTTCGTGCGCGTTTCGTCTGCACAACTTTGATCTCCTCCGAGTCGGATTTCACTCGCTTTCGACCACGTGCAACGTTGTCTGCTCCTCGCTTTGCCGGCTCCATTTGACACACGTAATCTGGTCGCTGCTCGGCCCACCACCTTTCTGCCCGCACGAGCAGCATCCACACTTTTACCGCCTCGGACGCCTGCTCGCCATTGCCCAAGGCTGCACAACCGACCTGATCCAACCCCAAGATCTTGGCCAATGTGATAGCCTCGCAAAAGCGGAAAAAAGCCGCATCTTTCCACTCGGTGAAACCGCAATCTTGTGCTTGGTGCGAAGCAGTATCGAGATTGTAGAGCGCCATCGAGAGAAATAATGCAGTCAGGACGGTTTCCAGTGTGGGAGCTTGACCGAAGCTGATGCCTCCGCCGGGTGCTGAAGAGCGTAGGAGAAGGATTTGTTCGATCACCTGCGTGGCTTGTATGCGTAAAGCGTCCGAGTCGTGCGCTTTCGAAGAACGATTTGGGGCGACGCTGGGCATGAGAAATGATTGCTCAAGCTGTGCTTCGATGCTCTTGTCGCCAACGCGAGAGGTGGCGGATTTTGGCAGTGTGAGGCGCAACAGTCCGAGCAGGGATATGGACAGCGCAAGTGCAGCAAAAGAGGCATCGTGATCGTGCGACTTGCGCCCAAGCCGAGGATAGATGTAAGCTCGTGGCACAATGCCTGGACAAAGACGTTCGTATAGGTTTTCGTAAAATAGCGCCGTCCGTTTGGTCAGCGTCATGGTGTTGAGCGGATCGTCCATCACGCCTGCTGCTGGTCTTGGAGCTTGTGATGACGAATCTGATTCAGCGTTTGGCTGCTCGAATTTGGGTGCAAGCCGAGCCTTGGCATCCACATCGTGGCGTTGCTGCATACTTGGCAGCGCTGATGTGAGGGTGGAGAAACTATTCCGCCTGCTCCCATCCGGCTCGATCAACCCCAAACTACCCAGAATGTGACCTGCCCAGAGTTTCTGTTTGGCCTCGTGATGAAATTGCACGTTCTGACCCAGCACTGCGAGCTGTGCAGATGCTGCAGGAGATCCCTTTTGCTGCGGATCCCAATCCACTTCTTCGGCCAAGATGCCGAGCAGATCCAGGCCGGCCGTCGTAGCTACGCCTACACCTACCATGCTATTCTCGGCCGACGACGTGGCTACAGATGAGAAGCACGATTTGGAAGATGACAAAGTTGATGGTGTTGTCATGGTACCGACAAAGTCGGTGAGCGCCGAGATTGGAAGAGTCGACGGTGGGAATGCTGAGGTGGCTACCGAGAGTAGTTCCGAGTAGGCCGAATGTGTGGACGAGAACGGTGCCTGAGAGTCGAGTAGGCTTTGGAACGATGATGCGAATGCTACGAGAGTCGGGGGATCTGGCGAGAATCGCACTGGTTCGCTCTGCTGTTGGTACAAGTGAAGCTCGCTCTTTCCCAAGCGTTGCGAATTTGATGGTCGACGTACGGTCGAATCAAGGCCGCATAATCTCTCTCTCCTCGATTCAATGCTCGCGGCAGAGCAATGTCGATTCCAGGCTGACGATAACGACGATGACGAACGCGATGATCTTGGCCAAGTCGGTCTAGCCAGCTGGTCGAGAATGGTGTAGCGAGTGATGTCGGTAGGTGCGTCGCAATCCGCCGAAGAACAAGACGATTCTTGAGGTGCACGAGATGCGGTGGCTGTTGCACTAGGAGTCATGCCGATAACCAACGCAGACGATGATGATGTCAAAACAAGTAAAAGCAGGCGCCAAAAGTGTCGAAGCAAGTCGAAAGCAAGCGACTTTCGACGGCGGATTGTCGACCGCCTGGCTGGAAACCAAGACCCACCCCGAAGGCGTTCGACTCGTTAAAATTCCTTCGGAGTCAACGTTTGCAGAGAAGAGACCCGAGACCCAAAGACGATTGTGGAAACGGGAGCGGGATCTGAAAAGTCACCTACGAGGACAAGAAGCTCATTGATTGGACTGGACCGATCAAGTAAGGAGGTGCCAGACGAGTTGAACGCAGTGGGTCTGTGGGACAAATTTGAGAACCAAGGCTGTAAACGAAACTCGCTATACACAGTCAGGAACGGCCAGTCGAGTGGAGAAAGATCGAGCATCTCGGTGCAGCTGTTTTCAACAAGTAGCTACAGAGAAGCTCAGCGACCGGAAGCTATACACGGGGAATGCAGGCTCGTGTCTGTTGCAGTTAAGTCAGAGAGGAGAGAGCGAGCGATCCACAGCCTTCGTGGGGAGGGAGCGGAGAACCGTCGGGCAAGTTCAAAGCCTTGCATGTTGCTGTGTGGTGAAATATTATCCCCACGTTTTTGTTTCCACATCCACCGAGCCGCGACCGAGCACGAGGGAATGAAGTTGTGAGTGTCGAGAGAGCACACGATCTCCATCTCCTATTACGTTTTCACCAAGGGCAATTGCTGACTCGAACCCACTCGCCTATTCTTCACCAGCCGAGCGTGCGCCACTCTTCTTGCAGTTCAAGCAGATTCGAAAGGAAAAAAGATCAGAGATGCCAAGCAGATGTCACACTGGTGACACTTTGGTGACTGACTCGTGACTATTGACCGAGATTATTTACTACGCCTTGGCAAACCCACGGAAGACACGAGAGGTTTTACCGGGCAGAGAAAGGCGAGTGACCTTGTGCCCGTCTCTTCCGACGCGTCAAACACAAAAGCAAACTTCGGGAGTTCGGTCAGCCGACCGGCAAACCAAAGAAAAGTAGTCGTGAGTGAATCTGAGTTGAGCCGCGATCGGGCTGACTGCCTCCGCTTCGGACATACCCGGCTTGAAAATTAAAAATTGGCTAGTAAACGAATCAAGCTCTAACTTAGCATCTCAGAGCACATATCCATCAGCATGACGCATGCCACTGCATCAGTGGAACATGGGCACACATGTGGGTCATCCGTAAGAAAGCAACTCACTCACGCCAAACACACGCCGTGCCAACGATGTCGGTCCCAACAGCCTCGTCGTAGCGGTTGGCTTGCGAGATTGAGAGTCTATTCACACTCGTGACTGCAAGGCTTTCCATGGTCAGCTTAAGCATTAGGCAATTTTGTGAATGGGCGCGCCTTGACTCTCTCTCGACGCCCAACCCATCCAGCTCTCGTCATAGATGCTGCTCTGCACCCCGATTTCCTGCAGCGCCAACCAGATAGCCGCTGCCGTCATACCCGAGCCGCATGTGTTAGTAGCGGCAAGCTCTCCACCACTGGAAGCCTGTCTGAGCTTGTCGAGTGCTTCCATACCTCCAACCGTATCACTCAGTGTCCTCCACAATTCGATCTGGTCCTTGAGCACCGTATACTGCTTGCCATCCTTGCCCGTCTCGGTCTTGAGCAGGTTGGGAAAGGGGAGCGAGAGACTGTTAGGGATGTGGCCGGAAGAAAGACCTGGCCTAGGCTCCGGATCCGTGCCTTGAAATCTGCCCTTGGAGCGTGCGTCGAATACAGTCTGAGCTCGAGCGCCCATTTTGGCGTTGGCCAACATCTCGTCAAACGAGCGGATGATGCCATCCTGCAGCACTGGCTCCGGGTACTTGGATTTCGAGACCGATGCCGGTTCGCCAGATTCTGTCGCAAGGCCGTTGTTGACCCATGCTGGGAGCCCGCCATTGAGGACCGACACATTGAGATGGCCGAATGCCTTGAACGTGAACGCTGTGCGCGGAGCGGAAAAGACTCCATGTGTGTCGTAGACAACAACGTGAGTGTCTGGCTCGATGCCGTGCATCGATGCTGCCTCGGCGAACGTAGCTGGGGAAGGCATCATATGAGGAAGGTTGCGAACGCTTTCCCCGACGGTTGCCACCTTGTCAACGTTCCAGAAGAGGGCTCTGGGCAGTCGAGGTCCTGCTTTGAACTCTTCGAATGCATTGCGAGGCGGGTTCGTGTTGGGCATGAACCATGT
This sequence comes from Mycosarcoma maydis, assembly GCF_000328475.2. Lineage (NCBI taxonomy): Eukaryota > Fungi > Basidiomycota > Ustilaginomycetes > Ustilaginales > Mycosarcoma > Mycosarcoma maydis. The sequence continues at coordinate 146,265 of NC_026478.1, forward strand.
GGCGTCAAGGATGCGCACCTTGCTGGTGCTTGCTTTGTCGGCCTCGATCAAAGAGGCGAGTGCCTTTGGTGCGATGACCAGAGGCACTGTAGGTGGCCGTGCTGTCGAGGCCATGTTTCTAAAGCCGCTCGCTCTTGAGGCATACGATGGTTCGATCCGTGCAAGCAATTTTGTGCGTCCAAGGCTGGTCGTTCGAGCGACTAGCATTGTTTGTCCAACTTTGAGTGCGATATGATTGAGCAACGTGGTGGAAGATTAGAGCACCAGCGACAAGCCCATACTTGGCGTGTGTGAGGTTGGCCCAAGCACTCGTGATTACGAAGGTGGAGCCGATGCTACTCGTGACTATTCGTGATTCGTGATTCGTGATTCGTGATTCGTGATTCGTGATTCGTAATTTAATTCACGATTTGATTTTCGGTATAAGTTATGTTCTATCCTTGACACAACCACGAACAGAAAAATGCTAGGGTTGAGTCACGTGAATGTTCTCATAGCAACCCACGTCATACACACTCAATCGCGAATTCACAACGCATACAAAACCCCTCGTACCTAACATGTAACGATGTTCTGTACCGTACAGTACACTGAAACATTCACAGCCTTAGATGGCACCTATCTGCTGCTCAAGATCTATTTGACCACTTTACGCGCGCTCTGTGTGACAACGGATGTACAAAGGCCATACAAAGGGAGCTATTGGCGAGGTCCAGTTCACTGGCGTCTGCCTTGGCGCACGAGTGGCAAGTCGGAAGGCCTCGATGGCCTGATCCCTGTATTTGTCGATCATCGTGAGCAGCCCTTAGACCCTGCTTCTCGCCTCGGCCATCCTAGCCTTCCAGCGGCCAATGGAGATGACGAGCTGCATGCGGTGCGCTACATGGCGTACCTAGCCTGGGAGGCCTAGCGGATGAAGAGTCAGAGTCTGACACGCAGCAATCACATCCAGGGATGGTGGAACATTAGCCGTGATACTGGAAGCTCGGTCGGACTGGAAACATCTTTGGTGGTTGGTGGCGTCAATTGTGATTCTGTGGTACTTCAGGCTGAGTCTCAGTTTGTGTCTAGACGTGATCTCTAATCGAGCCTCTACCGTGTTGGAGAGACACATAGACGAATGCCACATGCTGTTCCCCGTGGGGAAGCAACAAAGTGCTATCAAGAAGCATATAGAGCATGCTAGCGGCATAACGTGGGGTAAGCATCGCCAAGATGTCACGACAAGATCGCCAGCTGAGGGGCGCTTTTCCGCTCCACTTTTAGACGGGCCCGACCTGCTGCTGAAACTGATCACTTACAGGTCATGCCAGAGAATCGCGGGGGAATTGCATCGGATGTCGTGGAGCACATGACATTGACCACATCGAGTTTTGGACTGCATTGCCCGCGGGGTGCTCGAGATCTACCGAACAGACTCTCACCCCGCGGGGTCTACGGACGCCCGGTTATTGGCGCAGGCACGGAGAGGACGTCGGCAGTATAACCAGCACATGGCCAAGAAAGGCTGTCAGATGAATTTCGACAAAGCGCCTCAAGGTGGAGCAGATGCCAGCAAGGTGGGGGTGAGCGGCTAAGGGGGTGAGATCTCCCCGGGCAAGATGGTAGATTGCCGGTTCGGTTGAATGCAGAAGCGCCAATAGATGAAGTGACATGGAATCATGGCAGGAATGACGAGAAGTTAGCCGCGCCGCTCAGCGTGGGCAACAGCAACGGCACACTCTAGGTGCTGCATCTGACAAAATGGAGCGTCGTTCCCCGCGGGGGCTGGCTGAGGTCATTTTACATGCATGTCGACAGCAATCACGAATGCAGTAGCGAGAAAGTCGATCACGCTCGGCATCGTAGATAGCAAGCTGTGCGGCTGGTGCAAATCTTGTGGCCATGGTTCTCAGGAGCGTCTGACACGGTTGTTCAGTACGGGTGCCATCGGCCCGGAGTTTGCCAACGCTTAGACTCGTCTTGGATGCCCAACCAATCACGACCCACGACTCACGACTCACGACCCCAGCATGCACGGATCTGAGACGCGAGACTAGCGGAAACTTTTGGGCTAGTAAAATTTAGGGTCCAAGGCGAAATCACGAATCATGAATGAATGCTCAAGGAGCGAGCGATACAGTCGATACAGTTTTGAGTAGTACGGTACAGTACTCGTCACTGAAAAGTGGTGGCTACACGTTATCTGCCCTGAGGCGTGAGCATGAGGTTATGCAATCACATTCACAAATTCTGAGGTACAGTGTAGCAAACCAACCACGAACGACTCACGACGTGACTGTGACTGTGACTGTGACTGTGACTGTGACTGTGACTGTGACTGTGACTGTGACTACGACTCGTAACTCGTAACTCAGAGGCTGCCACAGTTGTTAGTCGTGAGTGACGGTCCGACTTTGTTCCTTGTGAATTTAACGTTAATCGTGAATAGTTTAGTTGTGAGGCTGTGAGTCACTGAGGTACTATTTCGCGTCTTCTCGTGTTGAGCAACCACCTTCACGCTTGGTGCTTTCGTGATTCGCTGGTTCGACCACTTTACGGTGCTCCGCAGTCATGACTCGTCAGTTGACTCGTCTCGTCTCGTCTCGTCTCGCCCCGAGTGGCAATCGTGAAATGTCAATGCCAGTTGTGAATGATTCTCACCGTGCTTTCTCGCTTGTGTACTCACAACTCTCCAGCTGCATCACCTACAGATTCTCGAGTCCCCACCACAATCCGTCCTGGTGCCTTTCTAGTCTGTCATGCTTGCAAGCCGCAAGCAATCCCGCCCCCCTCACCAGTCATAAGCATAGCGCTCTGAAACCACTTTGTTCTCCGTGCCGCATAGAGCTTGCCTTTCCCCCACCACGACCCTCAACTCGGATAGCTTGCGTCCCGGAACATTGTCATCAGGTGGTCATCGGCAGAATCTCAGGTACACACGGCTTGCTCCTCTCCACCTTTCTGTCCTCCCCCGCAATTTGGGTTACCGATTTGACTCTGGTCCTGCAAGAGAATAGCAATACGCTCACGCTATTCGTCCGCATCATTTGCTTTTCCGGTGCTACCATCGATTGGGTTGAACCGACGCTCGGTATCCTCTGTTCTCAAACTTGACCTTTGGATTTCGCCAGTCTTTCACCTTGGCTCCGGCCCCACACGTTACCGCTGTTGGGCCAGCCTCCGCTCTACACAGTTCTTGCTTGGTGTCTAGCCATCAGCAAAACGGCAAAAAGTACAAGTAGGCACCGTCCCAAGCAACTTCCTCTCTCCCTCCGACACCCCTTATCCAACATCACCTGCTACTCGCCATTTCACCAGAACCTCATCGCTGCCTTCCAACATGACACGTTCCAACACCGACGGGTCCATGACCCCCTCCAAGCAGGAGGGCAACTTGGTCTCTGCTACCCACCCACCGCTTGCCAAGCGACGTTTCGGTTCCACGTCGCTCACTGAAGATCTTCAGCGGCATTGGCGTGTCTACCTTCTTGGTATCTGCGCTTCCTTCGGAGGTCTACTGTTCGGTTGGGACACGGGCCTCATAGGCGGCGTTCTCAACATGGCTGCCTTTCAAAATGATTTTGGCCTCAAAAACAATCCATCCAAGCTAGCAGCGCTCAAGGGTAACATTGTATCCGTCTTGCAAGCTGGCTGCTTTTTCGGCGCCGCTTCCAGTTTCTACCTGCCCCACCGATTCGGTCGTCGCAACGCCATGTTGATCTCTGCTGCCGTCTTCCTGGTCGGCTCCATCATACAAACCACCTGCCGCCTTCATGGACAAAGCGCGACTTCCGCTTTGAACCAGCTCTACGTCGGACGTGTCATCGGTGGATTCGGTGTCGGACTCGCCTCTTCGGTCGTGCCCACTTATCTTTCTGAGTGCGCGCCTCGCTCGATTCGGGGTCGACTTGCTGGCATGTACCAGCTGCTGATTGTCACTGGTATCTGCATCGCCTACTTTGTCAACTACGGCATGGTCCAGAACTATCCCGACCAGCATTCGAGCGCTATGTGGCAGGTGCCTTTTGCTCTGCAGTGTCTGCCCGGTTTTCTTTTCGTCGTAACCCTTTTCTTTCAGCCAGAGTCTCCGCGTTGGCTCGTCGAGCAGGGCAGAAGTGAAGAAGCTCATCGCGCCCTCGCTCGCATCAATCGTACTCCTATCGACGATCCAAGCGTCGTGGCAATTCTCCAAGAAATCCAAAATGATCTCCAAGGAAAACAAGGCCTCTCCATCCGTCAACAAGTCCGGATGGCCTTCGCCGAAAGAGTCACAACATATCGAGTCTTTACCGGCGCCCTTCTTATGTTTTTTCAGCAGTTCACGGGCACTAATAGCATTAATTACTATTCACCCCAAATCTTTGCCAGCCTTGGCGTCACTGGTCAGTCTAGCGGTCTTCTGGCGACGGGAGTCTATGGTGTCGTCAAAATCGTAACCACCGGTCTTTTTATGGTAGTGGCGATCGAGCAGCTTGGCCGCAAGTGGTGTCTCATCACTGGCGGCATTGTTCAAGTATTTTGCCTCTTTTGGATTGCAATCTACCAGGCCGTCCGTCCCAGCGGAACGCCTGTTGACGGTGTCGGCTACCTGACCATTGCCATGATCTATCTCTTTGTAGTTGGATATGGTCTCGGATGGTCTTCGGTCACTTGGGCTGTAAGTGCAGAAATTGCGCCGAATCAGCTTCGTGCGTTGGCCATGTCGGCAGCTACTATGAGCCAGTGGTTCTTCAACTTTGTCATTGCACTCATCACGCCTCGGGCGCTCGAACACATCAAGTTCGGCACCTTCATCCTTTTCGCCGTTGTCACATCGGTCGCGGTGCTCTGGGCAGCGTTTTTCCTGCCCGAGACTAGCGGTGTCTCTCTGGAACTCATGCACAGAGTGTTCCAAGGCAACATCATCACTAGGTCGATCCAGGATTTGTCACCAAAGAAGAGAAAGGCCTTCCGCGACAGGTTGATGGCTGAAGCGGATGGTACGATTGATCAAGGAACCAACCCAGGTGTCAATCAAGAGCAGACCGCCTCGGCTGACGTTGCTACGCTGGACAGGGTGCCGTCAAAGCTTCCCAAGGGTGGCGAGGACGGCATCCTCAATACGTCGGATGCGGTCTCGTCTGACAACGACCATGGCAAGAGGTGATAAATAGATTTGCTATATGATTTGGTTGATGCTCCAAGTTGGGGGGTCTTCTTTTCTTTTCACATGATCCATCTTATGCTCCCGTTTTGTACTTTTATACCATCGATATCAATCAAGCATGCTGCATCTTGGTCACGTTCAACGAAGCTAGCGAAATGTCTATATGCAAGATGCATCGACGTGAGGATCAAACAGCGATCGCGTCAGGCATGGCACGCATGAGCAGGACACACAAGCCGGTAGACCGGTGCTTCAACGAGACCAAGACCTGTACGTATGCACTCTCACAGTGGCCTGCAAAAAATCGTGCTTTTATCGATATGCAACACGGTGACCGCAACAGGCAGGACTACTGACCCCTCGTGCTCGTGCGGCCACGCTGAGATGGTCAGAGAGCACCTCCTGCTGCACTGCGCTGTGCTGGGAACGAAGCCGCACCTCGTCCAGCGCGGTTTCCCTCCCACCGAACGTGGCGATTTGCTATCTCTGCTCGTTGCAGGGGTTGGAAAGGCGAGCCTGAAGAAAAGGAAAGCTAGCGTCACGTCTTTACCAAGATGCTCTGCACGGTCAAGTTGGTCGTGCACGAGGCGAGAGGTGCCGTGAGTCACGCTGACGTCTGCATGGAAAGGGGGGTGCACTGACGTGGTGTGCAGTCCGAGGACCGTGGTCGTGAGTGTCCCGTGCAACGGCGACAAATACAAGGGAATACCCTGCGTCGAGTCGAGTCTTGCCGGCAGCGTGCTGCTCATCAGCGGGTACAGTATGTGTGTGACTCGCCCAGACGCTAAAGCGAAAGAGTGGGCTGTTGCACGGACCAAAATGTGCGCAAAGAGGATCGGCATGGATGAGCACTGAAAGAGTGAAGCACTGACTGGCGTTCACATCTGAGTTGTTCTCTTGCATCATCTCGTCTTTGACGACTGTCGACACCGCACGACCACGCCACGTTCTTGGTTTACTTCGGCACTTGTCTGACCTTTCCCGTCTGTTTCTCGGCAGGCCTGTACTTGCTGCAGTCGTTCGCGGCCCACGTCATCGACATTGGGCTCTCTGCGTGTCCTGTCGGGGACCGGGGACCCGTTCGTACACGTCGACCACGCCTCGCTTACGAACGCAAACGCTTGTGCTATCTCTGGCCATGCAAGATACGGTCGCGCATCCACTGAGAAAGGTGCGGGCCGGACATCAAGAAACATTGAGCTTATCCACACCCGACTGCACTCAAAACAATGCCAAGCAACACAAAGTTGAGCCCGAAATCTGCACGTGCTGAGCGCCACTTGCAGCTGTCCTCTGTGGGGCTTCTGCGTCGCTACTTAGCTCGTGTACGGACGTTAGTCTTCCATGGTCCTCGCCAGCGTTCAAGAGTTCGTATAGCTCCAACGGTTCGCTGTTGGCTCTTCGAACGTCATCACGAGCATCCAGCATGGTCTGCTGTCTGAATACTGGCAGCGATTCGCCCTTATCGATGCACGAACTGCCGTGGGTGTTGTGAGCAAGACACGAGTGAGATACTTAGTTGTTCTACGTTTGCAAATACGCTTTAGATAGGCACGGTTCGTGAATGTTGGGGGTTTTGCAGAACGTGGTTCGAAAGCGCAGACGCTCGGAGCGGCGACTGTGGATGCCTCAGCGTCTGAAAGAGCGACGATCGATTGCGGATCCGTGAGTGGAGATCGTCACTGGTCAATCCAAGGTCCCAAACACGAAAGGCTGTCCGGCTTACAATCACGAATGTCGCTTCCGCCTCGGCTTAAGCCTCAGCTTAGCGCATCCAATGTTGGTGCAATACGCCCCACCTATTCGTGTTTCATCCAGACGAACATGTACGCCAATAAGGAAATTGCCATGACTTAGTTGTACCTTCCGAAATACCTTGCTTGTCTCGGACCTTCACAGCGATTCTGACACACCCATCTGCAAGCGTGGACGAACAAGCATCTCGACTGGCCCGTTAAGCGAATGCGAGGTATGGGCGATTAAATCGTACTGATCGGCGGCGTAGACGCGGTGCAGCTCAACAACGATGGTGTGGGCAGCGAGATACGCTGCGACCATGTCAAGGCTCAACCGTGGCGTGTCAAATGAAACAACAGTCGATGATCCACGGGATCAAGCCGGTCTCAACACCAGCCGACACGGAAACGCATCCCAGCAGCAATCGGGAACGGGCGATCTCTAAGGTGGTGCGATTATTGGAGGAATACGAATACAGGTGCAAGCGACAGTCGTGAGTGATTGATTTCAGAGTAGCGGCCTCGAGTTCGAATGCTGCTCCTCAGCTGCGTCGACAAACGGATCCGCGTCCAGGGAGACACGTGTCGTTCCGCCCGCTGAGAGCGTTGGAAAACTCGACGACGTCGAGATTGGTCTCGACGTAGACTCGCTGAATGCATCGCCAGCGGCGGCCGCCTCGATGTCGTTGCTTGCCAGATACGTCGGCACGCTGACGCGAGGGATCTTGAAGTTGCAAGCCGCAGCCGAAGGGCGTGTCAATCGACTGTGAGATGTGGCACCAGTGCCAGACGTCAGCGCGGTGGTGTTGATCGGTGCAAGGTGAGCGTGTATCGGTGTAGATTTGGGTCGCGGTTGTTGTCCTTGGTGGTGCTGAGTATTGCTGTGGCTGGGATAGACGGGAATGCGATCTGTTAGCTGCGTCTGAAGAGGTATGCTGGTAGTCCTGCAGAGCGCGAGACGAGGGTCAACGGAGGTAGCGCCGTATGGCGATGCAACGCGCTGACCAACATTCAGGCTGAATGGCTCATTGACCACCCGGATTTCTTGCTCTGAATGCGCCGACGGAAACACAGTCATCACGTTGTTCATTGACATGCCATCGTGGGATGGTGAGTAGGGTGTGTACGCCTGCGAACGTAGCTGTGAGCTCTCACTGAGTCGGCTGAGAGCGGCTGCGTCGAGAGTGTCACTTGCTACATACGCTTCCACCGTCTTGTGGCGAAGGCTATCAGCGCACCGAGCCGCTCTGGGCGATCCGCCAAGCTTTTCTGATAGAGTAAGTGGACGCAGAGCTGACATGCGCTGCGAAGCATGGCTAAGCCGCCTCGTCGTGCGACGTGAAGAGGACCATCGCAGCAGAGCCAGAAGAATCAGAATCAAGATGATCGCGCCAATGACTCCGCCAGCAATCGCGCCTTTGTTGACGCTGTGAGAAGTAGCCAAGCCCGAAGATGAGGCCGAGGCTGAGCCGGATGGGAGCGAAGAGACTGGTGCTGCTGACACTGATGTTGAGGTTGCTGCGAGCGATGTGCGTGAGGCCGACAACACCGAGGCTGGCCAAGATCGTGGCGTACTCGCAGAAGTCATCGTGGACGCGCGAGACGCAATCGTCGAGGCCAAAGCTGTCGCAGTTGACGTACTACCCTGAGCGCTGCGCGTGCAATCACCAAAAGTGAAGGTGCGCGGATCGATCGCGCTCACCTGTACAGTGGAAGAGCTGGCCGAAGTGGTCGTCGTGAGAATGTTGCCGTTCATGTCGGTGAGTCCAACGCCGATGCGATACTGTCCGCTGAGTCGAGAGTCGCCGAAGTTGGCCACCTTGTCGTACGTTCCTGGCGAGCCAAACTCACCGCCGGGAAGCGCCGAGTAGAGTAACGAGTAGTTCTGGCCACCCTGTTGTGATACGAAGAAGAGCTCAATGTACGATGAGACGCTCCATTCTGTCTGCGAGAGACCGACACTCCAACTTAGCTGGCTGCAGTTGACGGACTGCACGGAGAATTGCAGAGCGCTGACCGGCAGTGATACTGCTGCAATGAGCAGTGCAACAAGCGCGCTCGTCCGTAATGAGACCATGACGGCAGATGTCTAGGCGTAAACGATCGCAGCGAAGATGGTGATCAAGGAACAAGGTCGAGACGAAAGCAGGCGCTCCAGCGATGAGGGCAAACAGGCCAAACGGACCGGGATGCGATGGTTACAGAGTTGTGCAGAGTCTGGCAATATACACGATCGCTCTTGACGCACAAACGAGCATAGCCAGATGCACGCGGTGAAGTTGAGGATCTAAGCTCAAAGCGGGGCAGGAAGACAAGAGTTCTTCCGTCTGCATGCAGGAAATGGACCAAGGAGAGCCAGACCGCACAAAGAGCGTCGCCGACTGGTCGCGATTGGCATCTTGGGCGTCGACTAGTCTGGACAAGGCTGGTACAATGCAGAAGCTTCAAGTCATCAGTCGACTGCATGCATCTCGCCAAGGGCGCGGTCTGGGAGCCACCGTCGCACTGGCGCCAAAGACATGTTGCCACCATCTGTCTCCGTTTTCGAGCTGACCCGCATTTGCACGCTCCCTCGACCCTCGACCCTTGGCGTTAATTCATTGGGCTAGCGAATGACATTCGCACTGTGACTGTTTTGGACAACAGTTCATGGTATGCCGGCACTCTGCGACAAGCGCAACGCTCGTGAAGCGTCTCTGATCGGGCTATGCTTGATCGTCATGTTGTTGCGCTGTGTTCCTGATGGCGAGCGACCGTCTCGTGTCTGTCTCAGTCTTGAGAGACTTGTCTGCCTGGCCGTGCTGTGCTGCCATCGTGAATGCCAGATTTTTCCCAGATCAATCGTGGGCAACGCCCAACCCTCGCTTGTGCCGAGGGCGTCGAACGGATTTCAATCTCCGACGCAGGACTCGACTCACGGTAGCCAGACGCTCGCGTTAAGACTTGTGACTCTTGACGGCCACGATTGCCATGCATCTCTCTACATTCGTGATTCACGATTCGTGATTTTGCCCAGAAAGCAGCACTTGCCGGCCACGCATGACTGCTGCCGTCGTGATCTGTGCCTCGCCCAATCACGAACGTGATGCCTCCATCAGCCGCACGCTTGTACGAATCCTCCATCCTTTCCACTCAGATATCTTCGAGCTTTGTCCTAAACACAACCACCATCGCTTGTGTCTGCACTTTCCTCTTTCCAAAAACGCATACAGTCAGTTTTTCGTTCAATTGCAGCGCTCATGATGACCTGAGGACAAGCTTGCACGCTGTCTTGCATGACTTGGTCGATATCAGGTGCAATCAACCCTAAACACCAGTGCGGGGAAAAAATACAATTCGAAATGCCAGCAAGGTATCAATATTTGAAAAGAAAACTAACGTTAACGTTATTATAAAAGCCGAATTGGGCTGCTTACACCTCGCTATCAACCTGGAAAAAAAAGAATACCAAAAACCTCTGCGACAAAAACAAATGCATTGACGGGGAATCGAACCCCGGTCGGGACGAATTCGTGGTGAACCTTCGACGAAGGCGGGCTGGCAACGTCCCGTGATACCACTACACTACCAATGCTTAGATGCCTACGCCACCTTGGTGTTGCACTATAAGCCACAAGTCTTCAACAACTGCCAGGAGGGGTTTCCCTCTGCATTCGTGACCAAATTTTGAGAGGGTGAATCGTGAATCGTGAATCGTGAATAGCGCCATCCAAGTGCCGTGCTACGATCTTGAAAAAAGAACACCTAGAGTGGGCTATCACGATCACGTATTGTGTAGCATTGTGCAGGTCAAGCGTGGTAAAGCACAGACGTTGCAATCAGGTGAGAGAGAGAGGTATCATCTTCTTTTATTGAAATGTTTATGCCATGACAAAGGCTGCACATGAATCATGAATGTCAACATCAGAAGTGGCTACGAGCAGATCAGAGTGTTTCCACCGTCCTGCGAGCCGAGTTTACATGTTGCGATTTTCTTGGAGGCAAAGGGAATGCTTTTATGCTGAATGTTTCTTGTTCCATTTCCTAGCTACTTGAAGCTCTTCCGAGTCACAATCGTGAATGTTCAGGCCTTGTTGGCGAAACCGACACGGTTGCTGTCAGTGTCAAAGATGGCAACCGTGTTCTGGAGCCACGAGTCACCGGTGACCCAGCCGTTGACGCCAACATTGCCACCAGCGATCGAGAGCACACACTGGCCGTTGTTGGTGGTACCGAACGACGTGGTAGCAGCCGACAGAGACTTGGAGTAGCTGCCGTACTTGAAGGTGATCGTAGGAGGAGAGTTGCAGTTGTAGTAAGCGTACGTGCTGCCGTCCTGCGTGAAGGTAGGCAAGCCGAGCTTGGAGAAGAGCTGCTTGGCCTGCGATGTGGGAGCAACAATGATGGTTGTACCCGTGTCGACGATCGACTCGATGCTCTGGCCGTTGACCGAAGCGGGCACCTGCCAGAAGCCCCGGCTCGAGTCGATGCTCTGGTAGACCGGAGTGCCCGAGTACTTGGCCGAGTTGGTACCGCCAAGGAAGAGTGTCGAGCCCGACGTGCGCAGGTCGAACTGGAACTTGCCCGACGACACGGCGCCGGACTGCTTGAGGCTGTAGAAGTAGGGGGGGTAGTTGGAGCCAAATGCCGAGAGCTGCGGAAGCGCCATGCCCGAGATACCCTGCGAGCCTTCGGACGAGGAGATAAACTCCTGGTTCGAAACACCGATCGCCGCATTCGAGGCAGTCAAGCCAGCAGCATGTACGACGTCAGTGTAGATCGTACCCTGGGCGGTGGTGCCATCGCCGTAAGCGGTAGAGAACTGGTCTCCATTGGTGGCCGAGGTAGACGACTGGCTGGGGTCGTACGCGCCTGGGTTTACGAGCGTGTCTGAAGAGCCAGTGTCAAAGTCGATCGGGAAGCTCTGAGCGGGCGTACCGAAGGCCAAAGTACCGGTCCACAGCTCACCATTCTGCTGGTCCGTGAGCCCAATGGTGCCAGTACCACGCTTGGCAAGGTGCTCGGGGAGGTCGCGCTTAGCAGGGTGCACCTTGCCCGTGTTCTTCTCGTAGTTGGAAAAGCTCTTGGAGTACTTTGCACGAAGCCCGTTCATGTGGGCATCCACCTTGGCCCAGTCGATCTCGGACGAGCCTTCTTTGGTGAGCGTGGCACGCTTCGAGATGCCGACCTCGATGCCTCGCTCCTGCTCGACGGGAGCAGCAACGGCAAGTGCCGACGAGGCGATCAGACCGGCAACGAAGGAGAGCTTGAGCTGCATCTTGACTGTGTGTAGAGGCTTGTGGGAAGCGTTGTAGAGATGGAGTGGAGGGATATGGGGGTTTGGATTTGAGATGATGGTGACCTGATGGAATGAGGTGTGAAACGATCTGTCTTTATACTCGTCGACGTTGGTACGAGTATCGATGGCAGGCCTATCACCTATCTTCTACAGCATCAGCCAGCCTTGGTTCCCTGCGATATCGTACCATGGCGCTTGGGACGCGAGGCATCAAAAGAGACTATTGGGGTGACTTAGGAGCATATTAGGCATCGGAAGTCTGTGCACCGAGCGAGAAGCTTTCCACGCAGATGCTACTAAAGTCTGTTGTGACCGCAGAGCGCTATGGCGAGACGAGACGACAAGGGGAAAATCGACAAGCTGATGAGGTGCAACGGGCAATGAGCAACACAGAGCATGTTAAGCGCAGGGTCTGGAGAAGAATGGCACAACCGAAGCCAACTCGGTTAACCCAAGTGCTTTCTCGATTTGCCATCATCCGAGATGCAAAGGAAAAGGCCACGCTTGTCACCCAGAGAGCAGACCGGCCTTACCCCTCCAAGCCGCGGTCACACCCATCGAAATAGCCGCGCTTGTGGGTATAAAGGTGTTTGCAACAGACGAGGTGCGCGATGCCTGACAATCGCAGCGATGGCTTCTAAACTTTGTGTAGCTAATCAACGGTCCAGGTAAATCATCATATCATGGCATAATTCGAGATAGACGGCAGTGGCACACGTAGCCTGTATGCACCGTCAGGGAGCAGGCTTTGGTGGATCCTCTTTGTTTGCCATGAGCATGATGCTGTCGCACCTGTGTTGCCATGATCAGCGGGCTGTGGTTGACAGGCGGCTGCTGGCTGGCCTCGAACTCACGCTTAGCGTGCAATAGGGTTCGGAGGAGGTCAAGCCGTAAGCTTGCGTCTGAGAGCGGCGGCAAGAAAATAGACAGCCGATTCTTTTTCTGGACGTGTCGGAGTGCAAAGTTACTGCAAATAGTGCAGTAGCACGCCTCGCCTAAGGTGCACACTCGATTCACGTCATGTCTTGCATTCACGATTCGTATGAACGCTGATGGCGATTGGCGATTGGCAATTGGCAATTGGCAATTGGATTTTCGAGGTGGGTGCATAGATCAACCTTAATTGGTGTTGAGTTGATGCCGGACAGATGGTTCTTCTTGATTTCATTGGCTGGCCGTGCTTGCGTTGAGCTGTGATCTGGTCCGATTGTGAGCAAGAAGCCGTCGATGACGAGACTGATAACCGGCTCACCATCCTCCGTTCACACTCTACGCTTCGGCTTGCGTCTCCGCCGCTTCGCTCTATTGCCGCCGCTCAACCGCAGGTATGGACGGAACTTGATGCATAAAACGTCATTAACGATTCGGTTTGACGCTAACGTGCCCTCCATCTCCGCCATGAAGAACAACGTTTCGGAGGTGCACCGTCCGAGCCGGATGGGTTTCACAAACACTCTCGATCCACGTTGCTTAGGGTCACATCTGGACGATAGCAACCTGTTGTCTTTCTGAGCACGTCAGAGCACGATGGTCACGCCACCGAAGGCGGTACAGCTGGTAAAGATCGTTTAGCTCCATCGGACCAGGTTCTTGTTGAAACATCAGGGTGGGGGGAGGACACCATCAAACACACGCGTCCAAATCGTCAATCGTGAATGTGTCTGTGACTGTGACTGAAAACAGATGCATCGCCTAGGAAGCAGCTCGCGTGACACAGTGAGCGCATATCGCGTTATGAAAGATCAGCCTCTGCTCAACTGAAGCGTGCCACCGAGGCTTGCTTGTCTGAGAAATCCAGTAGCGCCGATTTGTAATTCACGATTCAAGATTCAATTGGCGGCGTGTGATGGCCGGATTTTCCGTTTGTTTCGGGCAAGCTGAATCACGAATCTGTTTCGAGCGAGGCTTGAGGAGGCTTGAGGAGGCTTGAGGAGGCTTGACCCGGGTTGATCGCAGTGCTGTACTCGATTAACGGATTGATTTTGACGGAACGTCATCGATCTGTTGAACAGCATCGAACTGCAAATTGGCTCAACATTCAAGTGGCTGGCGTTGTCAACGTACGTGACACAAGCAAATCGTGAATGCGACCAGTTGTTGCATCATACCGTCACGAGGTGCTATCAAGCAACCAGGTGCCGCGGCGTGGCGCGGTTTATCGCCGGCTCCACTCGTCCTGCCGTGAATCGCTAGGCTTTTTGTTCCCGGTACCCTTTCCTTGGTCAGCCGACATGAATGACAGCAATCGTGAATGCTTCTCCGACTCGGGCGGGGCTGTTTCAGCGCGTCCCATTCACATTCCCCGCATGGCAACGTCACTCCACGCCGCTAGCCACCAACGACCAATGCGCCATTGCAGCACTCAGTAGCTAGCGAGAAAACGCGAGTCGCAAATGACAGAGAAGCGGCACTGATCTTGCCAGGACCGATGCTGTACCGATCACCCGATAACAGCGACGGCAACTGTGAGGCCTGACCGCGGTCGGCCATCTTCCGCCGGACGAGCTCGACGAGACCGAGGCTTTCGAGCCGAGCCTCGCGTTTCAATAGGGTCTGCGCTGATTGCGCGTAGCTCTTCGTGGCGAGGGCTGGTGTGCATGCGCAAGTCTCATGCAAAACCACGTTTGGCCGAATTACGACTAGCAAGGTTTGGAAGGTGGCCAAACGGCGATTTCAACGAGCGCACACTCACTGATAGCCATGTTGAGTAGGGAGGGAGATAACTACTTAAAAAGCGCGCCAAAATATGCGTAGCTGGCGCTAAGCGAGGTCTGGCCTTTTTCAGGCTTGGCTTTTTCTTGCAGCGGAAGCCAAGTGACGAACGAGTGTGAGTGTCGGTTTGGGTTGTGGATCACAGCACACACCTCACACTAGCCTGGTCGACGCACATATCGCAAGCCCACGCACGCTCTTCGCAAATACGGCTAGCTCATCGAAGGCAAAGCTACCATCGAGACCTTGGATGGCTCCAATTGCCCTGAGATAAGCTCGACACAGCCACGGCGTCTCGAGTCGAATTCACACATGTGAAGACACACATGTGATAGAGAGAGTCGATGCATTCGATCGCGAACAGCTATGGCACCAATCCACGATCCACGATCCACGATCCACGATCATGGATCATGGATCATGGATCTGTGCCGCAGCTTCGCAAGCAAAGATCAAGTCAAGGCTGCAGCAGAGCGTCTCCGTATTCCGACTCTCGTACTTGCTTGGACGACCACTCTTGATCGTTTGCTGCGCAGCTGAAACGGACACGCCTCTTGCCGAGAAAATGCTTTCGCGTAATCTATGTCATCCACCGGGCGACTCTTTCGTCATGGTTCCGACCGTCTCGATTGCGTGTGTTGCCGCTTATGTGAGATGCTGCTCCACCCTCGTGGCGAATGTACCGTGTGTTGCTTATTGAAACGGTACAGAGAAGCTGTCTCATCCAAGTATCGGCATACACTGTTCCGTCTCGCCAGGCTCGCTTTCTCGGTCGCCATCACACATCTCATGCACAGCGATGATCATCGCATGTCTGCTGTCTGCCTTCGTTGCATTGCCAGACCCATTTTCTCATCTGCAACGAGTTGGCTGTTTGGTCGCACAGACGAGGACTCGGCTCGACATCAGCATCGACTTGTAGAATTAATGAGGCGACATAGGAGCGATGCAGTTTTGCTACGTGTAAAACGACCTAGAGGTTGGACTTGACAGCAGCGATGCACTCAATCTCGACGCCGACGTCCTTGGGAAGACGCGCAACCTCGACGGCAGAACGCGCAGGTTTGTAGGGAGCGAAACGCTTTTCGTAGATAGCGTTGATCTTTTCAAAGTTGTTCATGTCCTTCATGAAGATGGTGCACTTGAGGATGTGCTGTTTCGAAACGGCATCACGGTCAGCAAACATGCAGTACGAACGACTTGGCCAAGAACAGACAGAAACGGGGCAACTCACAGATGGCTCGGAACCAGCAGCCTTGACGACGGCAAAGAGATTGTTCAGCGCCTGTTCGGTCTGCTCCTCGATACCACCCTCGACAAGCTTCATCTGCGGGGTGAAGGGGATGCAGCCCGAGACGTAGGCGACGCCATTGTGCACCACAGCCTGCGAGTAAGGTGCGACGGCACCAGGTGCCTCGGTAGTGTGGATGACCTTGTAAGCAGTCGACATGGCGGCTTTTGATGCTGAACTGGACAGAAGACGTGGTGCGACGGCGCAAGGCAAGACTCTTGGAGTCAGCGATAGTGCACGTTGAACGTGTAGCGCACAGACTGGGACTCGCGTGGCTCGCACAGCGCGGTTGAGCAGATGTGCTGGTACAGAAAGCATTGTCGAGCAGCAACGGATGGTTTCTGACTTCCAAATGCGATCGACTGCTTGTCAGGGTGAACTCACAGATGAGCGATGAAGCGGAAAGGGATTGGCGTGATAGTACTGACAATCACGAATCAAGAATCGAATCACCAATCACGAATGGCGATAGCGCGTTGAACCTGACAAAGAGAAAACGTGTCGATTTGGAAGAAAACGGTGCACGGATCAAGTCTCTACTTGAAAACATATGCGCCGTGGAAAACGCGGCGACGCTCTCATGTCTCCGAACCGCGAGTTCATGCACACCACGCTTGTCGCCGTCTTGGATCTGAGCTGACAACTCCGCTCGCTTGTCTTGACTCTTGTCGGCCGCGTCGTCCGCATCAACCTGGGTTACGGCAGGACGTCGTGACGGGCGTGCCATGTCAGAGTAGGTCTCACGTTCTAGCTTGCATGCCACCTGTCGATTAGCAAAATGGTCTCGTGACGCCATCTTTTCTCGGATGAGCCGGTCTTCACGCTTGCGGTTCGGAAGCAACTCGTGCGGACGGTCATGCTCGAGCTAGACGAGACTAGGCTTAAACGGCTCGACCGGCTTTGTATGCGCTTGCTCGATAGCTGGTAGACCAAGACGTATGTGGATGATTAACGCCGATATTCACGATTCACGTTGGACGTTCCTGGGTCGGTCCAAGTGTGTTGATATATTCGTGATTGTCTTCTACCTGACGCGGACCTACGCTTGAAAACATGATCGTCAGATCACAGCCAACCAAAACAGACCGTGAATCACCATCTACAGCCAACTAGAATCGTGGATGTGGCTAGATGGCAACGTGAGAATCGTCGCATTCTGCCTGTCGCAGACCGACGACTGGATGGCCACCGGTGATAGCGCTCATCGGGACCTTGCGAAAGCCGATCAGGCTATAGTGTAGCTAGGCGAACAAGCGTGAAGCCAATATCGTGAAAATCCGACCAACGACGTTTCGAATCGATCGGGCATCGAGAAAGAAATGGCGGATCTGACCAAACATAAGAATCACGAATCATGCAAGCACCAAGCCATGAGCGTGAAGCGTACAGGGTCCAGCAGAAGCAAACTAAGTGAGCGTTGCGACTCACAAGTTTTGGCGCAGACGCGCGTCCTTGTAAGCAACCATGTATCGCTGCTATCGTCGGTGCTTTGGCTTGCTCGTTGGACGCGATCGCCAAGCCAGCCATTGTGAATGCGCGAGTCGCGCACCACCTCGGCGACCGCCCTAGCGCGCGCGTCCAAACGTCGACGCGTACAGCGTTGCAGCGAACAAGTCGCACCTCGGCGTTCGACAACATGTTCGGTACCTTTGAACAGCAGCAGTACCACTCAAGATGCGTGCACACCATCCACGTCGTGTTCAGCTGCTCCTAGCGGATGCTCGCGACCGGCACGTCTCGAACGCTTCCTCTCATGGTGTCGAACCGAGGCAATATACATCCACCCCGCTTTGGACGTGCGCTATATGGGCGATGCCACCTCGTGGAACATCTCGATCCACGCTCGATCGCACATCGACTACGATAGCGTCGTCGTCACGATCCCAAAGACCGCAGTGCTCTCTCGCAAGACGTCAGCACTCTCGTCCGTCTTACAAGGCAAGTGGCTCAGCGATTCACACGAAACTGTCGGCCTCGAACTGGCACTCTGTCTGCTGTACGAGCGATGTCTTGGGGCAGCGTCGCGCTTCGAGCCTTTCCTCTCGATCCTTCCGCGCGTACGTATCCCCCTGCCTTTCCTCCAAGATGCCTCAGCACTCTCGAGCGCTTGCTCACCCTGGCGTTGGATCTCCGGCACGGAAACAGCCCGAATCAACCAGCGAGCATCGTATTGCTACCAGCTCTCCTCCTCCGAGCTTGGCTGGCCATACGACCACGATTACGGAATGTGCAAGGCCAAGGCGCTTGACTACTTCCACTCGTTCGGCATTCCGATCCTGGCTCGCAGCAAGCTGTTTGATGCGACACAGAGACAACATCTTGACGCATTGCAATCCGCATTCCTGACCGCCTACACGCACGTCTCTTCAAGAGACTTTATCGTGGATACGTACCATGGGGTGGGCATGGTCCCCGTCGCGGATCTGTTCAACCATGCCGAAGTGCATACAGTTCAGTTTGAATCGGATCAGGACGTGTGTGAGTTTTGCGGCGTCGCGTTTTTGACGGCGCATGACGACCACATGTGCCGGCTGGGCGAGAAGAGCCAGGTGGACCAACAAGAATCCCAGGACGACGACGACGAGCAAGAGGACAATGCATCCTCGGATGACAGCAATGGAGCAAGCGACTTTCGAGAAGAAGCGAACAAGCAGACCAGAGAGCATGTAGACGATGATGACGACCAAGGAGGGCTCGAGTTGAGTGAGCATATGGACACGCTCGATATGCGTACGTTGGTCTCTCACTCGGCTGGGTGCGAGATGTACAACACGTACGGCACGCTCACCAATGCGCTTCTGCTGACACGGTACGGGTTCTGCCTCGACACGGAAACCGACGTGGAGCGCTTCACGCTGGACGTGCGATTTCCGTCGGAGCGACAGGCGTATCTTGAGGCGTTTGTAGCACAGCGCGTTCCTGGACTCACTTCACTGCGCCATGTCACGAGCATGTTCGACGAGGTCGTATCGCGGATCGCTGAACAGTTCTCGCAACCAGATCAATCCACTGCGATCGACGCGTTGCACCACCTCGAATCCCTCCTCCCGCCTTCCACGCCCGACTGGATCCATTCCACCTTCTGCCCTCTCCACACTCTCTCTACCTCCACCTCGAACCTCAATCCCGACCCCGACCCCGACCCCGACCCCGATCTCGTCGACAGAGACCACATCCACCCTCTGTTCCTCTCGTCGACCGGCCAAGCCAGCCTCCCCCTCTTCCTCCTCACCCTCCTCATCCTTCTCCCCGCGCCGCCCCGCAACCATGCGTTCAACTTGGCCCACTCGCACTTGCACCTCGATTCCGTTCGCGTCCAGACGGCTCTGCACACGCTCCTCACATTCGCCTCATCGCGTCGCAAACGCCTCTACATCTCAAAGCTCATCGAACCAGCTCTCGTCACCCTCCAACTTGAGCATGCATACCTCGAAAAAGCCTGCATCCAACACGCCTACCAGGAATACGTCGCCACAAGCACAGCCATCTCTATTCTCCAAGACCTCACCAGCTCGCGCGAGAATCCATGATTCTCCTCGACACATACACTGTTGATAAGTTAGATACAAACATTCGTGATTGCTCGTCATTCCAGCGTGATGCTAGAACGTCTGCCAGCCACCCTGGTCCATGGCAGCCTCAATCTTTCTCGCAACAATATTCGCCACGCCATGGCCCCATATCTGCTTGCGCAACTCGTCGTACCTCTGCTGATGCAGCTTCTGCGGCCTACCCTTCCTCAGCCCCACATCAATCTCTCCATGACTGTCCAGATACGGCGACAAGAAGTGGAACGTCCCATTCCCCTGGTACAGCAACAAGACCAGGTTGCTCTTGATCTTAAAGTACGCACCCACACTTCCGCCACAGCTGTCCATGTGTTGGTTGCACTCGCCGCGCTCGCCATCGTCTTCGCTCTGACAGCAAAACGACTGCAGACAGACTACGTCGCCGCACATCAAGCACAGCGCTGGCTCCGGTGGAACGTTGCCGCACTTCTTGCATGGCCGACGACGCGTATCTTGCAGCAGCGTCGCCAGATCCGCCGGAAGTTTCGCCAGTTCGTAGATGTGAGGATGCTCCAGCAGCAACGTCGGGTGCGATTCGGCCGCTTGCAGATACGAAGAGGCAAGCGAATGCAGTCCTGCCGAAGAACGGCCCAGCGTTCCACTAGCCAAGGATGCACTCCCCGAGGCGCTGCCAACACCTGCGATTGCAGCTGCTGCACTCGACGGTCGATCGTGCGCAGCCGAATTGGATGCCTGACTACCACCGAACAGCGAATTGCCCAGCGGCGCAGGTTGGATCGGCAACGGCCGGAACAGCGAGGCCAGCGGCACATAAGCATGCTTGATCCACCCTTCCACCAAGCTTGCCATCGTCGTCTGCTTCTCTGCGCGCACCGGCAAAGCTTCGGAAGGCAACGGGATGTGCAGCTCCGATAGAAGCCGGCGATACTCGGCAGGCGACCCTTCTCCCACCTGCATCGCCTCGACGTCAGCACCTCCAAGGCCTGCCCTCGATACGCCCAGCACGCGTCGCAGAATCGCAGCGCGACGCAGGAAGGGCAATGTATAGCTGCAGATCATCTTAGCCAATGTATCGTCGTCCAAGTTGTCAAAACCCAGCGTGATGTTGCCCCTGGCGTAACCGACAAAGCCGATAATGTTGGCGACAGTCCAGCGAACGTCCGGGAATATGAGCCTCGCCTCCTCGACGTCTTCCTTGCTGATGTGCCCCGGCTTGAGACCAGCACCGGGTCGAGGTGCAGAAGATGGTCCAAAGAGGGTCCCCATGTGACCATACACCTGCGGCCAAATCGACGGTTGCGCCAGACCAAACACAGTCTGCACCAGACAAACGTAGTACATGAGAGCCGTACACTGCGTCAATGCATCTGGTGCCACCACTGCAGCTTCGATGAGGATCGACATAGGATCGCGGAGCAGGAGCGGCGACCGGACCGCGTCGTCGCCACCCCAGTGTGGCAGCAATCGCTTGAGAAGTCCACGCCGGATAATGTCGGGGCCCTTTGACCCCTCGTGGAACGTCAACGTCGACACGCGCAGGCAGTGAATCAACGATCTCAACAGTTCAAGAGTAGAATCGTTGAGCGCGTCAGCGACGGTCCTCTGCTCCACCGGAACGGTGCAGTCCGTGGAGGGCGAAGGCGTCATTCCACGTTGAGCCGCTTCGAGCATCGCTATCGTGTACGCGACGAGCTCCTCTGGAATGTACATTTTGCGACCCTGCGGTGCCAGAATCGTGTGTTGCTGCAGTTTCTCCCTGGCCGCTTTGGTGGTGTGGGACATAGGCTTGAGCACATTCATAAGTCGATCAATCATCTGGCCGGTGGAGCGGTCGATGTTGGCCATCTCGAGCCGCATCTGCAACGAGCTTTGCGAGTGATCAACAAAGAAAGGCAGGAACGCGCCGCTACCATGATCCGTCTCCTGGTAGTCGGCAACATTGGTCTTGGACGAGTGCTTCAGGATGTCGATGTTGATCTTGCGGATCCAGTCTTGCAATGATGATTCGTCCGGCACAACTGAGCCAAACGGCGCAAACATGCCTTCTGCAGAAGTTGTAGAAGCGACGTCGGCCACCGGCAAGATCACATTGCCGAGACTCTTGCAGAGCGGGCAGATGAATTCGGAACGGTGCAAGTCCTCTGGGTGGTTACGAGCGATCTGTTGCGTATGGCGTTGCTCAACGCTTCGACAGTAGGTCTCAAAGCAGTGCAGATGCATGAGATGACCACAAGCCGAAGCAAAAAATCCAAGGCGGTGGTCCTCCTGCGGAAAGCTGCCGTACGCGGGTCCCTGCCTTGCCTTTGCGTTCTGCGGTAGACCCGATCGACCCATAGGCGCTGTGCCTTGGATTCGCTTGCCAGTACTGCTGCCGCGGTCCATGGTGAGCGGCGCTTCTAGCGCCTGCTGCAAGCTGGGTGCATCTTGCTTGGGAGTCATGCGCATCATCCTGCTGGGCTGAATATGGGCGAGACTGCCAAACGCCTTGTCCGAGCCCAGATTCTCTTGGCACAGGATGCAGCTGCCCCATGTCCTCTTCGGCGCTTTGCCTTCCGCACCGACAGACGAAGTAGCCGCGTCCACCTCGCCTTCGTCATCGTCATCGTCGTCGTCATCATCGGCACCGAGCTGATCAAGTAAACTCTTTTGCTGCGCCGAAAATTTCTGCATTATAGCGGCCTGACGTGCCTTTGCGGCGGCTCGTCGAGCTTCCTCGGCGCTTTTCTTCTTCGGGGCACCACTTGCTGCCGAGCCTGATCCATCGGCCGAGATTGCACCGCGCCCTGTGGCGGAAAAGTGGGGCCGCACGATGCTGCGCGCCTTTTCCGAATGCGACGCTAGCTTTTCGAGACACCACGTGATCTTGCCCTTGAATGGCTTGAACTTTTCCAGAAGCTCGACACGGCACAGCATCTCAACAAGGGTTGCCTCGGCAGCTGGCTTTGGCTCGGCTTCTGCGCCTGCATCGTCCGCAGCTTCCAGTTGTGAGATGAGCAGGCTCGCTGCTTTGTCTGCAAAGCTGTCGGCGGCATCGACCAAGCCGATCATAACAATCTGCAGCGCCGCGTCGACGAGCATGTCCGGGGCATATGCGAATAAGGAGCGAGTCTGATCCAATGCCTTGAAAAGCAGCGAGACGAGTATATCGTTCGAGAGAACATCAGGCAAGCGGCCAAATAGTGTGCCGCGAAGCTGGTGCAGTGATGCACTTGGGACCCAAGGCGGAAGCTCTTCGTCCTTGATGGCAGAAACCGTGCGTCCGCTGCTGTGAGCCAGCCGTTTCTTTTGACGTTCTCGAAGCACCTCCTCCACCTTCTCGCGCTGATTACGCGTGTAGTGGAAGAAGAAAGGTTGAATTTCGGCGTAGCACTCGTCCTTGAGCTCGAAGATACCGAAATCGTGCGTACCATCGGGGGCGCGGAAGGTCGACACCTGCGACAAGATTCGCTCAAAAGCCGCATGGTCGGTGAACTTTTCGGGGATGTTCTTGGTTACGTCGGTGAATGTTCCTTGGCCCAGCGCGAGGAAATGGATGACCTCGCGTCGAATCTGTGCTTCGATAGGCCAGGCGCATACCGACGACATCTCGGACAAGCACGTCGTGATAAGGAAAAGGAGCTCTTCTGCCAGGAAGACGCCTTGCACTGTATCGTAGGGCTTGTCTGCCGGCGAATCCGTCTGGTTGAACCAGTTGAGAAGATGAAAGCGATCGAGCAGGGTAAGCAGGTAGCGGTCCGTGTCAATCATAGCAAAGCCAGCCTGGACAAGCAGCAGATCCTGGTCGTACATGATGGCACGCATGGAATTGTCGCGATAGTGATGCGCTTGAGAGCGGATGACGAAACCGTTGCGTACCCACATGTTGCAGCGGATCTGCGCAAGCTTGACACAGACGCGCAGCGGAGAGTCGATGGCGACCAGCAAGTTGTCTTCGTCCACTCTGGTGCGCAGCAACGCGTCGAGACGTTCGGAGCCGGACCATGTCTGCAATGCGTCATGCCCAACGACGGAGATTTGCCTGATCAGCTCGGCGAGAAGCCAATGCAGCGGGTGGTGAAAGCTGATAGGTTGCGACTCGACCGCAAATGAAATGACGGACATGGTTTTTGTTCCAGCACTAGTGCCAATGGTGTAGCTGGCATCGTGAAAGGTGGTCTGAGGCCACGAATCCGGGTCTTCGATTGCCAGCTTGCAAGAGCTCCAATAAATGGCGTAGATGGTGACCACGATGGCCGCGACAAGCTTTTCGGGCTGGGCATGGGCAAACGCCTCGCCAAACATCTTGGCGGCCTTACCGAGATGCGAGCTGATGTGAAAGACGGGGATCCACATTTCGCTCTCGAATTCGACGTGAGCTGAAACAGCTCGCTTGGACGGATGGATCGCCTGGAAAAGAGACAGGCAGGCGAGGAAATAGTCGAGATGCTCACGCTCTGCCTTTGCGATGAGCTTCTGTACGCCTTCGGACGCAAGCAGGTAGCGGATGTCGTAAAAGATGTGGTAGCTGCGCGATTGACGCAAAAAGATGAGGTGAACGTTGGCCTGGCTTTGAATACGCGTCGGTGGTGGGAGGATGAGGTCCATCTTTTCGTTGACGAGCGAGCCGGCAAAGATGGACTGAAGAAGCAGGAGGAGCTTGGACAAGAAGCCCACCTTGTCGACCAGCATGGTTGCGATCGAGGGCACGCTGAAGAGCTGGACGGTTAAGAAGCAAATGGAATATTCTTGCTCGCGATCCTTGATCATGAAGGTCTCGACGAGTTTGGGATAGATCTTGGCAAAGCGCAGCGCTACCTCCTTCTTGATCTCTCGGCGGGCGATGAGGGACATGAGGAGCGCCTTGATGTCGATGCGAGCCGACTTCCACAGCTTGCAATCCATCAGTAGGAGGCCCTCGTAGTGAGTAAGGTCGCGAGGGTCGAAGAATTCCGGGCTCATTGAGCCTGCCTCGATCGGCTTGAGAGGATGAAAGGGGGTGAAAAAACTGCGGGCGACAATGTGCTTGAACGCAGCAGCGTCGGGCTTGAGAGGTTGACCTAGCCAAGAACTGAGCGGAATCGACGACGACAATGTGGTAGCACCGTGCGATGAGGGAAGATAGAGATTGCAGTTGGACAAATCCATCAGGAAGTTGAGCACGATTTGAATGACTTCCTCGGCAAAGACGTCGAAAGCGGGTCGAATAGTGACAGCGAGATCGATGGAATGCAAGACACGCGCGATCTGATGAAGACGGCGCAGGTCCGAACCAACCTCGATGATTTCCCGGCCGTGCTTGTCAACGCGCTCCGCGACACCTTTTGCGTCATGCTCAGAGCGGCCTGTTGCATCGGTGACAATGTCGATCACCTGGCTGAAACTGTGCTTTTCGTCGTTCCACAGTAGCACCGCATATTGGCGATTGGTGCTGTTAGAGTCGCCGGTGACTTGCGCCTTTGCGCCATCCAAGCCGAATTTTCTCCATGGCTCAGAGGCGGAGAGCATCTCGCTAGCTGCCATGACATTGTCGGAAGTGAGGTCTGGTTGTGTGTCGAGGGAGTGGGGGGCCGACCGCCAGCTACTGCCTTCGGCCATGTATTTGCTGCCTGGGCTCGAGCGGCTAGCTCTAGGCGCGCGTGAACCCCAGGCGCGGTGCGAGTTGATCTCGTCGTCTTGTTCGTCCTCGTCGATGCTATCGCCTACCAGATTGTCTACCTCGACTGCACTCATGTCCTCATCGCTATCGCGCGGTCCCGTGGTGCTGCTTTTGCGCTTGGATGGGGTGCTACTGGATTGCTGCGAGACGAGACCGTCCTGGAGGCTGGGCAGCTGGGATACCACGTCTGGAGTATGCAGGGAAGAGACAACCTCAAACTCGGGAGCATGGTCAAAGACAGTGACGATGAGCATGACCAGCTCGGAGATTACGTCCAGCAGAGGGTCACGGAGCTGCGAGGGGAGTGCGGCTAGAGCCGCGTCAATCTGATCGAGACCATCGGCCTCTTCGGATGTGACTGAGGGTGCTTCAGGCTGAGTGGCACTGGAAATGACGTGGTGAGGCGGTTGGGATTCACTTTCGAGCTCCATGTCGGCGTTGGCAGTGATGGAGTTGGAGAAGGATTGTGAGTGGTAGCGACAGCAGACGTCCTGCTTCCAAGCCTCGGGGTCTCCGCAGTCACAGCAGCCTCCGTTCGAGGATGAGACACTGAAGACAACGTCGTGGTTATGCTTGGCGTGGATGGAAGCTTGAAAGCAGGGAGCACATTGAACACAAGTGTCATCGAGGCTGCATTCTCGGCATCGGTAAACGGCCTCGCCCTTTTGGAAAAGGTGACCGCACGGCATGCCTCTGCGGGATTCCGAGTATTCGGGACCAAGGAGATCGGGATCTTCGACATCATCGTAGGCGCTCGAGGTGGACCAGGGCGATTGCGCTCGCTGCGCCTGTTTTCCCTTTTTGCGCGCTAGCGCAACTTGGCGAGTCTCTTCAATCTGAGCGCGTGACAAGTTCCAGCCATAGGATGCGAGAAGCGCAAGCGCCTGAGAGACGCTGGTGGTGGGGTCGCATGGTATGAAAACGGCGGGGCTGGGAACGCTTTCGAGGAGATGACGAAAGAGGTTTTTGTGAAGCGTTGATGTGATCTCTGGGGTGATGATGTAGGTGGAAGGAGCGGATTGATCGGGCAAAGGCACCAAGCGGGAAAGGAGATCGCAAACGGCGATCTTGGCCGACCTCGCGCTGCGCGAAGCAGAACCTCGGCGCATAGTGTTTAGCAAGCCGTGGCAGAGGCGGAAAGCGCAGTGACGGTGTGCTGGAAGATGGTTGCGGGTGAATGTTTGCTACGCCCGAGACTGTCGTGTTTGAAATGCTTGGCAGCAAACGATGAGAAGAGCGAGGGCGCAACTGATCCAACTTGGATGCTGTACGCTTCGTTTACGTTGGAGCAACGGTTG
This sequence comes from Mycosarcoma maydis, assembly GCF_000328475.2. Taxonomy (NCBI): domain Eukaryota; kingdom Fungi; phylum Basidiomycota; class Ustilaginomycetes; order Ustilaginales; genus Mycosarcoma; species Mycosarcoma maydis. The sequence goes on from NC_026478.1 coordinate 172,873, forward strand.
AACGATGCCAGAAAACCTGATTGATGACGAGGAAAAAGGATGGTGGCGAGACAAGGAAGAGGTGGAGAGCAACTCAGTTGACTGAGTGAAAGCAGTAAGCAACACTCACGACATACGGCCACAGAGCCGTGGATTCACGATTCGCAAAGAGGCGAGCTGAGTTGCCTTTGTGCGTCGGTGCTTATTCTCACTCGTCACTCACGACTTGTGACTCTCGTGTCTCTGTGCACTCAAAAACTCATTCGTGATTGACTGACTGTGAAATTTCACGTTTGATAGCCGCTCGAGCCTCACGCCTTTTTCTCTATAAGTTATACAGTAACTCACACTCACGACTCGTGACTATATATAACTTATATATATTTTCCCCCCGATATTCGAGATTCACGATTGCACATTTAAGCGCTCTCCACGCACGGCTGTCTGGCGGTTGGGGGGATGCACACAGGCATGGAAAAATCGTGAATCACGCAGTCAGGAGTCTGTGAGTCTGCAGGCAATCACGAATCGTGAATCTTGAATCACCGTCATCGACAAGTCACGAGTTGGTCGTTCAGCACGCACCGTGGCAGCTTGCGGCATCTGTCAGACTGTGAGAGCCTGCATACCGCACAGCCGACCTGCAATTTCACGTTTCGTGTTTCCACACGTTCACGTTTCACAGCTACGATACGGTCACACCGCACAAACGCGAATCACGGAACGGCCAAAATATGATCTTTACTAACGTCACCATCTATCCTCGTCTTTTTTCGACAGGCCAACAGCAGCAGCAGAAGAAGAAGAAGAAGAAGAAGAAGAAGAAGAAGAAGAAGAAGAAGAAGAAGAAGAAGCAGGAGGGATTCTTGACCACTCACCATCGCATGTATTGATGCTTTCGACGCCTGAGGTACAATATACAATACACACATGAGAAAGAGGTGATAGAGATGCAATGTTGACAGTGTTTTGGGTGTCGGGTATCAAATGCAAACAACGGAGCAATGCTTTGGCAAAAGTTGAGCGTTCACCGTCTAGAGGAATGGCGGCCTCGCGTCTGGCACATCAGACGTCAAACAAAGGAGAGGGGTTCTGCTGCATAGTGGAGAGACTGCTGCAATGTCACCACGACATACTATCCAGGCAGAATGATGCGTAGCCCGCCATAGTCACACAGTGGATATTGTGACCCGACCAGCGCGCCACGGCCGCTTGGGCACGAGATGAAAGATCGTGAAATCGGAACGCCCAGCCGATCAGTAATGGCACCAACCACCTGCGGCGTAAAAGGCGCTTCCACGAACACCAGATCCACCGTGACGGTAGGAAAGATTTCATCAACCAGTTGAAAAGTCTCGTCGAGCTGCTCTGGGATGGCATCGATAGACTTGTAGCAGTGTACCAGCTTACACTTGGACGTCGGCTCGTTCTGCTCGATGTAGTACAATGCGTTAGCAAGCACCGAAATGTCGTCCGATTTGGTAAAGTAAATGACTGGATGGCTGCGTTCGCTCCGGATCCAGCCGATGAGCTGTTTTTCGAGTTTGGACGAAACGAGCCCAAACGACGAAAAACGCTGATGCTCGACGAGCCAGAGTGCGACTCGGGCCAAATCCACCCTCCGAGCTAGCGCAATGAGCATCACCGCCATGGCCACAAAGTAGACCAATGTCTGTACAATGATGACAGGCGAGAGCGCGAAATTACCCGCCATGGCCGTAATGCCAATGCCGATCCCTAGCAGCACAGTTGTCAGGCTGGCGATAGGCGACCGTGGCAACAAAGGTCTAGCATACTTGAGCAAAACGAGCGAAACTCCAAACAGCGTCATAACGCACAGAAAAGAGACGCTAAACACCGAAGATAGCGTCGTCAAACTAAAGTTGCAAGTGGCGCTCATCACCACGGTAAGCATAAGAAACAGCGCAATCGATGGGTACGTGGCGGCCGTCTTGGGCAGCCTGCGTTGCAGCACCCGAGGCACGACCCTGTCGTCGCACAACGTATCGATCAGACCGCAAAATGCAACAATGCCAGTGATGATACCTCCGCAGAGAACCAAGCAGGCGTCGATCACGACAAAGATCTTGAGCCAAGCACCTCTTCCAGCCACCTGTCCGAGCAATGCGAGCACATTGGCGCCACTGAGAATGGAATCCATGGGAACAAGCGCAAGCACAAGCAGCATGAGCGGCGCTTCGGTAAGCAAGACGATGATGTGCAAATTTCGCAGCGCCTTGGGAAACTCGCCCGGCTTGACCTGGTTGATGTAGGATGGACTGCACTCGAACCCCGTCAGTCCCACAAACGCGACGCAGACGCCGTCGAACACGGCGCGTGCCACTCCTTTGCCAGTGGATGGCGCACGAAGCGCAGCCATACCAATCGCCCAGTTCTCATGCAGAAGCGAATTGCCCGAGCGGATCCAGGCTACGATTCCAGCAATGATCAGCATGGACATGGTGACAACGTGCAGCAAAAACATGCCGAGAGCCACGCTGCTCGAGTCACGCATGCCGAGCAAGCATAGCGCAGCGAGGCCGACAAGAAGAAGGATCGAGATGACGCGACCATCGACATGAGCGTGACCGGTGAGCGTCTCGCCTTGGATGTAGGCACTTGCTGTACCAGCGCTAACCGCGCCAGTCGCCACAGCATCGAGAAGGGTGATGGCCGCAGCGAGCACAGCTACCAGTTTGGTTGAGATGTTGGTCAAGTACGAGTAATTGCCCGCGTTGCTTGCCGAAAGAGCCGAGGCGAGCTCACAGATGATAGGACGAAAGGGATACAGCAGAAGACAGGCAATCAGGATCGAAATCGGCGATAGGACCGACGACACCGCCACCACAGCTGGCAGTGCGTAGAAGACTGAGCCAGTGACGGCATTTCCGGCGATCGCCGAAGCCTTCCACTGGCCTAGTTGAAGACGTGGTGGTGCGGCCGCAGCGGCGGTACTCGCTGTGGCTGGCTCCAAGGCGGATGGAGGAAGCTCGAGAAGCGATATCGAGCCCCAGCCAGCGAATTCCCACCCTCGATGGATGGTCATGAGCGGATCTTGGCGGTCCGAGGTAAGTGTGGTTTTAGGCGCGTCTGGATACAGAGATGCAGTGGCTTTGAGCTCCCCTCGGCGGAGCGCATGGCTCCAGCCAGATTCGGCTACGAAAGCCTCATTCGCTTTGAAAGAATCACTAGTGGCATTCTGCTTGGAGGTTGTTGCATCTGGAGTAGTGGATGCCTCGAGGTCGAGAACAGAAGCGATACCGTCCAGTTGGAAATTGCTGGTGGGCGAGACGACTCTTCTTTTTCTCTGTCGACGAATGATAGTAGCAAACTGGGACTCGGCGAAAGAGGGCGGTCCAAGCAGGTGCAGATCGTCATCGTCGTCCGCCTTTGCGCCGTTGAGCGCAGGGATTTTGCCCTTGACAGTGCGTTGACGAAGCGGCGAGCAAGTGGAAAGAGCCTCTCTATTGTTGCAACCAAGTGGAGACGAAGAAGTAGCCTCAGAAGAAGAGGGAGCTGTCCAAGTTGGAGGCGATACTGGCTTAGACGAAGAAGGGGATGGGGTTTCTTGGGAGCGTGCTAGTTGATCTGCTTGGCCTTGACGTACTTGCAGCGTTGACCATGAAGGCGAAGATGCAGCAGTTGAGAGTTCGGCGCCAGTGTGGCTCTGCTGGCTTGCAGCGCGAGCTGAACGAGAGTTTCCAAGCGGCGCCACCGAAGACGGCGCGGACATGCTGGATATCACCGTGCCTGCTCTTGTCAGATGAACGTAGTAAGGCGTTAAAGCAAGGACAGCAAGTCGATCTCAATCACGAATGCAAATCACGAATCGGTGTCAAAAATCTTGTACACAACTCACGACTCACATAAATTATAGAATAAATATATGACTTAATCGGGAACCACAAACCTCGAACCCAACCCAACCCACGCCACGCCACGTGCACGCTGAAGCTGCTCTTTGGGATATCGGCGATGGGCGTTGCGCCCGATCCGCCATAGTCGCTTGATCCACTCTAACCGTAGCCTCAAGCCGGTAAACGAATCTGCCCGCAGCCGGTTCAGGTGTAACAGCGTCCAACGTCAAAACTTCTCGACCACCAACCACCCATCCTCACGCAGTTACAAACAGCCTCTCAAGGTGAAAGGAGACTTTGACTATACACCGCCCGCTGAGATTATCGATTGCCATCACCAACCGTTACTAATCAGAAGTTAACCTCTAACCAAATCTCGTTAACCGTCACAGAGGGCTGTCACGTGTGCTTGTCGCGCGATTTCCAAGTATGAGGTGATTGGTAATTCACTCGACAAACACCCTGATCAGCTTGCTTTTCTTCTATCACCGGCTTGTTTCTCTCGATTTACTCGTTGACCTTGCCCTTCGCTACGTCTATCATGCCTGCCGAAAGTGACGATACCAAAGCCGACACGCACGACGACGGTCAACCGGCAAAGCGCAAACGGCTGCGGATTCCCAAATCGTGCCTCCCATGTCTCAAGGGCAAGCGTGCTTGTGATCGTGGTCGACCTGCCTGCGGCCGATGCGTCCGGTCGGGTCAATCCAACGACTGCAGCTATGATTCTCGTCTTCCTCAGCCGCCTGCATCGCGTCTATCTAGGCAGACGGGCGCATTCGACTACTCGGACGACGACGACGACGATGATGATAAGTCGTTCCAAGATTTGCGTCCGCTGGATGCACTGCAGAAACAGCTCGAAGAGGCCCGCAACGAGTGTCGTCGTCTCCAGCGACTTCTTGGCATGCAGCAGTCTACCTCGGCATCCTCTTCCCGCTACCAGCAGCCTTCTCAGCATCGCCCTTCCATAGCAACCGATGATCATTACTCTCACATCAGCCCCAACGACATGAATGCGGCTCGTGGTTTGCAGATGCTTGTCGAGATCGCTGGGCCTCAACATCAGGATGCCCACTCAAACGCTGCCAAGTCCCGCATTCTTCACTGGTCGACTCCTGCTTCACACGCGTCCTCTTCCTCTCAGGCTTTGCTTCCTCATTCATCTCACTCTACTTCCAATGAAACGACACGACCCAGCGGCATCGTACCCAGCAGTTCCACCTCGTCTCCAGCGGATCGCTTTACAAACACCACCTCCTCATCTCCCGTGTACAAAGCCCAGTTCGAGCGCCGCACATCTCACCTCAGTGCCAACGAGCTCGACTCGCCTAAAAACATCAACGGCACACACATGTACTACGGTGACACCTCTTCCGGAGACAAGGTCCTCCACAAGGTAGCCGCTGGCACTGCTGGCTCGTCACGTACGCATGCCGGCAAGATTAGCTCCAACATTCATGAGACCTTGGCACGTAGAGATATGCAGTCCGCCTTCAACAGTGTTCTTGACCCATCTCGCGACACATTCCCGTTTGCCACCATCTGGAGTTCAGGAACAGCATTCATCGACGAGGTTCTGCCATTCTTTCCCCGGCCGGACGAGTTTGACAATATCTGCGCCTCGTTTGTTTGTCACTTTTCCGCCATGTGCCCCGCCCTCACCATACCCACCGCCATCGATCACGCAAAAGCCTTCTCGAGAATGTCGCGTAAGCAACAGGCGCAGGTCTCGCTGCCCTGGTTCGCTGTCTTTCTGATGATCTGTGCTCATGGCAAGAATTGCGACCTCGAGAGCACATCCGTCGGTCTTGACCATAAGGTGCACATGTTGGACGCTTTTATCATTGGCGAAGCATCTCAGCAGCACAGCCGTCATGCCAGCAGAGCCGCCTCACCGCTTGCACACGCTGAAACCTTGTCAAACAACCAGCCAGACAAAACTGATGCATCTCAGCCAGTGACTGCCAACGTGAGATCGTTTGCTATGGTCTCGGATCTCTTTCTCTCCGCTGCATACCAATCGCTGCGTCTATGCTCGTTCCTCTCCGCACCTACCCTGCAGACAATCCATTCTCAGCTCCTCATTGGAGCCTACTTGCTCAACACGGAGCGCGCTGCCTCCTTCTGGCCGCTTCTCGGCTCGGTCGCCCGCCAAGCGCAGTCGATCGGACTCCACGTCGATCCGTACAAGATCAAGCCTGACTGGGATCCGGTGGAGGTCGACATCCGACGTCGGCTCTGGTGGGCTGTCGTCCACCAGGATGTCATCCTCTCTAGTATCTTTGGTCGTCCACTAGGCATCACACGCTTCAGCTGCCGCTTTCCTGGCAACAGGAGCAGCGGCGACCCGTCCGCCTCTATCACTTATGCGGTTCTGCAGTGCGAGTTTAGCCAATTGGCCCGAATCTACCTCGACGAGAACCAGGATCGTAGCTGGAGTCAGGCCAAGGTGATCGACTTTACCGAAAAGGTTCTGGAGTGGTACATGAAAGTTCCCGACCGTTACCGGCCTGATATAGGGCGCATCGACCTGCTCGGCTCGGACATGGGTACGGATAGAGATGCTCTACACAACTACCGCACTGCAGGCGTCGATATCAAGACCAAGGGACTCATGGAGGTGCATCAGAGCGGTAACCTTGCGGTCGAGGTTTTTTACATGATTCTCTCGCTACATCGATCGAATCTGTTTCCCAACGCTGATGTAGATGCCGACGCTCTAAGTAGCAAGGCGGATGGCAGCAGTACGTCGGACAACGCAGCCAAAGTGGGGGCAGGTCAACTCAATCAAGTGTCGCTCCACATCTGTGCTCAAGCACTTCGGCGTATAACGAGGGCGCAGACGACCATGATCGATCTCTTGGGCCGAGCACGCGCGACTATGTTCTGGAAGATCGCCTACTACACCTATCAAGCTGCGATCGCTGGAGCGTACATCGTCTTTGTTCATCCGCAGAGTAAGCATGCCGAATCGGCTTTGGAGGATTTGGCGATCCTGACCGAGTTTTTCGACAGGATGCCAGAAAAGTGGACGGGTCTCAAGATGGCCAAACCGGGACTGAGAGTGTTGCGCAAGTTGGCAGTAGCAGCGAGAGAGACTCCGGAAGCTGCGAGTATGGCGGTCAGAAGTTCGCAGTTACAGCAGCCAGCAGCAATTGGAATTTCGGATCTTGGCACTTCACCGATGGCTCACGCTAACGGTTTCGGCAATGTCAGTGGACATGCGCAGGATGGAGAAGTGACAGGTTCGGACAACAACGCTGCTGCTGTATCGGAGCTTGCTGCTGAGGCGACTATGGCTGCGACGCCATCGTCGAACCTCATACATACGCCTGCGGTTGGCAATGTCGACACATCGCAGATGGCGTTCAACTCGCAATCTGCCTTCCTACCGCCACTGTTCAACTTGTCGTTCATGTCACCCACCACGGGCACGCAGTCGATGATGAACACTACGCCGATTGGCGGTACAAGCACGATTTCGAATGACTTGGCTGCACCGTTTAGCGAGCCTCCTAGTGCGTTTGCTGGTGCACCGGCGGCTTCGTCTGGATCACCACTGACGCGCTCGCTTGCCAGCGTTCCTCTGGTGACACTGTTCAACAACACGTACGATCATCAGGACAATTCGGCGGTGGGTGCACCCAAACAATCGTTCTGCTACGATCCGTTCATTCCAGATCCATCTTGTTCGTTCAGTCACGAGGCGAGCAGTAGCAACAGTGCGCCTCGCCCAAGTGCTTCCGCTTCACCTCGAGCGTCTGAGCGAGCTACTGGCATGTTGAACTCGACTGCCACTGGTCTCGTACAGAATAGTGCACTGCAGAATGAGACTGGTGTACCAAGCGTTCCAGGTGCACCAATCACCGACAAGGACAGATACAGAGCCGCCGAAGCAACCTCTGCGTCAGCACCACAGCACGATGCCAACACGAAAGACATGAATCACAAAGATCTCGCCAATTACTGGTCCGAGTACTTCAGCTTGCAGTTGGACTGGGATCGTTTAACCGGCTTGGCGTAACTTGGTCACAGCTACGCGACCGTCAAGACTCGTGCAGAGGATACCGGCTCTGGGTTTTGGCGAATCTCACGCACTGCACTCTGGATTCGCATGTGATTTCAACAGCATCATGCATTGCTAGCGCAAGTACCGTTATACAACTTGACAGGGTATCACGGATCTGATTGATCTAAGCCTTTGCAGCGGCAGCTCCCAAGTCGCCTACTCCACCCACACCAACGTCGTCCTCTTTTGAAATGGTGATTTCTAGGCCCCAGAGTACGAGTGTGAGACCTACGGTTAGAAAGCGCCAGTAAATCTGGTTGGCTTGATCGAGTAGCAGCAGGTGGCTGTAGACAGCGATCAGGATTAGGCGCGAGTAGGAGACCAGGATCGAGATGATACTCGTGAACGTCTCAGCTTGTGCAGGTGGATGGAATGGTGACGAGCAAGTGGACGTTGTGGCGATCGAGGGTGGACTCGACGGAGGTCTCGGTCTTTTGTGTCGTCGTGATTCCGAGGGTTGCCGTGAGAGATTAGGTCTTTTACGAGCCGTGGTCGACGTTGAGCTCTCAGCTGTTATCCAAGGTACGGAATCAGCAGTGGCGTCACCGTCGGCTTTTGAGGCATGTTTTTGGTCACTGGCATGTCCATGTCCTGCTTTCTTCCTGCTCGAATTCTCGCGCCTTTGTTGTCCACGCTTTCCTCTCGACCCTCCACGCAAGCTTTTCCTCGGCGGTGGACTCTTCAAGGTATCCGCCAAACTCATCGGCTCCTTTAATTCATCCGCCAACGACGTTTCCTCTATGTACGCTATCCCACTATCATCCTCGGAATACTTGTCGCCACTGCTACCGCCAGTGCTGCTACTGTCCTCTTCCAGGTCGCCATCCAACGGGGTCTTTCTTCTCCTGCGTCTCCTCAATCGTCGCCTTTGCAAAATCCAGCGTCCTTCATCTTCGTCCCACACTTCTTCTTCCAATTCCTCGACTTCGGTGCCTACGAAAGACGACGCTGAGGATTCACTGCTGGTGGTGGTAGTACCATCGGATTCATCACCGTAGCTGTTGGCGCGTGCACGACCCCAACGAGCTGTGCTGTGCATGCCATCCTCGGTGTGCGGAGGCGCAACACTCCCCTTCAACATGGGCAAGATCCGACTGGCAGCATACAAGACCATTAAGCGGTAGATCAAGCTGACGATGACTGACTTTGGTAACGCCGCGCCTGCAGCATGGAGAAAGTCTACCGAATGACCTAGCCAATGCGCAATCACTTGGAGCAGGCCACTTGCCGCACGAAGGATCTTGCTGGTCAAGGGTGCTTGTAATGAGCGTGGTAGCTTGTCGACAAACGCCTGTCCGTGAGTATTCACTTTGAAGCTCCGGATGAGCGAGATGGGGTCTGGGGTGAAGGAAAGACTTGGGCCGAGTTGATAAATGTTGAAGACGACGTAGGCAAACATGAGTGAGGTTTCGATGACGTTGCCCTTACGGATGGCAAAGGCGATCGCGGTGAGCCAAAGAGTAGATGTGACCGAAGTGGCGATAGCGGCTGCGGTGCCGGGGCGCTCCTTGGTGGCACCGTCAAAGGAGACGTAGAGCGCAAAGGCGGCGGTGACATAGATGGTCGCGGATACTAGCAGGAAGAAGATCTGCCAGACTTCACTCGCGCCAAATCCGATGGATGCGAGCGATCGCATGATAAAGGTGTTGGACATCCATGCGGCGCCTCTTGCTGAAGGGGTTGCAGTCGAGGACGTGTGCTGGTATCGAGGCGAAGGATTGGCCAGTGAAGACGCGATGATCCATCGTGATGTGGAAGCCAGTGACTGGATGACGAGAAGAGACGCAACACCTTCGAGCAGGCTGAACAGGGGGCTTGAAATGCGGAGCAGCGTGTGCCAGCAGCCCGGTACGCGTCGAGCCAGCCAAAAGAAAAATGCGACTGAAGCAGAGACGATTCGATCGAGTGAATTGAATCCGGTGAGCGACTGCAAGAGTTGCGAATCAAGCGAATCGAGCGATGCTGTGGCGTGACTGCGCGAGAACAAACTGCTGATGGCTTCGCTCGGCGTCTTGTCCTGGCTGTCGGGTCGACGTGGTGGGAAGATGGTTGCCGAAGGCGGAGAGTAGACATTGAAGCATACCAAAAGGCAGGCAGGAATGACGATGAACTGGAAGACGGCGAGCGTCTGACCGATCCAGGCAAGCCTCGTTGCTCGCGTCAATAGACGTACGGTGGATAGGAAGAGATAGTACGAGGCTAGAGATGCAGAGAGTGCCAGAAACGCATCCTGACCAGCAATGTCGAGAGCGAGCGGAAGGTAGAAGAGGACCTGAATGAAGGTGGCAACCCTGCCAAAGTTGATGGCCAGTGCGCGTACGAACGACATGTCGTCCAGAAGCACGAGGACAGGGAGATGCCAGACTATACGTGGGCCCCCAGGTAAGATCAGGTCGAAAGGACAGAGACGAGCGTGGCTTGCAGATCTTAGGACCGAGCGAACGACATGGTGCTATCCAGCGGGTGTTGAGACGCGCTTGTGGACGTGATGGGACGATGGAAGGAGGGAAAGCAAAGTCGAAAGAGTCAGAGCGAGAATAGAAGCACAGCACAACGTAGCACAGCGCAGCGCATCAGCACACCACCTCCAAGTTAGGATGTCACGTCAGCGCGAGGATATTTATATCAGTCACGAGTGATTCGTGATTCACGATTTCAACATTTTGAGCCACCAGGCGTGACGGATGTTCCTTATGCATATGAGCAGTCAGGCCAGTTCACTTTTCTCTCTTGTCTCGTATTGGGGTCCTTCTTTTATTTTATTATTTTTTGTGATTGATTCCGTCAGGCTGTCCGTTGTGGGTCCCAAAGGCGGCGTTCCAGTAGCAGGTCACGTGGAATTAGTCACGAGTAACACCCAAGCACCGAAGGTGACAGACATTCCGTGGTCACGATTCACGATTCGTGATTATTTTACGATTTGCGATACACGATTCGTGATTCGTGATTCAGACTCACGACTCGTGACTGGGGGCGTGGGTTTCGATTGAATCTGGATGATACAGATCTAACAATGAAGCGGCTTGCCCTTTCCGCTTGGCTCGTAAGTCGTGAGTTAGCTCGTGATCGTGAATCTACGAATCATGAAATTTGTTACTTGACGCTTTGGATTTTTGTTGTTTCGGGGTCTCTCATCACAAATATGCTTGCTGCACGAGGGTTGCATTCCCTACCGACGGTTATTTGCAAAGCAACCAAGTAGTCCGACCAAAACTACAACCTTCCACCTTGACTCGACTCACCTACGATTGCTGGTAGGATTCTCCTCCGCATTCACAATGTCGACCACAGGAGGTGCAGCAGAAACCGGTGCGAACGGCTCGGTAGCTTCGGCGCAGGCGGCCGTGTTTGTCCAATCGCAACCGCTGCCTGCCGACACACCTCAGGTGGTGGGACCGGATTTCGAGCATCAAGATCCAAATGATCTGCTCAGATTGCTCGAAAGCATGTCCAAAGTGGGATTTCAGGCAAGCAGCGTCTCGAAAGCCATCGAGATTGTCCAAGAGATGCGACAATGGCGTCTCTCGAACGATGCTGCCTACCTCGCTTCTGAGGACGCGGACAAGCCGAGCCTGAGCGATGCACAAAACACACAATGTCGCATCTTTCTCGGCTTTACGTCCAATCTGGTTTCGTCGGGACTGAGAGAGGTGATCAAGTTTCTCGTCAAGAACAAGATGGTGTCGGCACTGGTCACAACAGCAGGAGGCATCGAAGAGGATCTGATCAAGTGTCTCGGCCCTACATACCTCGGCGACTTTGCGCTCGATGGCGCCACACTACGTAAGCAGGGCCTTAACCGTATCGGCAACTTGCTGGTTCCCAACGACAACTACTGCAAGTTTGAAGACTGGGTCATGCCGATTCTAGATGCCATGCGAGCAGAGCAAGGCGACAATGTCTCCCATGCATGGTCACCCAGCCGCGTCATCGAACGACTGGGCAAGGAAATCAACGACGAGAGCAGCATCCTCTACTGGGCGGCCAAGAACCAAATTCCCGTCTTCTGCCCTGCTCTCACCGACGGCAGCCTGGGTGATATGATCTACTTTCACTCGTACAAGAACCCGGGCCTTACCATTGATCTCGTCAAGGACATTCGCAGGTTGAACGACCTTTCCGTCAAAGCACCCAAGGCAGGCATGATCATCTTGGGAGGAGGCGTATGTAAGCATCAGATCGCCAATGCCATGCTCTTCCGAAACGGAGCCGACTTTAGTGTTTACATCAATACCGGCCAGGAGTTTGACGGCTCCGACTCGGGCGCTAGGCCCGACGAGGCGGTGAGCTGGGGCAAGATCAAGTCGGCGGCCAACGGTGGTAAGAGTGTCAAGGTGTACTGCGACGCCACCATCATCTTTCCCATGATTGTTGCAGCGACGTTTGCTAAGGCCTACTGGGCCGAGCGCGAGTTGGCCAACTAGCACTCTGTGACTATCCAAACGTGACAGCTTTCTTCGTCTCTTCCACTCTTGACTCACATAGCATTTTTGTACTTTTATCCGCATTCTAGACATGTATCAGTCAACAAAGCTGTATCGGCGATGAAATATGTACGATGTGAGGTCGGATCGGCGATTTTCAACCTTGGAGTCGGCAAAGATTTCTGTGATGGATTCAATCACGAATTCGTTAGGGAAAATTCTTTGCTGCAAGTCACGGTCGGAGCGCGTCGTTTACCTTGTCGATCCTGTGGAATGGCGAATTGTGGGACACGTGCAGTAAACACACACACACACACACACACACACACACTCTCTCTCTCTCTCTCTCTCTCTCTCTCGCCTTCGTGCTTTGCTGACAGCCACACCTGGCGTCACACGCCGGGGCCAACGTGACGTGCAAACAAAACCAATTTTGAACATGAATTGACAGACTTGCCGAGCTGAAATGCAAGCACCTGCACTCCGGGGTTGGCTGGCCAGTGCCGTTATCCTCCAGTCTAGTAACTTGCACAGCCCTGACGCTGGAAAAGCTTTTCTGTCAAACTCTTCTGCAGCCGAGCATTCTGACTGTCTTGTCGCCTTGTGGCTCGGACCTTGACTGCCAGCAGCACCTGCAGAGACCCTGTACTGTACTGTACCCACTGCTATATTGTAATTCACATCGCATTCCGCAAAGCACGCGAGTCTGAGTTAGTGAGTCGTGAGTGTTGTTTTCGCAAATCAGCTTTCCTCTCCTCGCAACGGGTGCGTCTGGAGCAAGCTTTACAAAGTCGAGACTTGGTCCATCTCCTCCCACCATCTTCCCACTCGCTTTGGTTCACAGTCCTTACTTAACTGACGCTGACAACCCAACATGGTCAAGGTAGTTACTTTCCACGCTGCGGCGGCGCTCGCGCTTGCCGGCACCGCCATTGCCGGCCGCACCTCGAGGCTGCACCACCGTCAAAGCTCTGCTTCGATCATGCAGTCCGACTACCAGAACGGTGCCCCCGCTCCTGGCGCTCGTCCAGGTGACGCTGCCGGCCAGACCGTCGTCATCGACAACGACGGAGGTCACGATGACAACTCGCAGCGTGCCGGTTGCCCGACCATCTTCATCGGCTCGGCTGCCGTCGGAGGATCTTTCTCAACAGGTTGGACCGACATGCCCCAAGTGCTCGGCTTCGACACGATGCGTGACCTGTCGGTCGGCAACAACGTCGTTCAACCCTACATTATCGAACGCGGCAAGAATGCGGCTCAGATCAAGCGCGTCATCATCACCCAACCTGGTTTGCCCCGCGACTACTGGAAGTATGCCAACCTGGTGCGCAACTCGCTGCTCTGTGCCTCGGTCAACTCGACCATGGGCATCAACAGAGATGAGATCCTGATCGCTGCACCCACCTGGTTTAGCACCAACGATGCTTCTGCCGGTTCGGCTCAGTCGAACGATCTAGTGTTTACCGGAGGAAGCTGGGCCACCGGTATCAACTCGGCCGGTCCCAACGGCGAAGCCATCTCTTCTTTCGAAGCGCTCGACGATCTCATCGACAAGTTCTTTGACAAGTCGACCTACCCGAACCTGCAGCACATCGTCGTTGCGGGCCATTCGCTCGGAGGTTCCTTCACCCAGCACTATGCCATGCTTCGAAAAGCTAACTCGGCCCAGGATTCCAAGATCAGCTACTTTGTTGGTAACCCTGGCGCGTACGTCTGGCCCACCTCGGACCGACCTGTCCAAAATCCCGGTGGCAACTGTGCCTCTACTGCCGATGAGTGGGGATACGGTCTGCAAAACCTCCCTCCGTACGGTAACGGGCAAGGCAGCGCTAGCAGCATCGCCTCGCGCTACTACGGTAGAAACGTCATGTACGCTCTCGGCACCGACGACAACGAGGGAGGTGACAGCCACTGCGAAGCCCAGTACCAGGGCACATCGCATCTCAGCCGAGGCCAAAACTTCCAGCGCGAATTGGAATCCGCCAACGGCGGTACCGTCCCCTCGAGCCAGCAGTTCAACTACGTCTCTGGAGTGGCTCACGAAGACTATCTCATCTTTAGCGATCCCAACAGCCAGCACTTTTTGTTTGTTCAGGGTACCGACTTTGGCGCAGCTAACCCCACTGGCTCCAGTTCGTCATCGTCGGCCGCGGGGGCTTCGGCGACGCGTAGCAGAGCATCCTCTTCGCCTTCTGGGTCGGCAACTAGGTCTGGCACGGCCGCTTCGGCTTCCGGTTCGGGCTCGCAGTCGGGTTCATCCACGAGCGGTGGTGCTTCCAACTTGATCTCGCCTGCAACGGCAGTCTCGGCGCTGCTCGCCTCGTCGGCGGCGCTTCTGGCTCTGGCTCTTTGAGCGACATTGCACGTGGTATCAGCCAAAATCTCTTTGATACTACAACTGGACCTTTTCTGTCTCCCATCGTCTCTGCTACATCGTAAATGCTTCAAGGGTGCGTGCCTCTGATCGTTGCAGTTTGCTTGCGAGTCGTGCTATGACAGATGTGAATGTGTGCAACAGTCGTGAATATGTTGGGGTGTTACGCGCTTTGATATGATTTAAAGCCAAGAACAGGAAGAATTCGTGATTCACAATTGTAAAGCCACGCACGGTAACGTGTAAGCGCTGAGCGTGTTGACATACACGATACACAACCCGATTCGTGATTGGATTTTGACAGATTTCATAAGTTAACTTTGACAATCGTGGATCGCGGATAGGCGTCACGCGCATGGATGAGTGAGAATAACACTTTGTTGGCAATTGGTGATTCGTGATTATCGTGTATGCTCTGCACCTCACCTCCATCCGGTCATCGACGGTGTCTCTTCGCATGGCTGTCTCTGTTGTCGTCTCGATGGATGCTGCGCCTTGACCATGAGTGATCCCGGCACTTCTGCACCGTCGATCGGCAACGATCCGATCTACGACGACAGGCTCTGGTCGTTTTCGGCGTTTTTCCCACCGCCGTACCGCGTGCTTTTGCTCGCGTCGCTCGGCCTGTTGCTCTTCGCCATGAACGTCTTGGTGCTTGAATCCAAAGGAATCGATCTGTTTGCGCTCTTCAGAGCGGATGCCGCCGAAAAGAGACGTCCAATACCTTCAAGCTCGAACGGATTCCATCGTAGCACCACAGGCGCAAGCACTCAGTATGGGTCGTATCACAACGTCGCTTCCTCAAGCACCGCTTTGTCGTCCAGCGAGAACCGAGACGCGGCTATCTTGCCGATGCCAAATAGGTCGTCGGAAGCATCGGCATCAGCAGCAGTACTGACAGCAAGGCCGCTGTTGGCGTTTGGCGCGTTGCAGCTCTTCTGGTCGTTGCTTGGCTGGGCATCGTATCGGTTTTACGTCGACAGTCTTATCGGCGATCCAAAGGGTCGACACGCACAAGCGTTGCAAGCGATCACAGTGACGGGCGCGTTTGCAGCGCTTCTGTGGCCGGGCAACCTTTTCTTCAAACCGATGCGCAAAGCCTTTGGTCGATCAATATGCATCATCTTCTCGCCTTCTTTGACGCAACCGATCACGTTTAGCGATGTGATACTCGCTGATATCCTCACTTCGTTTGCCAAAGTGCTCGGAGACGTCTGGCTGACAGCGTGCTTCCTGGTGCCGCGCAAAGAGCACCATACCTGGTGGAATGGCAAAGGATCCATCGCAGTACCTGTGCTCATCTCGCTACCTTACGCGATTCGATTCCGACAGTGTCTCTCGGAGTACGTAGTGTCTCGTACGATCGACAATGCAAGCAAGAACAAGCGTGCGCTGTGGAATGCAGCCAAGTATGCATCCGCTCTTCCTGTGATTTGGCTGAGCGCATGGTACGAAGCCGACAAAAACCCACGAGGTCACCAAGGAGAATGGGTGACACGCTACATGCTCTGGTTCTTGGCGGTATGTGTGAATTCGATCTTCAGCTTTTGGTGGGACGTTACCAACGATTGGGGATTATCTCTGTTGCAACCTTCTAACATGCGCTCGATGGCTCAAGTAGTCCAGCATGCAGCGCACATTCATCGAAGACGAACGAGCTATATGCCGCTACCTCTGGGTGAGCAGGCCGAGACTCTGCCCATGTCGAATTTCCGCGCCGACGAGAAGCCCGATTTGACGTCGAATCTGCATGCATCCTCGCTTGCCGTTCCACCGATCAACACCTCCAGTGGACCCGCGTCAAGTCATGGTCGAACACTCTCGGCGATGGAACGTCTGCTCCGGCCGTCTCCATCCCTGCTCTTTCCAGGCTGGATGTATCAGTGTGCGATCCTGCTCGATCTGCTGCTCAGGTTCTTTTGGTCTTTGAAGCTGTCTTCGCACTTGCACCATCTGGTAGAGTGGCAGGGTGGCATGTTCAGTATGGAGTTGCTCGAAATTCTGCGTAGGTGGATCTGGGTGTTTTTCAGGGTGGAATGGGAGGTTGTTCGACGCAGGGAGAGCGCAAGGTCCAGAGCGCACGTGGCGATGGATTGATACACATGCTCGTTGCTTCTACACCGGACACAGAACTCATGACAAAGACCCAAGGCGTATGTGGTAAAGAGCATGCATGTGCTTGTGGCAAGAAACGGCTTGAGTTGATGATTGGTGTAAGTTTACAAGGCACGAATCGTGGCTTACTCTTGCTTGTCGAGAAAGCCAAGACCCTGAGCGCGAAGTTTGCGTTCCAACTGTTCCAACCACTTTTGGAGGAGTGGTACCGTCTGTGGAGCTGAATCGGGGGCGAATGAGCTAAGGTAAGCGAAAGCGTTGTGTGCGATCTTGGGGGCGATACTTAGTGCTGTAGCCTCGAGGGCGGAGCAAGTTGATGTTGGTTGTGTGAGAGCGAATGTGGTAGCTCGAGTGGGGTGAAGCGTAGCCAGTTGTTCGTCGACGAGCGCGTCGGGCTCGATGCTGATCCCCAATGTCGCTGTAGCGTCTGTAGTGGCAAGCGAGGCGGGACGTGTCACTTTGAATATCGCGCTCGGTTTCGTGTTGCGCACCGCCCCGAGCAGCTTCCACGCGCCCGCGGTTGAAGTAGGATTCGTCTCACTTGTCGGCGCGGCACAAGGCCACAGCAGGTGCACAGTAGCAGAGTATCCGGCGGGAAAAGCTTGGACCCCAGTCATGAACACCACCACGTGCGAGATTGTCGAGACGTTATCGAGTGCGAACACGCAATGCGTTTCGTCCACCTGCTGCGCGTTTGTCAACGGTAGACGACCTGGAAGCACTACCGAAAACATGGCGAGCAGCTAGCGAGCAGCTAGTGAGCAGCTCTTGCACAGCGTCAAAAACGCACCTGAATGTTGTTTGCCAAGGTGCAATGTGCAACGTGCAAAGTAGGGCAACGCTCGAGCCAAACTTCGACTTGGCTCGCTCCCTCGTCCGCTTTCGGTATTTGTTCGTCGTGGTTAACGCGAGAGAGACCACCCGAAACCAACCTGTGACTGAAGGCTTGGAGAAAGATCCGTGTACGAACACGAAAGCTTTCCTGAGCTCCACATGAGAATCCAGAATCGGGCGAAAGAGTCGAGTTAGGTTCGGATCAACGTCCGACTTCCGACTTGCGGAATTCTTTCCCGAAATTTCGTCTTTGGATGACGCTCGAGACTAAGGAAATTTTCAGCGCAGCAACGACCCACATCATATCTAGACTCGTGAACTCTTTCTCAATAGCACCACATCTCCGATAAGACAGACTGGCTTTCAGCAGCTTTCAGCAGCTTCCACTACATCTACTTGCACTACAACGTAACTTACGCTGCTACACTCTATCTACGATGGCGAATCCACGACAGCGTCGCAAGGCGCGTTCCGGTAGCACGCTGAAACCGTCGCTGAACGCGAAAAAGCAGATGAAGAAAAAGCTTGCACGAGCCCCCACCATCCACGGGGCTGACGTTCTGAAAGACAACTACGATCCCAAGCTCACACTGCGTCAGAACTACGCTCGATTGGGACTGGTGCCTTCGTTAGACGTTCGGCCTAATACGGGCGGAACTGAACGCGCACCATCGAGTATCTCTGCATCGTCGAGCAAGGAGGGTCAAGCAGCGGTACGGAAGGGGATGGCGAGGGTGATTCGAGATGATGCTGGTAATATTGTGGATATCATCGAGGCTGACGAGCACGATCAAGATGAAACCGCCTGGGGTAAACCGTTACCAAGCAGCATCGCCGATCGATCCGATGTACCGACTTTCATGCCCGTCTCGCAACCTGCATCGAATCCCGATGCGCTGCAGCAGCTAGAACAAATCGCGAGCCAAGCAGCGCCAGTAGAACGTCACACCAGCCAGAAGGAATCGCAATGGCTCGTGGAATTGGTGAAAAAGCACGACGACGATACCCAAGCCATGGCCAAAGATCGCCACTTGAACCTATGGCAGAAAACCGAGGGCGAGATCAAGAGGGCCATCAGAAAAGCCGGTGGTTTCCAGGCATTGCGTACTTCCGCCTAAGACAGGGTTTTCGGCATCTACTTTTCTGTACTTTTACACCATCGTATCACTTGCAAGCACACTATTTCTGTCACACACATACACACACACGGACCACTGTCAGCGTGATTCCAGCGATAAACTGTATCATTCCACGAACTGCTACTTCTGCTCGATGGCCTAGGACAGCTCAAACGCTACGCTCCCAATCGCCGCTCTTACCACCACGTTTGCTGATCACCATGATCTCACCGATCCTCATTGTCTTGCCCGCAACCGCCTTTACCATATCCCACACGGTCAAGCAGGCCAGCGTGCAACCCGTGAGTGCTTCCATCTCGACCCCAGTCTGACCCTCGGTCCTTGCCGTACACTCAACCGTGATCCAGCTGATCTCGTCTGCCTGCTCGGTGGAAGCGTTGATATCGAGCTTTACCTCGACGTGCGTAAGCGGCAATGGGTGGCACAATGGGATCAACTCGGCGGTACGCTTTGCTGCCATGATGCCTGCTAGTTGTGCAGTGTGTAGCACAGGGCCTTTTCCAGAGATGCCTTGTTGCGTCTCGGTGGCGCGCAGCAAAATGGCGGCAGAGTGAGGCATGTAGACTCGACCTACAGCCGTAGCCGAACGCGACGTGGAGAGCTTGGCAGATACGTCCACCATCGAGGCCGATCCGGTGGCCGGGTCGATGTGCGACAATCGGTGAGAGTTTTGTTCGTCCGCAGCGGGTCGAGTGGGCACAGGTGCGTCGTTGAACAGCTGAGTTACTGCGGCTGCACCTGCTCGAGCGAACTCGGCTTCTTCTAGAGATCCGGTCTGATATGTTTGCAGTTCGAGCTGTTGGCGCAGCAAATCGTCGTTGGCAGCGAATGCTTCTTTCGAATTGATCTTCAGTTGCTGCGAGCTGGAATGCTCGTGATACTGCTGCCGCGGGACTTGATCTTGCTGGTTGTAGTGCTGTGCGCTTAGCTGCATGACATCCTGCTGATGTTGCAGCGGCAAAGGCACTGCAAATTGCGCCGACGAGTCGGGATTGTCCACAAACGCATCCAGTGATGACCAAGGCGAGTCATCGTCCTCGCTACTGTTTTGCATGTATTCGGACCACTTGGCACTTGTTCTTGGAGCTGCTTGCAAACCAAAGGCATCATCGCTTCCACCGTAATTTGCTGGCAATCCGACGCGCGATGGCACCGAAGGTGGTGCATCTGAAAATCTTACACCTGACACTGCACCCATGTCTGCAATGTGTGATCGTCGAGACATGGTTTTGACAGCCGCAGCACCTGCTTGAGCAAAGATGGCCTCTTCCATCTCAGAGATTGGATGCTTGGCTGCGCTTGACTTGGCCTGTGACGGTTCCGGAAGTTCTGCAGTGGCATCGACAGACGGATGCTTGTGGTAGACTTGCTTGTATAGAGATTTATCTGCGAGGTTCTCGAAGGCCTTGTCAAGATCGCCCCAAGGGTTGTCGTCGTCCTCATTATTTCGATCGTACTGATGCTCTCGTTGCCTGCCTGCTGAGGAGTGGAACGCCCTTTTGATGGCCAAAACTCTGCTGTGAAAGCCTGTCGCTTCAGGCAGGCTGCTGCGTCTCATGAACACGCCAGGTCTCGTACTGCTCGGCTTGTTTGATCCTGAATTTTCGAAGGGTAGAAAGAGGAGCGAGGAGGTGAGCAAGGCCTGCGCTTCAAGCTGTACTGAATGCAGATCGCGGCGTGAAAGAGTCCGACTCTGCTTACGTGGACCCACGTTTAGCCGCCAATGGTGATCATGGGCCTGTTGAGCGACTTGGCCAACTCGGTGGGATCACGCATCCCAGCATGTTTAGCATGCTTGCGACCCACGGCAGCTCCAATCAGTTGCAACAGCTGATCGTCCGTCGCGGGTGCGCCATTTGAGCCTGTGCTGAGAGAAGCGATGGGGCCAAAGCCGGTTCGCATCGCATCACGAAGGCTAACTTCGGCGTTGCCAAAGAGGCAGACCTGCGGAAAAGCAAGAATAGTGGTGACAGATAGAGACGATCAGAGATCAGCGTTGTGCCTGAAATATCAACGTGGGACCGATCGAAGAGGATCAACACTTACCTTGAGATTGCCGTCCGCAGTAACGCGGAGTCTGTTGCACGTACCACAAAAATTATCCGTCATACTAATGGGCAGAAGCGTCATGGTCAAAACATTGGTTGAATAGTCAGCGGGTCGAACGAAGAAGAAGAAGAAACGATGCCGCAAGAATCGGAACGAGAGACATACCTGGTGATGAAGCCGACGGTGCCTTGATGACCGGGCACATGCCAGTGTTTGGAGGTATCGTTGGGATCGTCGCGGCTTGTGACACGCTCGAAATCAGGGAACTCTGTTTGGATTGTCCTGACGAGATCACGGTAGGGCACGAGCTTTTGGACCTGCCACTTGTTTCCGTCAAAGGGCATGTACTGCAAGGGAACCGCCATCAAAGAGTCGATGTAAGTACGGGCTACAAACGGTGAATGCAAAAGGGCGGCAAAGAACATACCTCGATGAAGCGGATGGTGATAGGCTTGTCTTTGGTATAGCGCACAAAGTCAGCGACATCCTTTGTGTCGTTGAGACCTTTGATGACGACCACATTGATTTTGACGCTGGAGACACCTAGTGCGAGGGCCCTCTCGATGCAATCCATGACAGCTTGGTGGCCTCTTCTTCTCGTCATGAACTCGAATTTGAACGGGTCGAGAGTGTCCAACGAGACATTGAGATGAGTGAGACCGTTGTTAACGAGTGTATCGAGCTTGCGCCTGCCAAGTGCGATGCCGTTGGTGGTGATGCCGATCTGCTCAAGCCCGTGCTGCTTGAGTGTATTGAGTGAGGTGACGATCTGGGGCAGATCTGAGCGAATGGTGGGCTCTCCACCTGTCAATCGAATCTTGTTGACACCTTGCGAGACGAAGAGCGTCGCAAGGCGTTGGACCTCGGACGTGGAAAGAAGATTTGCATGTGGCGTGAGAGGTACGCCATCTTCGGGCATGCAGTAGAGGCATCGTAAGTTGCACTTTTCCGTCAACGAGATGCGAAGGTAGGTGTGCTGTCGAGAATGACGGTCGCGGAGAAAGTGAGAGGGGGATGGTGGTTCGAGCTGCGCGTCGATGTCCGAGATTCTTTGACGAGCTCGTTGGTGCGACGCCAGATTGGAGGTTAAAGCGGCGCTCTCTGCCATGTACGGCTGAAGTGTGCCCGGCGATACCTCTGTTGGCGCTGTCAATGGTTTGGCGGACAAAGTTGAGCGCGACAAGAGCCGCAGCTGTCTGGGTAATCGTATGCTTGATGGAGTTGTTCTGCTAGCAGAGCGGGCTGCTCTTGTGATCAGCCGGCTTGGCCCAGCTATCGGCATCATCTTGGAGGCTGTGTTTGTAGCAGCTGCAAGGGTGCCTAGCAAGTCACAGAGTGGTTGTAGGAAGAGATGCGGATACGAGATCACGGATAGAGCATGCTTCAAGATTAGATTTTGCCACGCTTCTGATTTGTGATCTGTGATTCGTGATTTACGATTTGAATCGAATCGATTTTTGCTTAGAATCATAATCCAAGTCGGTTCAAACAACCTAACATTTCACAAATTTGTTCGGGGTCGTGCGATGTGCGGTTATTCACGATTCACGATTCACGATTCACGATTCACGATTTTCAGCGTTTCCTGTTTTGGTTTTTACTTGGGCCCTGTTTCGGCCAAGTCCGAGTGGTGAGTGGGGTGGAGTGTGAGTGTGAGGGTGGAAGTGGCACAGCTGAAACAATCATCAATTTGTTGCGAGCATGCACGGATCTTATCTATCAAACCAACTGCAAGTTTGATGCGTACACAAGCACAGCTTCTGATTGGTCTCGCACTCGCCTGTTTAGCCGCAATCTCGGGCGAACTGCACAACGGCTTCCTCATGATTGGCCGCTTCTGGAAAGGTAATCGTGATTCTTGCACTCGTGACTAGTCAACAGCTCTATCTATACTCACAAGCAACAAGTCACAGTTACAACGGCACTCGTGACTCACCTCTTAAACTTGATGATGCTTTCAACGCCACCCCGCGTGTTGTCTCGTCCCTGCAAGAATCGCGAATCGTGAATCGTGAAATCGGTTGATAAGTTGATTTACCAGCAAAGGCATGCAAGCGAGTTTACATGCATTCACGATTCGTAATTCGACATTTGGTCCACATGCTTTCCCCACGCAGACAATCACGATTCGTGAATAGCAGGTTTGAGCAGGTTTGACGAGTTGACTGATAAGTGGCGTCGGCTTGTGCGGCTAACCATACCGGCCGTCGGGGCGAGTTTGAAACTGTACGACTCTGTGACTCACAAACACGTATCTTGGTCGACAGCTGACTCTGTCCGCGCTGACAAAGTGCAGCTACACCCGATTCAGGTCGTGTTCCTCGGTTCCTAATCTAGTAGGAGAGGAGTGAACCTGCCACAAACTTGCCACCTTTCTTATCTTGTTCGCTCCTATATCATCGCGCCCCATCGAGCTGCCAGTTGACATATCCCGCCCCTACTTGATCTGCCGACGCGGTTGCAAGCTTACGTGCAACCCAACAACGTCAGTACGTTTGGCACTTTAATTGCCGACTTCAAGCCTTCAGAGATCCACCCTTTCCCTCCTGGTCATCTGACCACCAACCCATCCCTCATCTCGTTGCCCGCATGACTTCGACAGACGACGACAAAGTCTACGGCACCATGTCTTCCAAGCAAGCCACCGTTACTACCCAACCCTTCGCTCACCCTGAGCCGCAACATATTAGCACTTCGCATGAGCTCAGCAACGACGGCGCTACTCCTACCACCTCATGGACGCGCAGCCCAGGCCTCCACGCTCGCCACGTAGCTCGCAAGCTTACGACACGCCATGCATGGCTTGGCGACTATCAGTTTGGCGCTCTCTGCCTGCCGCGCCTCTTGCCTTGGAAGCCCGACTCGAAGCTCAACGGTGGTGCGGCTGAATCTCCTTTCTACGGCGTCCATGACGAGCTTCCGATCGCAGTAGCAGCGATCTGCGGCCTTCAACATGCGCTTGCCATGCTCGGAGGCCTCATCACCCCTCCAATGATTATCGCGTCCTCGCTCAGCTTGTCTGCCGAAACGTCGGCCTACCTCATCTCTGCCAGTCTCATCACCTCAGGATTGATTTCTGCCGTTCAGCAATCTGCTATTCCTCTTCCTTTCATGGGTGGACGACAGCTCGGTACTGGCTTGCTTAGCGTAGTCGGCACGAGCTTTACCACGCTCTCCGTCACAAGTAGTGTCTTCACCAACCTATACGCTGAGGGCGTATGTCCTCTTAACCCAGATGGCAGTCGAGCCGCTTGTCCGGATGCGTACGGCTACCTGCTTGGAACCGCAGCAGTGTGTGCTTTGCTCGAGATTGCACTTTCCTTCCTCCCCGTCAAGGTGCTCAAACGAATGTGGCCTCCGCTGATCACGGGAACCCTTGTCTTCTTCGTCGGCATTAAATTGATTGGTGAATCCGCCATCCCCTCGTTTGGTGGTGGCTCCTCATGCCACGGAACCACCAAACTCTGCTCCGGCACTGATCACCGAGCTTACCTCTGGGGTGATGCGCACTACCTCGGTCTCGGTCTCCTCGCTTTCTTGACGGTCGTGGTCACAGAAATTTTTGGCAGTCCTGCGATGCGTAACGCTTCAATAGCCATCGGACTTTTGTTCCCGCTCGTGGTAGCAGGCCCACTAGGATACATGTCTTCGGCACCCATCGAATCGGCACGTCCCATCACGTTTCTCTGGGTGGAAACGTTTCAACTTCGAGTCTATGGTCCCGCCGTTTTACCGCTCCTGGCGGTCTACATCTCGCTCATGATGGAATGCATTGGTGATGTCACGGCAACGTCAGAAGTGAGTCGCGTCGAGGTGGATGGAGTTGCCTACGATCGACGTATCAGCGGTGGTGTACTGGTCGACGGTCTTGCTGGCATCTTCAGTGCGCTGTTCACCGTGCCACCTCTCTCGGTTTTTGCGCAGAACAACGGTGTCATCGCTATCACCAAATGCGCCAATATTCAAGCTGGTCGATGGTGCAGTTTCTGGCTCATCCTGTTTGGCATCATCGGTAAACTAGCTGGTTGCGTACGAGCCATCCCACAACCCGTCCTCGGCGGCGTGCTGCTGATTCTCTTTGGCTCGATCGCTGTATCAGGCATCAAGATTTTGCAATGTGTCACCTTTACGCGAAGGAACCGTTTCATCCTGGCGCTCAGCTTTGGATTTGGCTTCGGTACCTTGTTGGTACACGACCTATTTAGCAATCTCTTCACTTACAAGGGTGGTAACAAGGCGCTCTCGGGTTTCTTGGACAGCATCATCATTGTCATTTCGACGCCATTCTTGATCAGTGCCGTCGTGGGCATGATTGCCAACGGGATCCTGCCGATGGACGAGGAGGACAGGCAGCTGCAGCGTGCACGAGAATCGCCGCAGCTGGCACCCAATTCCGCCTCTGACGAGAAGCTTCCTGCCTGAAAGAACGCGCTGTACATGAATTTATTCTTTCTCTCCAGCTCTTTGAATCGTGGCTTTGTCTACGAAAGTGTATGAGCGCGAATGAGCCGCATTCGTGATTCGATGCCGGCGAGAAACGTCGAATATGTGCGGAAGTGTTTGCGATCGACATGATCTGCGATACACAGTCCGCCGGCCGCCGATGTCGGAGTCGTCGACATGGTATCCGTAGAGCTACAAGTGAATTTCCACACTTTCTCATCGGAGCTGTACAGTAGGGCAAACGCATGAGCACACCCGGTAAGGTTTGGTCTCGACAGGTGCAAGGCTGGCGAGATTCGTCATTCACGATTCGTCGTTATCGCCGACAAGGACAGTCACACGCTGCGCGCCGTGGGTCGTGGGTCGTGGATGAGTTTGGGCATTGTTAGATTTCTGGCCCAGCCGGTCCGTCGGTTTATGAAAACCGAGCACGCCTGATTTCACGCCGAGAACGCATCAGCTTGTGCCAGCTAAGAATCCACACCTGACAGACGACACAGTTGCTCGCATCTCAACTGTGTTCTGCACACACGCTGGAACGTTGTCATCTGAGACCAAGGCTTCCTCCGCTGACTGTTGTAGGTAACGGCACTTTGACGTGGTGCAAACATGGCAGCTCCGCTCTCGGCATCGCAAACGACGCCTTCGCACAGTGCTGTGCATGGGACGATGAAAGAGCTGCGTGGATTCCTGGCGGACGGACGAGTGCCTTTGAGCGCTCGCGTCGCTGCGCGAGCGTTTGCCCTGGGCTATACGGCCAATGTTGTTCTCGATGGGATTCTTCCGTTGGCGCTACGCAAGAAGTCGGCACGCCAAGCACTCGGCGCTCTGGTCTCGATCAAGTCGCTGCAATCCGGATCGGTGCTTGCGCTCTTCTCGGCACTGTATCGAGCGCTGCTCTCGCGACTCACGACGCTGCGGCTCTCGCTGCTGTCCAGAGCGCGCAAGGTTGACGAGCTCGACTTGAGCATCACGCGCGATCGCATCCGAGCATCGCTTCTGCGCGTGCTCAACTCGGCAGGCTTGGTGCCGTTTACAGCATGTCTGGTGGCATCCTCGGTACTCTCGCTCTTCCCGATCACGAGTGTACGTCGATCTCTTGCGCTTTGGTTCTCAACGAAAGCTGTGGAGTCCGTGTATGTGCACCTTCGCGCTGTAAATTCGCGGCTGGTCAGTTGGGTGCCAGACTTTATCGGCGGTGGATTCTTTTACGCACTTGCGAATGGTCAGCTATTATGGACATTCCTGTTCGAGCCTTCGTGCTTCCCAGACTCTTACGGCAGAGTGATCCTGGCTCGAAGCACGAGCTATATTCCACCACGACCAGCGACGTTGCCGACGTCCATCGCTTGGCCTGCATCCAGGGATATCGCAGATACGATCGCGGCACTTTCCACGCCGTCAGCTACGGCTGCTGCGTATCCGGCATTCAAGGCGCCGGTGCTATCGGCATTGACACCGCCCAAGTATCCTACATCAAAGTATACGCTCATCAACCCGGTGCTGGATTATGCACCCGCGCATCCAGCGCACTCGAGGTTGCTGTGTGCCGTCCTACATCCAACGCAGCCGAGTTGTCTCAAGAACTTGTTGAGTTTCTTTGCCACTGAATGGCAGGCTTCTGCAAAGTTGGTCGCCCTCTTCACGGCTATCAGCCAGCTGCTCTCGTACAAAAAGCTTCTCAACGACCCAGAAACGGCATTGTTCAAGTTTGCACTAGCTGTGGTCCAGGGGGCAACGGTGATTTCCGGTTCAATCGGCACAGCATGGGGTCTAACATGTTTCTTCCAACAGTACCTGCCGCGTACCTTGTTCCCCAGAGCGAGGTATTTCCTCAACGGCTTTCTTAGCAGCGTTTTCATCCTCGCTGTGCCCCAAGCCAGGAGGGCTCAGCTGGGCAGCTACACCACCAGGCAGAGTTTGAATGCACTCTGGGGTGTAGCTGAGAAACGAGGTTGGTGCAAAAGCGTCACGCACGCCGATACATTCCTCTTGAGTCTAGGCCTCGCTACCTTGGTCGCCATGTATGAAACCATCCCCACCAGTGTAGACAAGATCATCGCCAGGACTATGTCGTCGTTGGTCGGTTCTCCCGCTGCCCTCGATCCCGAAAAGCAGATGCACCTGAAATGGTCCCCTCCCACCTCCCAAGCGCAGCACAAGCCCAAGTCCCTTTGATACACCTCAACATCCCTTCACAGCCCTCGAACCCAAATTCCGAATCCGCTACGACCTCATCAGCTCCGACAAGCAGTCAACCATGTCCTGCATCCCCCTTCGACGCCACGCAAAAACATGCATTCGCATCACCTCGCCTTGGTGCCGGTACACACGGTCATATTCGGTAGTGCCAAATCACTCTGACAAATCAACACACAGTCTCTCGCTGTCCATGATCATCTCGATGGCCCTTTTGGCACTCACACGCAATTCGTCACCGTAGATGGCCAATCTATACTAACTATTACTACGCTGCTTGCACCCCTCTACAAATCCCTTTCGAGCTCGCTCAGCATGTTATACAACTCGCCATCTCGAATACTAGCATAGATGACCGAGACGTAACCGCCCGTCGTGTTCCATTGCTCAAATTCGCCCTTGAATTCGTTGAGGTTCTCCTTACCATGCATGGGCACACCCAGCGTCTTCCTGACAAACTCGTAGGCGCGCTTGGTCTTGCCCAACAGGTGGCTGGCATGGCAAGCGTATGGGTTGTCAAGAAATTCGATCGTTACCTGCCTGTAAATCTTTTCCGTGTCAGCTACACCGGTGGCGCGCCACTTGACAATGTTCCTCAGCGGATCCGCACCACCACCGCTAGGCAGCTCGGAAAAGTACCTCACAAGCACAGACGACGCGTCTTGGTACGTCTCGACCAGTCGATCGCGAAGGTCCTTGGACGAGGTTTCGTCGAGACGCTTGCTCATGCTCTTGAGCACCTGTGCTGCAATCTCTTGCTGCTTGGTCTCATCCATCCACTCGCCAAAGTGACTGTGCAGCGATGCCAAGATGAGCGTGGGCAGCTGCTCAGCAACCTTATACTGCAAAGCGCGAATATCGAGTGCTTGGCACAAGAGGTAGAGCGACCAAGCCTGAATCATCGAGAGGCACTCGATCGCCTGCAGCGTCTGGCGGCCGCTGATGAGCGCCAGCGAGTTGATGGCCTGGTTGGCCATCTCTGCACTTTGTACATGCGTTGAAACGGGGTTGCCGAGGAACATGAGTTCCGAAGTGACACTGGCAAGCGCAATATCGATTCCCTTGGCGTGGAAGTTGAGCGACAGATCAGGCGTGGAAGCCAAGTTGGCGGGCAATCCTCGGTTCATTGCCGGGTTGACGAGCTCTGTCATCTGCTGGAACGTCATTTTGCCCATAGCACACAAGGCGAGGCGGATCTTCTCGACGGCATTCGTCATGGCCATGGCCTGGAAGTTGCCTCCGTGGTGGATGCGACCGTCGCCGTCGTACGGGTCGATCATGGGGTTATCTGTGGTGCTGTTAATCTCAATGTCGACGGATCGCTTTGCGTTTTCGATGTCCTCGAGACCCGGGCCGACCCACTGGGAGGCGGTTCGCAGCGTGTAACGGTCCTGACGCAGCGTTCCGTTGTCTTCGGAGAAGAGGACGTGCTTTTCGTTTTCGAGATGCTCTGCTAGCCTAGAGCCGGAAAGAAGCGCGCGGATAAACTTGGCGCTCTTGATCTGACCAGGATGCGGGCGGGCGATTTCGTGAATGAAAGGAGCAAAGCTGGCATCGGTACCCTTGAGGGCTTCGACGGCCATAGCGGTGGTGAGCTGCGTCAGAGAGGCTAGATTTTCGGCCTCGTAGGTAGCGAGACCCGCAACAGAGGCTGAAAAAGCGGTGCCGTTGAGCAGACCAAGCGCCTCCTTGGGCTCATACTGGACGGGGGTGATCTTGTGCATGCGACAAGCCTCATCCGCAGTCACCTTGACACGCTGACCACGGCCGTCGGTGACAAAGCAGTAGATGCCACGCTGACCGGCAAGCGCACCGGCTACGTAGCTAAGTGGGCTAAGATCACCACTGGCCGAGATACTCGACCTGACTGGTACGACTGGAGTGACGTTGTTCTGGAGGAAAAGCTTCTGCATCTTGTCGAGCACCTCCCAACGCACACCCGAATGACCGCGCATCAGAGAGCTGAGCCTAACCACGATGGCACCCCTTACCCATGCCTCCGGCATGATCAGTGAAGACTCTGTGTCCGTCAAAGGGAGTGCAAAGGGTGCCGAGCTGGGTTCGCCCGTGGGGAATGTGGATGGCACGGGGAGCACGCCACACTGCTGCATCTGGAGCAAGGCCAGCTGAAGCGCACGTGTGTTGGCGGTCCTCGAGTCGGCGGACCCACCGAACCCCGTGTTGATGCCGTAGATTGACTCGCCACGGTCGAGCTTGGCGATTAAGGACTGGACCGAGTCATCAATACGCTTTCGCGTCTCAGCGGAGGGGTCGAGGACGGGAACGTGACCGTATCGAGCGGAAGCGACGAGACCCTGGATCTTGAGATTGTAGCCGTCGATAACGACCTGCTCGGTTCGGAAGGACGATGCTTTGCGAAGTTTGGTATCCGAAGGCTGGACGAGCAAGCCTGGACGCGTGGATGCCTCGACGGGAGGGAGCACGTCTGCGGTTGGAGCCATGATGCCAGATGCGGTGGGAAGAGGAACGGTAGTGACGCGAGAGGACAGCTGTTATGGTCGTGTAGAGACGATCGAAGAGGCACGGCACGCAGATATGGGCGGATAGGAGGTGAGAAAGTCGGCAAGGATTGCTGTCTTATACTATGGTCACCTTCAGGCTCCAAGTCTCTGGCTATCTGGCAATCAGGAGGCGGCACCGCGACACGGAACGGGCGAGCCGATCGTCAGAGCAACAATCGTGAATCATGAGGCAGCGATTCTGACTTCATTCCGCGCAATGCGTTGTCCATCTCCTGACACGGAACGGTCCCACTCAGCCGCGTCCACTCCCTCTGCAAACCACACCAAAAAAACAGAGTTGTCGCGGAATAGCCGATGATAGCCAGACAGGGAATGTGCGCGTTGTTTAATCACGAATGTGAACGCTCAGAGTGATGAACAGATTAACCTGCATGCTACTGTAGTTGCGCGCATTTGTGGGGAGCAGCCGACGGTTTTGACCCTGATTTTCAGGATTGGGATGCACAATTTCGGTCGTCTCGCGTTTATCGGCCGTTGTCACGCGTCACAAGGGCCATCCTAAGCTGTCTGTCTGGCATGGCATTCGTGATTGCTTGTTCCGCGTCTGTTGGAGCTCCCTTTTAGAACGCACGCCCGCTTCAGCAAAGAAAGCTCAGCATTCGTCCTCTTAGGCTGGACGTCGTACTGTCATACACGAATCGAATCTCGATCAATTCACACGCCCGAAGTGGGTACTTCTCGCCACCGCGTTGGATGAACCGAAACTAGGATCGCCATCTTTAGCCTCTTCACAGCCGTTTTGGCAATTAAGCTTGTCGAGTCTCGTCATTTGGTTCAGCGCACCCACTCAAGACTTGTTCTTCCATATGCATCCTGCGATTGAATCAATCCCGATTGTTGATTAAATTTGGCACGTCTCTGACTTGTTCTGTGAAGCCAAGAACTCCTGGAACTCGCGGATGTTGTGTTCGAATCCACCTTGATCCACCTTGAACCCGATCGCTAAAGCAAACTCGTTATCAAACTTGGCTGGAAAAGTGCCCACCAGCCTCTCGCAAACTTGGTCCTTCTCAAATTGAATCAAAGCCACCGCTTCGTCACCGGCCACCTTGCGCAACGCCTCCACCTGCTCTTTGACGCTGACTGTGAACCCAGGCAGGTTGACAGCTCGGGAGTACTTGGGAAACTTGTTGGCGGGGATGTCTTTGGCGATCACCAGGTTTTCCAGCACTGTGCTGGGAGATGAGATCCACAGCTTTGTCGATTCGAGCACTGGATCGTTGGCGCTCTTGCCGATCGGGCAGGTGGCATTGAGGCCTTGAAGAGGTTCTCGGATGATGCCCGAAACAAACGCCGTAGTAGCCGCTGCAGGTGCACCGGGTCGAACCGTGATGGTGGGCAGCCTGACCGCACGCCCGTCGATGAACCCTTTGCGCGAGTACTCTGTGACCAGATACTCGCACATCACTTTCGCTGTTCCGTAATTCGATTCGGGCCTAGGGTAGGTATCTGGCGTTACCACCTCTGGTAGCTTGCCGCCAAACACGCCCACAGACGAAGCAAAAATGAACTTAACCCCCGCGACCAACTGTCTAGCCTTGTCGAGGAGTGATCGAGTGGATTCGAAATTCACTCGAAATCCGAGGTCCCAGTTGTCCTCAGAGCCTTTCGACATGATTCCGTGCAAAGAGTAGATGACAGACGGCAGGCCCAGCTCGGTTCGGAAGATCGAATCCACCCCAGCTTCACAGGTGAGGTCCGCGGCGAGACGGACGTTTTTGACGCCGGCACTCTTGGGTGCAGACGGCTGGTGTACATCGACCAGGATAAACTGGAATGTGTGTTGAGGTTGAAGGCGAGTCAAGGTGTCTGCGAGCAGCGAACCGAGGAACCCCCCTGCACCTGTGATGAGCACCGTCGTTGACATTGTTTGTAAACGCTGCAGTCGATTCCAGAAAGCGGGTTACCAGATCGGATAGAGCATGAGGTTGATCGAGAAAGCTATTTGAGGGTACAATGTTGGTCTGACGGACTTCTGATCGCCTCGAGAGCGGGAAGAAGAGGTCCCAGTTAACAGGCTGGTCTGTGTGTTGTGTGTTTTCCTACTCTCGGTTTCGTTTCTTGGCTCGTCTACAGTCACGTCGACGTGGGGGAATGCGGACGAGTCAAGCACGAAGCACTTGTCAACCCCGCATCAGTCGAAACGTGAATCGTGAATGCAAACACCGTGCCCTGGGCCATTTCCACGCGATCGAATTCATCCAAGCTTCGCAGCGTCGCATTCGCACGGTCGCAGATCAAGACGGTCAGCTCCAATCGGTCTGACGAAGCATAACAGCAGTGAAAAGGAGACGAGACGAGCAGACTTGAGAAAATGTTACGGCAAAATCACTCATGACAGTCAGGGCGCGTCCGAACCGCCCCCACGTTTTGGACGTTGCTTACTTTCTCTAAACCGCCGCAGAATTGGCCGAACGTCATCAACACTATCTCGGTTCCAGGACTCACACCACTCGTGACTTGCGTACGGCCTCACTTGTCATCACACTGGCTTTGTATGGCAACGAAGCTAGGTACAACGGCTCGAACCATTTCATGCGCCAAGCTGCAACGAGCTCCATTCAGCAATGCTTCCCTTGGTCCTTGTCGCGTGATGCGCTTCCTTCCTGATGACACCGTGCGTGCTACGAGGATCGACGTTATCCCCGCTCTTTACCATCACGCCGCTGGGCGTGCTGGGATCGTTTAGCAGTGGCGCCATCCTACCTGATGCGTTACGTTCGTTGATCGGGGCCTTGTTCCTCGCTTCGTTCTCCGCACCTTGGTGTTCTTTCGTTTCCTCCATCTCACTGTCAACCTTCTGCGTTTTAGTATAGCTTGAGGGTTTGCTGCCCCATCCACCACCACCAGGCGTTTGTATCACGATCCTATCGCCTCTTCCCATCGGTGTGGTGTTCTTGCCACTCAAGTTGATGACCCGGGGCGGCGCCTTGCCCTCTTCCTCGCCCTCCCGCAGATCTCCATCCTCGTGCCTCCGCTGCTTGATCCACAGGTTGATCCCCTTCTTCGCACCCTCGCCCCCTTCCAGCCCAAATGGCTGAAACACCCTCCTCTCGCTCAAGATCGACACCTGGATACCCGGACTGAGAAACTCGATATCTCTGACCACACCGTCTCCGCCCCTAAATTCTCCCTCGCCACCCGACGCATCTCTCAACGAAAACTCGCGCAGCACAACAGGATACCTTCTCTCCATGATTTCTGGATCGGTGATGCGCGTGTTGGTCATGTGAGTGTGGACGCCCGAGGTACCATGCCAGTACGGTCCGGCACCAGAACCACCAGCGATGGTCTCGTAGTATCCGAAGCCTTCAACGTGGTTTCCGTCTTTGTCCTTGCCTCCAAGACCGAAAGTGAGATTGTTGGTATCTCCCTGACTCGCCGCTGCAGCGTTGAAAGCTTTGAGCACTACGTCGGTGATTCGTTGACTGGTGAGCACGTTACCTCCCACCACAGCTGCGGTCTCGCTCGGGTCTAGCAGAGAGCCGTTGGGGATGCGAATGTCGATCGGCGTCAAACAACCCTGATTCAGAGGGATCTCGCTAGTAACCATCGATCGAAGACAGTAGATGATGGCACTTGAAACGACGGATCGAGGACAATTAAAGTTGGCGGCCACCTCGGGACCTGTTCCTTGAAAGTCGAAAATCGCCGATCCGTTTTGTGTGTCAATATCAACGCTCAGTTCGATAGGCGTTCCATCATCCATGTAATCAATGGCATGAAGCTTTGTGCCTTGTCGGCTTGCCACATTCCGCAGCAACGAGCGAACTGCCTTTTCCGCGTTGCTACGAATATACTCCATATACTGCTGCACTTTCTCCAGTCCCCACTCTGCCACCAACGCGTGGATGAGGTTGATGCCCTTCTGGTTGGCGGCGATCTGTGCCCGTAAATCGCTTTCGACATCACGGAAACACCTTGTTCCTGAGCAGCCTGGGTACTGTGCCGGTTCTTCCAACATATACTTTTCCAGTCCTTTTCGATCAAACTTGCCTTGGCTGACGATTTTGAACGATTTGATCCTAGCACCTTCCTCGAACAGTGTCTTGGACATTGGTGGCATCGAACCAGCCGTGATACCACCGATGTCAGCATGGTGGCCTCGGCTCGCACAGAAAAAGATGATCTCGTCCGAATCTTGTGCATGGCAAGGTGTGATACAGGTGATATCCGGTAGATGCGATCCACCCGCCATAGGCATATTGGCCATGATGACATCGCCGCGCTTCATCTTCTCTCCAATCGAGGCGAGATAGTCGACTTGGAACTTGACAGCGAAGGACATGGATCCGAGATGAACAGGAAGATGCGGTGCATTAGCTACTAGCGAACCATCAGGGCTGAAAAGCGCGCAGGAAAAGTCGAGTCGCTCCTTGATGTTAGTTGATATCGAGGTCTGCTGTAGCGATTTGCCCATAGACTCGGCGACCGACATGAACCGGTTCGCGAAGAGCGAGAGCAAGATTGGATCAGGTCCCGCCTCTTGCTTGTTGTCGTTTGCCATTATGATGACGTAGATCGTAGTGCAATGAAAGTGTCGAATAAACAGGGACAACACAGTTGCACGTCGGTGTGCATGTCACGAATCGGCGTTGAGAGTCGCATGGAGCGATGCAGCTCGACCACAACTGTGAGGTAAGTGCACTTGGACTCCACCCTCTCGGTCTCTGGCACGGTCTTCTCTCGGCTAATTTTTCTTACTCGTTCAGGCAGCACAAGTAAAATCGGCGGTTTGTTCAATCAGATAGCCTAACATCGGGATCAAAAACGTGCCGATCGGCACACCTCACCATTCGAAACTCACATCACTCAGCTGCAAAAACCACATGCTGCTCAGAGAGATGCTCCCACACAGCCGCGTCGATGGAATCAAGGGTATGAGGTGAAACAGCGACCCGAACCATGTACAGATATCAAAGGACAGGCCCGAAAGACGTGTGGGATGCTAGCGTTTCAGACTGGCCTAATGCTGGATCAAATGTATGCGGCCAGTAACGGATCAAATGAATGTGGAAAGCCTCTTAAGGAAGAATGCTATGCTGAAAGAGAATCAAGTGAGAGAAAGAAGTGTCCAAGTGGGTTGCTTGCTGAGAGATTGAGCTCGGCCATAGCATTGGGTGATTTGCTTTGTTGCACATCAAGCTCAGAGCAGGATGGTGAGACCAACAACAGAAGCAGCAGCCAGACTGAAAGCGGCAGCGCTGGAGCTCGAGCACGAGAGTGCACCGTTAGGACGGCCCGAGGTGGTAGGAGAAGCGGTGCTTCCCGTGCTAGTGTTGCTTGTAGAGGCGCTGGTTCGCGAGGCGGAAGCGCCAGAGCTGGTTGGAGCTACACTTGCCGAAGATCGAGTCGTTGTTCCCGCGGCAGGCGTACCGGTAGACGAAGATGCAGTGGTAGAGCTAGTGCCACCTACAGTCGATCCGCTGACAATCGAGAACGGCGCATTGTCGGAAGTGGTGCTGTTGTGGGTGATATAAATCTTGTCGGTGAAAGACTGCAGGTTTTCGTCCTGTGTCGACATGGCGCGCAACGCCGTGTAGTTTCCGGCGTTCCACGAGCTCGGAACGGTAAAAACGAAACCGCCGCATTGTCTACCGTCAGGACCAGGTTGACCGTAACCGGCACCCGCGTCGCAAGTACTGGAGGTGGGCGGAGCAACGCCAACGGTGTAAGCGACCTGGGAATTGTTGTTGGTCATGAGATCGATCTGGACGTTACCCTGAGAAGGAGGATTATACCAATTGACAGCCACCTGCTGGCCTGGCGACCAGTAGATGGTGCACTGGTAGAAATCACACGATGGTTCGTCGATGACGAGCGTCGAGTTGGGATCCTGGTACTGTCGAATCTCGAGCTTCGGAGCCGCAGCAGCCAATGCTGGAGCGGTAAGAATAGCCGCAGCGGTGACTAACTTTGCGAGAGGAGCCATCTTGACAAAGGCTTGAAGAGGGTGTGTGTGTCGGTAGAGATGTTCAAGTAACCAAAAGAGCGTTGACGTTGGATACAGGAGAGGAGGTAGGGAAGAACGACGTTGGTGAGGGAGAGAAGCCTAGGTCAGAGAGAAAAAGACAGACGCACCCAAGATCGAGACCGAGTCTTGGTTTGGAAGAGCTGGTTAGAGAGTGGCTGGAACGAGCGCGGATTTGCCATTGATCCGGCTTGTCTCTTTCTCGATGGCATTTCCAAGATTCACTTCCATGGTTCGCGATTCGTGATTTGGTGATTTGCGAGAGGTGAGTCTAGAGCTTTGACTTGTGGAGCAGAATCGACATTGGTGATTACGAATCCTATTTTTAAACGAGGCCCGGATGGCAAGCCCGAGTTGCCTCCTTCATGCGGCCGCACTGGAGGAAACAAGAAAGCAACACACAATCCCTCCGGCAGCTTAGCTGCGTCGAAATTCACAATTCTTCACGCTTCTTGTTCGCATTTTTGTTTTACATTTTTGGAAGCGCATCTCGCAGATCGGCGACGCTATGCAGCATGACCGAACACGATTTCCACCGCAGCTTTGCAGTCACGAATTGCGCGTGCATGTTCTATGGCGTCGGAGTGACCCTGTCGATCCTCCCTGTTTTCGATTGTGCTAACTTAAGTTAGCTTAAAGCCAGCAAAGATGCACGCGTGTGTGCTCGAAACAAACATAAAACTCGAAATAAGTTAAATACACAAACGCACTTCAGGTCAATCAAGAATCAAGAATGCTTTTATTTTGCAGACAGCAAGGTGAAGCAGGTGAACAGGCAGCAAGTCGCAAGTCGTCATGTGACTGGACAGGAGTAAAGCATGTGCATACTTCTGACTTTGAGCACGTACCTAGTCACCGCATTTGGCGTTGCGTTGCAAGAGTCAACGCACAGACTGTTTCGTGCCAACAAAAGAGAGAAGCCATAGACAGCCAGCTTGGTGTCGAGCACACAGTCATGATTCCGATGAAAGCTCCAATCGAGCGAGCAGCTTGCTGTTGAGTCAGTCGTGGATGCCAGTGAACAAAGCCGCAAGGCAAGCTAGCCTGCCCGCGTCTGTGCTGCCCAAACTACACGTCGGGCTGTGCTGCTGACCTAGGGACTCCGACCCTGTATCTCGGGATTTTACACCCTAGTGGCCCTTTGCAGCATGCAGACAAACCCAAGCAAAGGCTGTGGCCAGATATTTTAGCGAGAGGTGAGGAAAATGAACAGAATCACGAAGGATCTCACAAATCGGGTGTAGATCGTCAAAATCGAACAGTTTCACCGGTCGTCCGTGGTCGATTTAACGAGGCAGCAGCAGCACGCCTGGAAATTGCGAGAAGCTTCGTGTGCAAAGCCCTAGAATTTTAGACTTGCCGCAAGTCTATTTCGAGCCAACCATCGCGTTGATTCGTGATAATTCGATAGGCGTCCAAAAATACAGAAAAGGGTTTTCAGCACGCATGAGAGTGAGTTCGAGCGCTTTCTATGTGCATCTCTGAGCATCCATGGCAATCCACAGCGATCTCTGACAATCTTTTGAAGACGTTATCCTTCCTTTTGTGTCGCCAAAATCAGGGTCCAATGCGTGGCAATTCACTGACGCCTTCGGAGTTTACCCTGGACCTGTCAAACAGTCGTGACTCGTAACTGTTCAAACCGCAGCATTCCCCACCCGCCGCCCGCCCGTCGCACGACTCAGCTGCTTGTGGAGCGCGTCGTCATAGACGGTGTACAATGATTGTGTCTTGCTACAACTGGTCTCGCATGAGCTCATACCTATAAAGACATTCCCCGTGTCCGTGCCTAATCATCCCATCTTTTCATCAGACTCACTCAACACTGCCCTCTTACTTAGCAACACTCCCCAGCTCCCCATCACTAGCTCGCACCTTGCCTGCCTCTTTTGTCACAAGCACTCTGCGAACCAACCCAGCATACACGATGGAGTTCTTCTTCCCCGCCGACGTCTTTACCGCTTACCCTCGACAGGGTCCTTCGGCCCGCACCACCTCATTTGGTGCAGGGCCCTCCACCAACCCCTTCAACGGATGTGGTTTCGACAGCCACCCTCTCTTTGCTGACGCCTTCGTCGATGCAATACAACACCAACGCGCTGCTCGCGCTCGTGTCGAGGCTCAACGCGCCGCCCGCGCAGAAGCCGCTCGCCGAGCCAGAGCTGCCGCTGCCGCTGCCGCCGCTCGCCGCGAAGCTGAAGAGCGCCAGGCACAGGCCTACCTGCAGCACATTCTCGAAGTGCAGCAGCGTGAGGCTCAGCGCAGACTCCATCTCGAACAGCTCCACCGCCAGCGACAGGAAGCACAGCGCCGACAGCAGTACGCAGAATATCAGCGCCGCAAGGCCTACGCTATCGAGAAGGAACGCCAGCGCATCGCTGCGGCCAGAGTCGCAGAGGATCAGTCCAAGCAACTCTTGCTCGCTCTCGAGGATCTGATCTTTGGTGGTCTCAACTCGTTCTACCGTGCCTGCCAGCAGGATGACGGCGACAATGACGATGACAATGTCGAACTCGCACACAAGAACGACACTGAGCAGCAGGCTGTTGCTCCAATGTCTACTACTCAGGCTCCCGCTGCCGATGTCAAGGGCAAGGGCAAGGCTCAGGAAAGCGATGACAACAAGCCAGACATGGAACTTGACGATGACGAGCACACACCTGACACAACCACCACAGCTGCTGCACCCATCATGACCGATGAGGATCCCGAAGAGGTTGGTCCTGTCCCCACTTCTCCCACTACCGAGGCTACTTCTGCGCCAGCTCCCGTCCCTGCATCCAAGACAGAACAGGTCGTCTTCTCGCATGCTTTCCCCAGCGACGCCAATTTCAACAAGTCAACTATTCGCGCTGATCAAATCAACGTCTCAGTCGACGAAGCTCAGCGCAAGGTGACGGTCTCTGGTCTCTGGAACGACCAGTCCGCCTCCTCTTCAGCCGACGCTTCTCCTGCACGTGCCGCCAGCCCTACCCCCAGCGACACTTCTTCTCGCCGTGGCCGTTCGCGCTCACCCAAGCGAGCCCGGGTTTCAGATGTGGACGAGAACGGCGATGAGATTGTAGCCCCTGACACCGACGCAAACGAAGACGACTTTGTCGAGGTCAGCTTCACTCGAGCTCCTCCAGCCCAGGAAAAGATCCAGAAGAGTTTCGACCTTCCCGCTGGTGCCAACGTCGAAGATCTCCGCGCTGAGCTCACCGACGAGGGTCTCAAGCTCTTCACCACTGTCTCGGCCTGATTTTGATTCTGATGTTGTTTCCGATTTTCGGTTCGTGTTCCCACATATCTTCCGTGACCAATAGCAATCAATACGTTTTGTAGATCAAATCTCCCACAAATAGCGAGTCACGAGTGCGAACCAAAGAAAGTTAGTACAGAAGCATCGTTAAAACATCGCCTGTGTCATCAGCATAATACATTCCGATGTGAAAGCGACCGTCGGCTCTTAGTTTGCGATATCCATCCACCCGCTTTCCCCGCCGGCTGTTGGCTGCACCGCGGTTAGTTATCGCCGCTCGAACCGTCTGTTTCGTCAAGAGATTGAAACGTTGTGTGAAAAACGAGATCGCACGGACACCGAGACACTCATGTCCTCTATAGTTTGTCAGTGAATCATGAATGTCAGCCTAAATTGTCTGCATACAGCTTAGTTGTGACTCAGGTGCTGCATTCCCAGTCAGAGAGCTCATTTATCATGCTGCGTCACTCTCAGTGCCGAGTGTGGTACCCTGAAACGTGCTCAACTCTAGTCGTGAGTTGGTCAACCCCAGTGAAGTTGGCGCGAAAAGTGCCTCGGGCGGTCAGAGCTTTTTCTTATCTCTTAAGCGAGGTTCGTTTGTGGTGTTAGTGAGCTAGTAAGTTGTGGACGCGCAGTGACATGACAGTTCAACAGTGAGTATGACGCGTCCCAGTTTTCTTCGCCTCTTGACTCTTGACATAGGCTTTGACGCAGTTATCAGCGTGGATCGCCGTCGTCATGCTGTCACTCCTTTGCTTGCATTTGGGTTTTCCTCCTGACGCTCCTCGTAGGTTCCTCAACCGCAAAATTCTCCTTCTTTTTGTACTAGAACGGCGCTGAACGAATCCCCGAGATAAGAAAGAAGTAGACTAACTTAGCCGAAAGATTCGATCTAGTCGTGCAGCAGTCGTGAGTGTGGATACGCTAGCACCGAATTGCGGAGTACATCTAACAACCTTCTTATCAGCGCCAGTCAAAGGCGCGCAGTACAAGGTGGATCCCCTCGAACACATCTTCATCCAGGATCACGTGGTGTTTGTGAGCATCACATCGTTCGTTTGCACACAACTTGTGTACAGGCGGAGCACATGCATGCATGCCCTCGTCGACTCTCGCAGCTGTCCACGATGATATAAGCAGACAACTTTTCAGGCAGGTCGTTGCAAAACCACCCTCGCCCCCAGAGCCCATTCTTTGTCCCTAACATCCGTCACAAGAAGAGAAACGCTCTGAAAAGTATTGAAGAGCAGTCGACTGTACTTGTCCGCCAACATGTCGCAAATGATCACGTTGGAACAGGCGACGTGGGCCTGGATCGAGGCAGGTCCACGAAAACACCACATGGCCGTGGGCAAGCGTTTCGTCAAGGGTATTATGGCAGGTTTCTGTAAGTTTACATCGACAGGACCTTGAGATTGCATGCTCGTGGTTCTCTCCATTGGAAATTGCCGTTGACCTTCTTTGAAGCTGGAATCGCGTGCCTTGCGACATCCCTGATAGTGCTCTCAACCGGTGGAATGCTTGTCCAAATCATGTCAGCCAACCCATGGTTCGCCACCAATGCTCCTGGTCTTCTCAAAATCATGCAAGGTGCTGTGTTTCCCGTCGGTCTGTGCATGATCGTCCTCCTGCAAGCCGACCTCGTCACTGGTGAAATGGCTGTCTTCATCATGGCCACCGTCAAGCGAAAGGTTCCTTACTGGGGGTTCCTCTATGGATGGACGATTACGTTCATCGGTAACCTCATCGGTGCGCTCCTGTACGCTGCCTTTCTGGTTCACTTTTCCGAGATCTACACTCCCGCTATGGGTAAAGGTGCCGCCGCCGGTGCAGACGCCAAGGTTTCCGCTATCAACTTCCGCGAACTCTGGCTCCGAGCGATCGGGTGTAACGTGCTCGTCTGCGTCTCTGTCTTTCAAGCCTCGCTTGCCAAGGATGTCGTTTCCAAAGTCGTTGCCAGTTGGTTCCCCATCTTCGTCTTTGTTGCAGCTGGCTTCGAACATGTAGTGGCAAATATGTTTTTGATCAATGCTGCGCTCATGACAAGGCAAACTAACTTCAGCGTCGGCGAGTACATCTGGAAGAGCATCATCGCCAGCTTCCTCGGCAATATCATCGGTGCTGCCTTGCTGGCGTTGCCTCTTGTCTATCTGCACGGTGGTGATGAGTTCGACCCCAGTGGAGGCGCTCGAGCTGGTGCGATGAGCTCTGGTGTTTCCGTCAACGATGTCACTCTGCCAGGAAGCGGGCATGCGACCGCGATGGAGCAAGACAAGTGGGCCAAGGATATTGAATCGCAGGTCAATCAGGCCAGCTGAATGGCATACATGGTTTGACTCTTGGCTCTTTGTAATCTTTGGCAATCACGAATGTCGAAGCATCGTTTATTTGTTGATGATGACAGCATATTGATGTGTGTGCTCGCTTTCTGTTCGCATCTGGTTCGTCCCAGCTTTGCGTGAGTTCGCTCGAGTCATTTCAACGATCTAGGTACTCTCTTGAACTTATGATGGCATATCTTGTGTTCTTAGAAACACAGCAACGACATATTGATCGACGAGCGGCTCAAATCAAACGTCGGCTGAAATTAACCAAAAATAGGGCACAACAAATCACGAGTATTATTATATAATTTGTGGCGGTAAGTTAAAGAAGAAGTTGTGGTCGGCTTTGCATTTTTGTTTTGTTTTTTCTCCGGAATCCAAATCAACGTGCAACGGTTCCACGTTCGCCACAACGTGAACCGTGAATCCCACGTCAGTGAACACGAATTGTGAATCAAATGTTGCCTTTTCAACAAGCGTTCGACCCTTTCCTCTCGCTGACCAGAACCACGTTAACCGAAGAGCTGTCATTACGCTGCTGTGATACGATCAGAGCATCACTATGAACGGCGCGAACACCTCTGCGCGTCCTGCATGGGGTGCCAAGAAGAGCGGCGCCTCTGCTCCACCGACAGAATCATCTTCGCGCGAACCCACGCCATCATCATCATCGTCGTCGTCGGCATTTCCACCTCTATCATCACCACTATCACGGCGTGGCTCAGCTCGTCCCAGTCCTTCGCCATTAAGCAGCGACTCGTCGCTCATCTCGAGCTCCTCCTTCAATCCGTATCCGACTCGTAGACAGGAGCTCGCCCTCCGTGCCGCCAGCCATGGCACACGCAAACGCTCGCATATCACCCGCACCGATCCGTCCACCTCGCGCATTCACTCCTTGATCGAAAACTCATATGACGAAGACGATGCTATCATGCATAACTACACTGAAGACGACGACAATGATGGTCAAGTGTCGTCGCGTGGCGCAACCATGTCGTCAATCGTCTTCCGCGATTTGTCCACCTCTACTTCGACAGGTGCATCCAGCTTGCCTTGGCAACAAGGTAGCTTGAGTCCAGGCTTGGCCATGTTTGCAACGACAACGTTTGGCGGAGAGCCACTGAGAGTGCTAGCCAACGTAGACGAAGAGTTGGGCGCAGCACATATGGGGCCGAGGATCTACAAGCGGCACAATCAGAAACATGTGCGTAACAAGGTCAAGGCCAAGATTGATGCGAGTCACACGGTTGGTATGCGAAATGCTCCGGAACTACCGATGCAAACGAGCGCT
The DNA here is from genome assembly GCF_000328475.2 of Mycosarcoma maydis. Taxonomy (NCBI): domain Eukaryota; kingdom Fungi; phylum Basidiomycota; class Ustilaginomycetes; order Ustilaginales; genus Mycosarcoma; species Mycosarcoma maydis. The sequence continues at coordinate 215,731 of NC_026478.1, forward strand.
GAGCGCATCCGCCCAATGCCGGGGGATTCTCCATCGCAAGCAAGGGCGGGCATGACGACGGGGGAGCAAGAATATTTGAGACGAGTCGACTTGCCGAAATTGGTCGACGAGTGTAGGCGGTGTCACAACATAACGGCCATTCAGCGGAGAGCTGCTGATGATAAGGCATCCTCGTCTAGCGACCAAGAGATGGCACCGTTCTTGACATTGCTGGCAGCGATCAAGCTTAGACTTGCCGACCCTGGGACGTGGGTTTCTTCGAGCCGGCATGCTATCATTTCGGACGATCTTCTGCCCATCGGGCTCCAAGGACACTCTCCTATCGACTTTTCCTTTCTGCCTCCTCACATGCTCGTTGGATTGCGCCAATCTGTATTGCAAGGCCTTAGCCATCTTCTGGATGCATTACTGGAATCGATGCGACACGAACTCGTTGAAACGCTCTCTCGACTTCTTCGCATGCGCTCATTGCGTCCTACGAGCACCGAAAATGCGGATTTGAAATCTACACTTCAGCAAACGTTTCTGCGAATTCTCGAAATATTTGACCGTCTGCCCGTTGGATCAAGCATGACACCTGTTGAGCTGCTTTCCGACGTCTTGAAGCTCATTAATGCAGAAACAGGTTCAGACGCGCTCGTTGACCTAGTCGGCGAACTTGTCGGGCTTTGCGGTCAACAGATGTCTTCCGATCCGTCGATACTCACCGAGACGCAGGATCGAACGCTCGTCACCGCTGCATCGTTCCTCTCGTTGTGCTTCACACTCAACTCCTCTCGACCGGCCCGTACGCGCTTGCCGGCGCATGCGTTTTACTGCACAGTCCTCGACTTGGCTCCCTTTGTCGAGCATTTCATCCACCATGTTGCTTCGCTCGTCCATTCCGGCGCGACTCCCACAGCAGGATTGGCTAGGTTCAACATTTGCGCTTGGCCGTTCCTGCTCTCACTCGGCGCCAAGGTCCGAATCCTGCAGTTCGAGAATGAAGTTCGCCTCAGTCGCACACGCGTTCGTGAGTCTTGTCAAGCTCAGCGCTTTACTCTTGGCTCGTCCAAGGAGGACGAGAAAGCAGAGCTAGTGGTGATGCCGAACAGTCTCAACCTTCGAATCGATAGGCATGCAGCATGGCGCCAAAGCAGAACGCTGCTGCTACAGCTTCTCGAATCAGGTGCGCACGTGCGTGGGCTCAGAGTGGAATTTGCCGGCGAGCAAGCGGCGGATGGAGGTGGACCGGCTCGCGAGTGGTTTGCTACCGTCGCTTCCAACTGTTCGTTTCGGGATGTACTAGGTCCACACGGCTGGTTCATCGCTACTTGCCCGGTTCAGGAAAAGGAGAGCCAAGACGCGGCTGCATTTCTCGGCATGCTGCTCGCGCTTGCAGCGTTACACACGACCAAACTCGCGCTTCCTTTCTCGCTGCCATCTGTAGCATTCAAGATCGCCAACGCGCCCAAGCTCGAACAAGTGCAGCTAACACCGGTCGATCTGGAGTTTGCCGACCCAGCACTGGCAAAGAGTTTGCAATCTGTGCTGGATTGGACCCTGACAGATCAGGGTAGAGAACAAGACGCGGACAAACTGTTTGACAGCACCTTCTCGCTCAGTTGGAGTACCAACATCTGGACAGCGCAAGACGGGGTCAAAACGGTAGATTTGATTCCCGGCGGAAGGCATCGCGCTGTCAAGGTGCGCGAGAGGCGCGAGTTTGTTTCCAAGCTGATCTCGCGCGTTCTCATAGGCTCGGTGAGTGAACAGGTGATGGCTTTCCGAGATGGCTGGCAGAGCATCATGGCTTCTCACTGGCTCAGCGGAGCACCCGCAGCTGGCGTCAAGTCTGCATCAGACGTTCTGAGCAGAGGCGGTGCAGCTCTCTCGCTCTTCAGTCCGGAAGAGATCAACCAGGCAATCGTATCGGTCGCCTCGTCGTCCACCGCTGACCTTGCAACCGCGTTAGACGTAGCCGATATCAAAGTTTCTACCGAACTCATCCTTGCCACTTCTGCTGACAGAGACCGAGGAGCGCGAGTGGCAGAATGGTTCTGGACCACGTGGTCCACCTTGGCTCCTCATCGTCAGCGTCGATTGCTAGCCTTTATCACGGGCGCGCAAGACGTACCTGCAAGCGGAGCTAGAGGAATCGGACTGCGTATACACCTCGTCAATCCTAGTGTCGATGACGCAACAGATGGCGACGCACGATCGTGGCCATTGCCTTGGTCTTCCACGTGTACATCTACGCTCTTCCTACCCGTGTATCCGGCCAAGCAGGTTTTGGAGGACAAGCTGAACGTCGCTATCGAGCATTATCAAGGTTTTGGGCTGCGCTGATTCTCGACTCTCGCAATGCCATCACCTGTTTGGTCTATGCCTATGTATCATCTATGTATGTTGTTGTCGATGCTCTACTGTAACAGCACGGTGGAGGGGCGTGGGTGTGTCTACTTACGCGCCTGCGCAACGAGCCAATCCCCGATCTCAGTCAGAACGACTCTTGTCTTTTCCGTATCCTCCTCGGACATGCCCTGGACGTTTTTCATCATAACGTGTTCGTAGCCTGGCCAAATTTTGATCGACTTGTGCTCGTTTGGCGTGCCCACCTTGTCGAAGAAGTGCTTGCTTCCGTTCGGATCAGTGACTCGATCGTTTGCTCCGTGGTGGATTGTCAGTGGGCACGTGATGAGGTGCGCTTTTGCAGCAAGATCATCAATGCCATCTAGTATGGCTAGACCGGTCGAGATTCTCACTTTGCCTTTGTAGGTTAAGGGATCGGTATTGAATTCGTCTTCGACGCGCGGGTCGTCCGAGACGTTTCCCTTGATGGCGGAAGCGAGCGGTAAGCGACCGGCGAAGAAGCGGAGGATGTGGGCGATGTACTCGATGGCTTTGCTGGGTCGGGATTGCGCCGAGATGGTGATCATGGGTGCAGCGACGGCTACGCCCGAGAGGCTGGGCCTGTAGGGGGTGGGTTTGGTGCCAATGATGGCGCTCGAGTCGAAGCTGGATCCGTTGCTGCGTTCCGGTCGATGGTGTGCGAGAGGCGTGCGTTCGTGTGCGTTGAGAGCTTCTTCGACGAGCTCTTCGTCGGTGATCGTCTTGGCTTGCTCGCTAGGCACCTGCTTGAGGCTCAGATCGGGTCCACCATCCTTTGCTGCTGTCAAAGGCGGATACAACGCTGCGTAGTACAAGACCGTAAAAGCCCCCATGGAATGACCCTCTGCGAACAACTTTCTCTCCCTCGCCGCTTTTTGCAACAGTCCGCTTTCCTCATCCCACGTCCTCACATCCATCACCACCGCATGCATCGCTCTGGCATTGATCTTCATGCTCGGCAGATAGCCATGCAACCCTGTACTTCGACCGAACGAAGGTAAATCGATGGCGATGACTCGAAAGCCACGTTTCATGAAATGAAGCGCGTGAGGTGCCAGCTTGCCTGCATAATCGTTGATTCCGTGCGCCATGACAATGTCGCTGTGGAGCTGTTCGGATTCGAGCGCAGCAGGACACGTCCAGATGTAATAGGTGACCCACGACCATTTCTCCTTGTCCCACGAGCCTGATTCGAGCAGCGAATGTGCGGGGATGAGAACGCGGCGTCGGATGGCCGACACTTGGGGATTCGAGTAGATGAGACGATGCTCAGCAGCCGAGTAGGGGATGTCGGAGCGGCCGTACGTCGGATCACCGCCTCCTGGAGTGAGCAGGTTAAGGTGGCATAGGAGAGGTTCGGTGATGACTTGGTGTGCGATTCGTAGCAACTCCATCATGAACCAAGTCGATCTATCGGAGAGAGTCTACCGGTGAGACGTTATGGGAAGGAAACAAGCAAGCAAACAGCAAAGACGCCACAAGATCAAGGCGGAGCGAAAACCTCACACCTCGAAGAGAGTCGTGAATGGGATTCGCGGGCCGAGACATACACGATGTAGCGTAAACACAAAGCTAAGCAGGGTTCCACATTCGGATCTCAGCGACAGGAATAACTGAATGCCAACCACAGTACAGCGTGCATCGGCAGAAAATGAATCGGCACGCAGCTCATCGTCACATCGTCACGTTCTGCATATCACCCTCCACCTGGGCACGTAGTACGTAGCACGGTAACGTGTAGCGTGAAATCATACCAATGTTAGGCCGCTAGAATGCACAGTGGTGCATTTTCGCGGTGCGCGACTCAGACTGGGCTGTTCGTGGTTCATTCGTGATTCGTGATTCGTGATTCGTGATTCGTGATTCGTGATTCGTGATTTGGATGTTTCGGGTTTGGGTTATGACAGATTCACATTTTTGCAGGACCAACCGTAAGTTGTTGCATTCACGATTGACGTACTTCGAGTTGTGAATCTGCTCAGTGTTTCCTGACCACCATCTCGCATCGACTTGAACGGACAAGCTCACTCAGCAAGATGGTAGCAACTTCCGCACAGCGTGCCGCTGTAAGGATGCTTAGAGGTTGGCGCACCTCGGTGGTTCGAACGAGCACAAGCGTGACTTCGACTAGCATACTGCCATTGAGCACTCGTTTGCGATGCTCAGACCTGCCGCATCAGCCGTTGATGGCCGTCCAGCGTCGCTTGAAATCCAAGCGCTCCTCAGCACAATACATCGATCCGAATGCAGCTGACGCTGACGACGTGCCCGTGATCAAGACCAAAGGCAAAGCGTCCAAAAATAACCGTGCGGCGCAACCCACGTCGCGCGGAGCTCGTACTAAACGTGGCGACGCAGAACAATCCTCGGATGTTGAATATAAGACTTCGACCCGCAACCAGCACCTCCCAGACGAAGCATTCGACTTTGACGCTATCTCGTCGCACATGTCTCGCGCAGTTGAGCGGTTTCGTTCGACAGCGTCGACGTTGGTCGGTTCGTTCGGTCGTGCCGACCCGAGCTTGCTCGACTCGATCAAAGTCGAGTACCCGGCAGGATCTAGCTCAAAAGCGCTTCACCCGTTGCGAGATTTTGCCACGGTCGGTGTCAGGGACGGCGCACTCATCGTAACCGCCTTCGACGCGGATATGGTAAAACACATCGAACGCGCCATCTATGCGAGCAACCTCAACCTCACACCACAAACCCAAGCTGGGGGCGAAGAAAACGTACTTCGCGTAGCCGTACCACAACCCACAACCGAGTCGAGACAAGCCTTGGTCAAAGATCTCACAAAGATCTGCGAAAATGCAAGGGTCAGCATCAGAGACGCTCGCCACAAGGCGCAGAAACAGATCAAGTCGGACATCGACAGGAAAGTGGTCGGCAAGAGCGAAGGCGACAGGGAGTCCAAAAAGGTAGAAGCCGAGACGAAAAAGTGGTCGACCCAGGTAGATCACTTGTTCGAAAAGATCAAGGCAACATTGTTGTTGGTATGATTTTGGTACGCTATCTTGGTACGCCAATATCGCAAAACGCAATCACATTCTTCTAGACAATCACGAATGTTTGGTCTGATCGTGGCTTCCTGAGATTGCTAATGCCTGTGTACAGTCTGTCGTCGAAAAGAGGATGAGCTCACTTCTACTGCAACATCTCTTTACTCTAGTGCAACTAGTGCAACTTAAACTTGAACAGTCGATACTATTACAAACTGTTCCAGTCTGCTTCACTGCGCCTTTCCACCTTTCTTGGCACCAGCCTCCCTCCAAAACTCTTCGTCGTCCTTGCCCGTTATGCCCACCTGCACCTTCTGCTCTCCGATGAGCACCTTGCTTGGCTTGGCATCGTCCGGTTTCACGGTAAATCTCTTCTGGATCGCGCGGATCATGGCTCGGAACCAGAAAAAGTTGAGACTGTTTAAAGTCAAGTTGCCGACCAGGTAGAATGTTTTCAAGTGCAACGGGATCGGTGGGTGGTGAGGCTTGGCCGGGGCAACGACAAATTTGAAGAAGCTGATGCTGTTGTACACACCAAATGTGAGCCTTGCACCTACATAGGCCGAGAGCAGGAAGACGGCATTGATGAGCTGCCATTTGGAGCCTGTCTTGCCGAGCTTGTCTAGGAACCAGTGGATGTTGAGGAAAGGCGTGGAGATTTCCCATAGCAAGAAGCCGATACCATCGTACATAAAGATGGGGTGGTAGACGAGCGTGAAGGCGATCAAAGCGACGAGACCGTGTGCGATGAAGCCGGGTCCTTCGTGAAGCACCGAGATGACCGAGTCCCAGACAAAGTAGCCTTGAGCGATCGCGTAGACCGAAGCTGCTTCGTGGTCGTATCCGTACAAACGATCGATCGCGAGCGGATGCGTTCGCAGACCGAGTGCATTCGTCTCTCGGGCCTTGAGCCAAATGCGTGCTGCGAGCGGCGTGATTACCGCAGCGTGCACAAACGAGACGACGTGAATGTCCCAGCTGATACGCGTCTTGCGGTTGAACTTGGCGAACGTCTTGGGGAAAAGTCTAGGTGAGACCTGAGATGATAGCGTTTGGATGGCAAACCAGAGCAACGCAGAACGAATGAGAGTAGGTACGTGTGTTGGCAGGTGGTGCATACCGTACTTGTCGGCATACGGCTGCAGCCATGCAACGATGGGATCGGCGACTGCCATTTTCGACCGTCGACGAGTCTGTCAAGACGATGCTTGGTGGTGAAAGCAGAGAGTAAGCAAGGTACCAACACGATGCAAAATCGTCAACTCGTGGTGCTTCACGCTTTTATTTCGCTTGTTTGAGTTGATTCTTGATTCACAATTCGTGATTTGATAAACGGCGTGTGCGTGCTTGTCCAAAAGGCATTCACGACGTTCTTCGCGGGCATTTTCTGATTTCTCCCAACAATCACGAATCACGCGAATCGCGAATCGTGAATTGTGAAGGCGCGCTGCTCGTCGCTCGCAGTGTTGCGCTGTGTGAAAGAAACACGTTCGTGGTCTGCTGACCTCTCTTCCCCGCAAATCACGAATCACGAATCCTGAGTCACGAGTTACGACCAACCGCCATGGTTTGATGCAATCGAGCATGACGATCTGACATTGTTTTGGAGGTCCAGTCACGAGCCTCGTGCCTGGGTTCCCAGTCCGTGTTCCGTGATCCGTGTTCTGGTTGCACGTCGCACACATGACGTATATACCAAACGTAAAAGTGGAGAAAACCGACGCTGCGCTTAGGCTATCAAGTCACAGCGTGTGCAGTTCTGGAAGATGCTCTTTCCAAAGTAAGCGCGTCTTCGAGTCGAGAGATTTGCGGTCTGTCCGTTGATCGTTCTTTTCCACTTCCCCTTCGCCATCCACCCGTCGCACTACCATGGTGTAGCTCACACGATCAGCTTACATCTTGCATCCTCGCACTTGTCACGCAAACCTCGGCGATCATGTCGTCGGCGGACGAAATTCAAGCAGCGCTCAGCGAGCTTTTCTGTCCCCCCCTGGACACCACTCTGGTAGCAGCCATAGCGTTCGAGCCAGGACAGACGCTGCAGAGCGCAAAAGAGGTTTGCGAGACGCTGGCCGCCGCTGCCATACCTGATCTAGAGCAGTACCCTGTCCAGCCTTCGCATGCTACCACTCTGTCTCCAAATGAGGTCGGTAGCCAAACACGCTCGACCAGCTCAGGTGCCTCGACAAGGAAGAAAGCTTTCGGTGGCAAGCTCACCACTGTCAACGAGGATACGAATACAGCTGCATCCACTCTGCACAACAGTAATAACACTACACCTACTTGCACTTCGACCAATTCGCCCACGTTAACAGCAGCAGAAACTGCAACCGTCCAACGCCTCTTGGACGAATGGTCGCTCGTAGACAATTCGTCTCAAGATCCGCACAACTTACACCTCACCGACGAAGAATCCAGCACCTCGGATTTGGAGCGCAACAATGACGAACCACGGCATACTCTGCCAGGGCATACTCTCCTGTTCAGCGATGCTGCAAGCCGCCTCGTAGATGCCGAGATGTGCGAAGCGGAGAAAATAGCCAAATTATCCGGTTCACCTAAGGTGGATCCACAGGCCCTCGCTTCAGGCAACGCAGATATAAATGGCGCCAAAGAGGCAAAGATCAACAAAGACAGCTTTGACCCCGTCGTGTTTCTCCAGCATGCTTTCCCTTCGCGTACAGCAGAGTTTCTGAGGGACACGCTGAAAGACTCGCATGGAGACGTACAGACTACCGTGGACACTATCATGACGATCGATTTGATTGAAGTAGAGGATGCGCGCAGTGCTACTGCTGCCCAGATGGATACGTCGGATTCCTGTGCCAGCACACCACGTAAAGGTGGCGGTCTCGATTACGAGGCACTTGCCAAGGGCGTTGGTCTTGATACAAATGGCTGGCAAGATTCTCATCTCAAGCGCAAGAAGCGTCGCGCTGCACGTAGGGAGCTGCAACAGGAACAACAATCAGCTGCTATTGGTCTTCCGTCGTCTGGCAAAACCAAGCAGAAGGGCAAGGTGACCGTCAACCTCACCGACCTGCGCCACGGAGGCGCCTCCTCAAATCTCTTAAAAAAAGTGCAGCAGCAAAACCCACAAATGCCGTCTAATGCGTCCTACTTGCCGCAACTGACAGACGAGCAACTGGCAGCAAAACTCGCCGCCGAAGAGGAAGATGCAGCCAAGGACCCCGACGCCAACCAACCTGTATCGGACAACCAGTGGTTGCTCACCTCGTCTGTCCTTTCGCAGCTGTCGACATTGCTCGACGTCGAACCTAGCCAGGTCACGTCCGTGTACAATGAGTCTTCGTTCAAGCTCGCGGTCTGCTTTGCTCGCTTGCTCGAGTTAGAGTCAGACAAGTGCTCTTCTTTAGCGAGCTTGGACGAAGCAGCGGATGCTTCGGCTGGTACGGCAGAACGGATCGCTGAGAGCATTGCCGCGATCAGCGATACCTCTAAAGCTACTGCAAGCAAAGCTCTGCGGGCAACAAAGGGCAAGCAGGATGCCGCTTTGGATTTGATACAGTTGCAGCTCCTCGTGCAGCGCCAGGTTGGCGAGGCTGATGCACTCGATCCAATGGGCAGATTGAAGCAGCTCGGTGCAGCCGAAGTACCCAAAAGCGTCGAAGCCTCTGGTGTACGCGGCTACGCTATCAATGCAAGAGCGAACGAAGGGAAATTTGCGCGCACGTTCCCGACTCCGTCCCAAGCTGCTGCTTCCAAGTCGACTTCTAGCGACGCATCTGGCGTTGTTTACTCCAACGTTGTTGGTCGCAACACCCCAGGACCGGTCTCTGGCGCAGTAGCAGCGTTGAGATCTGGCTCTGCCGCATCCGTCTTTCCCGCCAGCTCGGCCTTTGTTGGCGCTTCTGCCATCGACGATCTGTTGGATGGCCCCATCGCTGTCGAGCGAGGGCTGGCGTCGCACACCACTCACTACGATCCCGTTCGTCGCATGACCGAGTATCGTCTCATCGCAGAAGAGTATCGCATGCGCCGCGATGAAGCTCTGCGCAAAGCAGCTTCAGCCTGGCGGTCGCGGCGTAGTGGCGTACGATCGGGTGACAGAGCCGGAGGCGGCGGAAGTAGCGGAATCGCATGGCACTATGCGGACGAAGCGCGTCGTCTTGATGCAAAGTCGCGTGCCTGGTCTCTGCGTGCCTCTCAAGCTTTGGTGGAAGATCGACGTCGCGCCGCCATTGGCGTGGAGCGCCCAGACGTGCAACCAACAGCAGCGAACATTGCTGTTAGCAATACAATCGATTTGCACGGCGTGACGGTGCACGAAGCTCTGTCCATCGTGCGAGAGCAGGTGACGCGGTGGTATGCAAGGCCGGGTCCGGGTATGAACCCACCTCCGTTTAAGATTGTGACGGGTGTCGGCAGACATTCGCCGCATCAGATTGCGGTTCTGCGACCAGCAATCGCAAAAATGCTGGACAGAGAAGGGTGGAGATACGATGTTGATCACCAGCGCGGTTTCATCATCGTGCGCGGCACCAAATAGATAGACAGCCGGAACTTGTTCTGACAAAGAGTCGCGCCTCTGAAATCCGAGACGTGTTAGAGTTGCGTGAGCTCTGCTCACGTAGTCAGAGCATCAAACCATTCCAGAATGGCCTTGTCGAGTGCGTCCAAAGCCCGGCTGGAACGATAGAAGTGGTCGGCGCCTTGTACAAGCACATGATGGAATGACGATCCACCCTTCGGTCTCGGCGGAAAGGGAGCTAAGGAGCTGCATTCTTTGGTCCAAGTATCGTAGGTTGCAATTCCGGTGAATTGATCCTGATCACCGTAGACAGCTAGTATATGGCTTGCCACGGGCTGCGAAGCTCCATGGACAGTGGGTGTTGACTCGGCCGCTCTCACTGCAGCCTTGGCCTCGCCTTCGTCGTCTGCAGTAGCGGTGCTTGCGCCAGGCAGAGTGCTGCTGGTGAGCAGCTTCTTGAGGGTATCGGTATAGGCCTTGGTAGTGAAGAAGCTCAACGCCCAAGTGACACCCGCTGGGAAGCTCAGCAAAATGTATCTCGGCTGCTTAGCGGCTCGGAACTGTTTCAGGTCATATACTTCGGAAGGTACTTTGACTGTGCTTGCGTACAGCGCGCCGGCTGAATACCCGCCAATGACTAGCTGAGCGGCGAGGCTATCTGGAAAATCGACACAGAAATTGTCGATGCACTTGGCAACGATCTCCTGAAAGTCGCTGCATTCGGATTTACCTGTCCAGCTCGCCGAGCCATCGGATTTGCCAACACCGCGAGAGTTGAAGCGGACGACACGCAGATGCGCATGCGTCAGCAGCATCGAAGCGAGATAGGTGATGACAGGATCATCGAGTGACCCTCCAAGTCGGCCAAGTGGATGAGCAAGGACAGCGAGTCCACGGCAGGATGTCGATGAGGAAGCGAGCGAAGGGGGATCCTGAACAACGGTCTGCAGGTAGATCTTGCCGCTGTCGAGCGCGACAGGCAGCATGGTCGGCTCTGAATATCGTGGCATGTCGTGCAAGAATGGATGTATATCGTAAAGGAGCTAGTGATAGACTGAATGCAAGTGACGATGCGGTAGTTAGTTGGACATTGTGAGACGATCGCGATGCCGATGTACGTAGGGAAGACTGTCGTGAGTGTGGTGGGAGAAGGTGCGTGCTTGCTTAGCAACCACAAACCCAATGCTCGCTTATTGCACGTCCCATCGGCCAAAATAAAGCCTCGTGACTGTGAGTGCCGCGTTTCGCGACGCCCAAGTCGATGGAATTCCGGCTCCTTGTCGCTTCATCGTTGCTCCAGTTCGCAGTGGTGCTTCGGGCCATGAATCGTGAATGTCATTTCATGTCGATGGCTGGAGTCCATCGTGTCATGCGACCTCGATGAGTTGTAAACCATCGAAGGTGTTACAGGCCGCGCTTCACCAGTCGAAGCTGCCAGGAATCGTGGTGGTCTTAGGCATTGGGTTTGCTCCGCCACTCTTGGCTTGATTAGCTGATGAGGATTTCTCTTGTGCCCCAGCGCCCCACCTTTCACGCCAGCACTCGAGCTCCTCTTTCCACAGTGTCTTGACACAAGGGTCGCAGCTACTTCCACAGCACTCGTCTGGCTTGGGCGGAGGGGGTGGATCGTCATAATTGCGCGAGGCAGCCTTGATGAGCTGCTTTTTGCGAATGTTGGTGATCCTTCGCTGCGCCAAAATCTTGGGCAAGCTCTCGACATCTGCAAAGACTGGCTCGGGGGCCGTGTTCACTTCCCATAGCATCCTGGCTTTATGGTCTGCAAGGAGTTGTACGATGAAAAGGAAGCATCGGTCGAGGTTTAGCAGGTTGGACACCTAGTCAGGCACTCAAGTCGGAAGCAAGTTCAGCCGGGATTCACCGAACTCGGACTCGTAACTGAGACAAATCCCGGATAAATTCGAGGGATGGCAATCAACTTGGGCGATCTCACATTTTCAATCGAAGCCCAAGGCCAAGAAATCACGAATCACGAATGCCACGCGACAACCGTGTGCAACGGAGACTTTTTTGGACACCGACACTCACGACTCTGGTGCGCTCGTCTTACCAACACCGAACCTCGCGACCCTGTGAAACAACACACAGCCCGCATTGCGTTTGCATATGCACCGCATACACACGTCTCAGCCCCCTTCTTCTCACCCACCACTTCATCTCATGACCGCGGCGTGATCATAGCGATCAAAGATCAATCGGCATGATCACAGACCATAGGGTCCAAGTTCCGCCAACAGAGCAACAGCACCGATATCCTCCCGCCGCTTCCTCGTCGCCGGCACGCCAATCAATGCCATTCAATACAGATGCAACACCATCAGCAAGTGATAATGATCTCATTAGCTACATAGTACATACGGATACGAATGGCGTCAGCGATCTACGATTGCAAGTCAGTCAAGAAGCATCGTCTAGCAAACAACCTCTGCACCCAGTATACTTTCGCGAACGGGCTCTGACAGAGCGTCATGAGATTGTCGACAGCATCATAGATGCAAATACGGGCGCCACGTCATGGACGATCCATCGGCCAACGAGAGGGTGGTATCTGTATCTACGCTCTCCTGCTATGCCGCCCGGGACCGCAATCTCGTTTCGCTCGGACTCTGGCGACAATTATGATCCAACCGCGACTCCACTTTCCTTCTCACTGAATACGAGAGTCAGGATGCACGCACTCGAATTTTGTCGAGCTCGCATCAGCACCTCCTCTGATAGCTTACGACATCAAGGTGATGACATTGCGGCAGCGACTACAAGTAGAGAATCCAATGGCACATGCCACGGAGTTACTGTGCGCCTTGAAGAAGACGTGGGTGCCCAACGAAACGAAGTACAAGATGTAGCAGTAGCTGTGACAGGGCGACAAGATCGTAAGTCATCATCAGGTGGACATACAAGAAGAAGAAGCGGCGCTACTGGCTCAGCCACCAATTTGCTCGACTCTCGGCAGCCAAGTAAGCGTGCCAGCTCAACCATCGCGAAAAGTCCCAGGATTCCAGAGACGGATGACGAGCCTGCTACGCCTGCCTCCCAGCCACGCAACCACCTGCCGCCATCACGTCTTGCAATTCCGGCCGCATCCACACCATCTGCATCCTTACCGCAATCACCAAGTGGAGACCGGCCCTACTCGCCCTCGTTGGCTTCGACGCCCAGCCTGCCAGCCTCGCCTTTGGCACCTCACGTGTCGACTTTCCTGTTGACCGACGGGCAGGGCCCAAACTCGAAAGCCACTACACAAAGCTGGGTACGCTGGGCGTGCTCGATACTTCCGGCTGAGATTCGACCGTCCCTGTCGCTGGATGCCGATAAATCTTTCAGTCTCCACTGGCTCAATCCGCCCGCCACTACACAACAAGCCACAACAGCCAAAAGCGTTGAGGTGGTCCGGTTTCAAGATCAAAGCGGACGATGGATGTGGAACTCTCATACTCGCGGCAGGCTGACACTACAGACTAGCGCTATGCAAGCCGTAGGTCTACCGAAAGAATTTTGGATTTCTGCTGCCTTGGCTTATATTCAGTTCCTTGAGGACAAGGACGCATATGAAGCTGCTAGAGACGCATGACCCTCAAACTCGACACGCCTTCGAAATATTCGCATCTTTGCAGACACATAGCATTCTTGAATCTGACTATTTTCCTGCATTGGCATCGTAGCGTCGTGTTGATGCAACGTACGTGTGCGTCAAAAGCTTGTGCATCTCTAGTGAAACTTGCCGGGAACGACCGGCAAGCTCGCCTGCAAGCCACCATCTACTGGCAGCGCGACACCGTTGACATACGTTGCTTCATCCGAAGCCAGGAATGTGACAGCGTTAGCGATCTCGGCGGCGACACCGTACCTTGCGGTTGGGTTGAGCTGACCGATCTTACCTGCCGTACCTCTTTCCCTTGCCATTTCAAACGTGGGCATGGTCATTCCTGTTTCGATCAGACCTGGGCAGACCGCATTCACCCTGATATTGGTTCTCTGCAGCTGCCAGGATGTCGTCTGTGCCAAGCTGATAACAGCGGCTTTACTGGCCGAGTAATCGACGCTTCCGGCACCGGATCGGATCCCGGCTACCGAGGCGGTCATGATGATGGAACCGCTGGGTTCGGGTTTATGCTTAGGGTGAGTTTTGAGCATTGCTTGCGAGGCGTATTTGCAAGCGAGGAAGCAAGAGGTGACGTTGATGTGGTGCGTGGTTTCGAGGTCTTCCACGTCGGTTGCGGTGATAGGTGCGCCGGTGGCACGAGCGGCGTTGGCAAAGAAAATGTCCAAGTGACCATTGTCAGCCACGGCTTGGTCGATAATGCTGGTAACAGAAGCTTCTTCGGCGGCATCAGAGGCGATGGCGGTGCATTTGACATCAGGATATCGTTTGGCAATGGTTTCTTTGAGCAAAGGAAGATTCTCATCGTCGATATCGCATACGTAAATGTGCTTGACGCCTTCGTGTGCAAACTGAAGCGCTGTAGCTCGCCTATCCATCACAAACGCAAATGAGTCGTCAGCCTACAGAAAGCAGGAGGAAAAAATTGAGAACATAAGAGGTTCAAGCACTCACCCAATACCCGAGAGACTGCCGCAGCCGGTGATGATGGCCACTTTGCCCGCAAGACGACCCGAACGAGGACGAGTATCAAGGTGGTTGCGGATGCGCTCGAGTCGCTGCAGCGTAGCAGCATATGCGTGCTTTTGTTGATCTTCCTTTGTCTGTGCCATCTTGATCAAGGTGCTGTCTGTGATGGAATGCGGAGCGCAACGGGTGCTCGTCTGAAAGCCAGAAATCACAATCAAGAATCACGAATGTGAGGAGTACGAAGGGCGGTTCACCGGATCAATTTCGTCGGGTCAACAGAAAGCCGGAGCTCAGCGTGAGTCTCGTGTCTCGTGCCTCAAGCCTCGTGCCTTTTCAGGTTCACTGTTAGGGTCTCTCATGAATATCTTTGAAGATCCAAAAATGGAGGATTCGTGGTTCGAGATTCGTGATTCAGTTGCAGGATACAATCCAAATCACGAATCCGATTGGTTGTCTAAACACCCTTTTGGTATAGCGGTTAAGCTTCAAGAGATTCATTCGTGATTCACGTGTTCTCGACCTCAACTAACGAAAAGCTGGCCCGCGCACATGCAGTGGTTTAACGCCAACACATCCCCACATCCCGATAAAACATCCATCTGACAACCCATGACAGTGAGTTGCACCTGCAAAACAGGCTGGCAGCGCAACGGAAGCAGTCGTGGAACCGTTCTCGAATGAACGCAACGGCAAATCGTGGAGCACGAATGAAAATCTTACGGCCATGTGCGAGCCAGAGATAAAGAGCTGGCTGGCCAGGGTCCAACGAGTAATGGTTTTACATGTGTGTTCCGAGGATCCGAAGCAGCAACGAATCTCCACATCAACACTCACGCCTCACGACTCACGACTGACGCCTCTGCTGCCCTTATCATCCTCGTGTTGCAGTCATTTGATCCCTAAAACCCTGCCTCCCCTTCCACAACCGCGCCACTTTTGACCATCATCTCTGCAGCCGATCTCCGCTTCGACTTACTAGTTATCGACCTCGTCGCTGGTTAAAGACATACTTGTGTATCACACAAGCCGAAGTGCCCTCCTTACTCTCATCTTCACCAGCAAGCAGCTAGTCCTTAAAGCTTCGCTCTTCCGTCACCATGTCACAATCGAGTATCCACGTCGTCTCGCATCCTCTGATCTCACATCATTTGGCGAATCTGCGCCTTGCGGATACCTCGCCCAAGGGTGAGTCAACTTTCATCTCTACCCTCCAGGCTCTTCTGTTGCTGAACGTCTCTTTCTCCCATACCTTTCTGCAGAGTTCCGCTCACTTGTGAGGAATATCTCGTCGGTCCTCTGTATCGAAGCTTCGCGCTCGCTTCCCGTTAAGCAAGTTCAAGGCCAAGGGCCGTTGGCCACCTTTCAGGGCGAACAGCTCTCAGAACGCATTGGTCTCGTCCCCATTCTCCGGGCTGGTCTTGGAATGACTGAAGCGTGTCTGGAACTGCTCCCCGAAAACACATCGGTGCTTCATATTGGTCTTTTCAGAGAAAAAGTATCGCTTCAGCCCGTCGAATACTACAACAAGCTGCCCGTCTCTCCCACTGTCGACCAGGTGATCATCCTCGATCCACTGATCGCAACTGGTGGCACAGCTGTGGTGAGTACTCTCGCATCCTTCTCACCGACTTTGCACTTATCCTTTCTCGATTAGCCGATCCTCGATAGCTGAACTTTCGATTGTTGTGTTTCAATTGCAGGCGTGTATCCAAATGATTCTGGATTGGGGCATTCCAGTGGAGAAAATCAAGTTCCTCTGCGTTCTCGCGTCTCAGAAGGGTCTCGAGAATGTGGTCAAATCAGTGCCAGGGCTCGAGGTTTGGGTCGGCCACGTTGATCCTCAGCTCAGCGAAAAGGGTCTCATCCTGCCAGGCTTGGGCGATACTGGAGACCGCTTGTTCGACACTCAGACCTAGTTCTTCCACTTCAACCGTCTTTCGCGACATCACTCTAGCCCGTCGCACATTACCATCATTTTCTATAAGCTGACGAGGCTTGGAATCAGAGCATGTGCATTATGTATCGGAGCAGCGCTAGCATGACCTCTTCACAGCATGAGGAGGGTCGGCTGATGTTGACTCGCTCATTTGACTGTGCTGGAGTCTGTATTCAAGACTGTGAAAGGGTCGAGAGCCAATGCCAGGGCAAAACGAGATCAGTGAAAGAGCTCCTCGCTTACACTGACTCACGAGTGAAGTGAGAAGACCACAAGAGGGAGCACTTTGTCACCAACGCGAAACCCCAACCGCCCCGCAAACCGAACAGAAGAGTGGCAGCAAGATGCATTCCCATCACGACTCATTTAGCGAATAGGAACCTAATCTAGCACTGCTTGCCATTTGATTCTCTTACGGGCTTGTGGCGCAGATCCGCCTTGTAGCTTTACCGTTCACTCATATCGCTGTGGTCACAGGGTCGAACCTTTCCACTCGAACGTGTGTTCAGAAGTGATTCACGAATGTGCAAAAGATTGCAGTCACAACTTTGAATGAATTGGTCATTGCTTGTAAAGCTGCAGCTTGAAGGGAACGATCAAGCCTGGAGAGCAGCCAGAATCTGCCTTCCGACCGCAGCAGCACTAGCCGGGTTCTGACCAGAGATCAACACTCTGCCGCCGGTCTTATCCACAATGACTTTTTCGGCCCACGGCTCGGCCTTTTCAAACGTGGCACCGCGTTCGATCAGCCTGCTTTCGACCAGCCAAGGGATAGCCTTGGTCAGACCCGCCTGTTCCTCTTCTTGGTTGGTAAAGCAGGTAATCTTCTTACCGTTGACCAGGTAGCTACCATCGCTGAGCTTGACGTCCGCGAAAACAGCAGGAGCATGGCACACGGCAGAGGTGGGTTTACCTGCTTCGTAGAAGGTTTTGATCAGCTCCTGCGAGGTGGTGTCGACGGGTAGGTCGAAGCATGGTCCGTGCCCACCGGGATAAAAGATGGCGTCAAATTCAGAGACGGAAGAAGCAGAGAACTCCGAGAGACGTTTGGTGTTGTTCACCCAGTCCTGAGCTTCGGTGTCGTTGAGGAACTTGACACTGTCAGCGTCGTCTTTGAAGGCATCGACGGACGACTGATCGAGAGGCGCTTTGCCTCCTTTGGGTGAAGCCGAGACGAGAGTGTAGCCGGCATCCTTGAGGATGTAGTACGGGTGGGCGATCTCGGGGAGGTAGTAACCTGTCGGATGGTCCGACCCAATGAGCTTGGTGTGCGAGGTGAATACAACCAGAATCTTCTTCGACATGTTGACGATGTCAGTGCAATGTGATTTGTACGTTTTAACGGAAGGAGCGCTCATTCAGGCTTCTTGGACTTTATAATCACGAATATAACATAGCCGTGCCGAAAGCTGTTGTGTCGTCATGACTTTCACCAACCTTGGCATTCGCCACATTCGTGATTCGTGATTCGTGATTGTAGCGAAAATCGTGAATTTCGTCGTGCGTCATTTCAAGAGTCCCCATCAAGTAACTGCCAATCAAATATTATATTACATCTAGCGATCGGGCAAGCGAACTGCAGAGAAGAACAGGGAAAGGGAATGGAATCACGAATCGTGAATGTTCTTCTGTTGCGCGATTAACGCTGTCGCTTCGTGATTGGCGGCAGTTGAGCAGGTCTTGCCATCTATCGCGTAGACAGTTCCTTTCGCCTTTTACGAATGGAAGACTAGCGATTCAACCGTGGGCGAGATGGCGAGTCTTTGCGATTGAATGCCAAGTTCGTGGGTGCTCAGTCTAACATCATCCAAGGTTGTACCACACGTGGTACACGGTGCAAGGTGCAGTGTGCACGTTTGTCTCAGGCTTAGCGACTCGATCAATGCTCCCCGCGTTGCCAGAGCTCAATGAAAGGTCATTCGTAACAAAAGTGATCTAGGCTATTGCCTCCATCAACAAGAAAGCTTAATGGATCGAGGAAGGTGGG
This sequence comes from Mycosarcoma maydis, assembly GCF_000328475.2. NCBI lineage: Eukaryota > Fungi > Basidiomycota > Ustilaginomycetes > Ustilaginales > Mycosarcoma > Mycosarcoma maydis. The sequence continues at coordinate 234,103 of NC_026478.1, forward strand.
TGTGCTGCACGAATTCCGTTGAGCAACGTACAATTCACTTGGGCTGATACTTCTCAGCAGCGCTCTGAAACTGCTCCCTGAAGGCGTTGTCCCATTTGTTGACGAGTGCAATACCTGACCCAGCGCTGATCACGTCCTGGTCTGCCTTGAGCCCCTTGACCAAGTCGTCCATGAATTCTTGCACTGTCAACGAATTGATAGCTCCCAGATGCTTCTTGTTGTCGTCCGGATTCTCCCTTTCCCTATGCAGATCAGTACCTACACTTGGCGGTACAATCTCCACCACCCTCACATTGGTATGCTTGAGCTGTATCCTCTGCGCCTCACTCCAGAAGTGGATATAGGCCTTGGTGCCGTTGTAATTTGGGTTGATGATGCTGTATGGTACGAAACCCAATACGGAGCTGACGTTCATGATCACGCCAAGCTTCTTGCTTTTGAGGTGATCCAGAAAGGCAGTTGCGAGATGCACTGGTCCGCGAATGTTGATGTTGATCTCGTTGTCTACTTTGTCCAGCGCGAGATTCTGTACTTCGAGCGGTCGCTGAACTCCAGCGTTGTTAATCAGGCAGTCCACCTCGGGATGCTCGCACAGCAGCTTTTGCGTGAACGCTGGGAATTCGTGCACATTCCCAGTGTCGAGCACGTAATAAGGAGCATTTGAGAGCTTCTTTGATGCTTGCACTAGCTTGGACTCGGTACGACCGACGAGGATGACCTTTTTATTTTGCGAGAGAAAGTACTCGGCCATTGCATAGCCGAGTCCTCCTGCACCGCCGGTGATAACGGCGCATTCAAAGTCGAGGATCTTTCCGACCATTTTGCCAGCGTCGAGAGGATGTGCAGAATGCCGGAACGGTAGTGTTCTTTCTCTCAATGTGAATGGCGGTTCCTACGCTGATGCTCTTCTTAGAAGAAGGCGCGAGCTGGTTTGCTTACGCACTCACGACTGAATTGTTCAAACTGTTCAGGGAAACGGCTTCACGAGCTTTTTGTTTTCGAGTCAAAGGCAAAACCTCCACTTATGGCCTGTGGCATCGGGCTCAGATCGTTAAAAGGATCGAGATTCATTGGACATGCTAGCAACTTTTTTTTTGTTTTTGTTTTTGTTTTTGTTTTGTTTTTTTCCTTTTAGGGTGCCTCAGTTTTTGATCCACGATTCGGAGGTGAGGCGCGCACTGTCAGACAGTCACGATTCTTAACTTGACTGGCGTGCATCTTCCTCAATACAAGTCAAGATTCGTCAATGCGCACCAGTGAAGCTATTTCGGTTTCGTGATGACCAGGCTTCTCCGACAGTTATTCTCGAACATGTAAGTTTTCAGGCACACAATGTGTCCCAGAGAGGTGGCAATGGATCAATCAGTGAAGCCTTCTGCATTCGTGATTCGTGATTTGCGTACTCGTCCACCGTCGCACTAAAAAGAGAAGATTTACGATTGTCGAGTCGCTGAAGAAAATACGTTGGACCAAGTTGACGCGTTTGTGGTTGCTGCAAAGCTAAGCATGTACGATGTACGTTGCAAAAAAAAGCTTGAAAATACAGTGACGTGAGCAGCAGCTGGTTGGTTTCCACCCACGTTTCCCCACCAACCCCGCCGCCGCATGTGGTCTGCGTAACTGGAGAGGTCCTCCTTTTCCAACAATCGTGAATTCGTTTTTTTTTCTGGACCCACAGCTGCATTTAGAATTGTGAATGTCTTGGATATTGTGCAGCTCGTTCGAATGGACCAACTGTCTGTTCTGTCTATTTACGCTCGTCGCCGCCTGAACAGCAGCGGTTTCTGACCGAGGACGCACCGTCTAAATACGCTGCGGTGCGAAAAGATCTACACAACAGTCACATGAGTACAGATCGATAGCGTTCAAAGACTGACAGTATCAAGGTCGTCGAAGGCTCAAAAGTATGATGCGTTATAACGAATCGCGAATGTCCATTGCATCAGCGCTCGTTTTAAGCGACGTAGTTCGGGCTTTCTCGACCATCGCAGCGGTTAACCAACGGCAATCTTGACTGAGACTGGGACCAGCACGGGAACCCGATAGATTCTAGAAAGGCAAGGTATCCGTGTATGGCAAGATGCTAGCCGTACTATAGTTTCATGCAGGCATACAGAAACTCACAACTGCAAGGGTCGTCAAACCAGAAAACTTTCCACCAGCTTTCTTCCCCATCCTCCTCCTTGATTTACGTGACTCTCTTCGCCATACACATGGTTCACGCTCTACATCTCAACACTCGTGCCTCGTGCCTCGTACCTCGAGCCTCCCTTCCGCATCTTCTTCCGTGCTGTTTTCATTGATTTGGCCTCCGTCTGCATCCCCGAACCTGCCGAAGTGACCACCGCGGCCCGCAGCATTTGCCATCGGCTCCTTTCTCACTTGGCCGACGGCGTATTGCCATTGCTCCCTGTTCAGCCGGCCATTCGCAAGGTTTCAAGCTATAGCATTCAACCTGCCGTTGCTGCAGCCGAGTGTTACCTTGCCAGTCTGCCGTGCTCTGCACTTCACCCTCGTCTCACGATTCAAGAACGACTCGCTAAACAAAACTCATTCATCGTTCCTGAATCCCTCTGCCCTCCACGAGCCTCGCCTTGCCTCTACGTGCTTGTATTCAAACTCAGATTCGTCCTCTTTGTTTCTTATCGCCACACTTTTTTCTCTTTCCTTTCTGCCATCCCTTTACCTAGAGAGATATAAGCACTCAGCCGTCTTGACAACGACCTCTACCCTCCCCCTTCCACACCCACTCTGTTCGGCCCTTTCCCTGTTACTTTTTCATCATGGCTGACGAAATTCAGTGCACTGGTCCCGTCGACAACGGCAGTGGATCGATCGGTCTGCGTATCGGTGCCATCTTTATCATTTGGGCATCGTCCACGGCCTTGACCCTTTTCCCTATCGTTACACGTCGTATTCCGCGACTCTCCATCAACCGCGAAGCTTTCGATTTTGCCAAATACTTCGGTTCTGGTGTCATTATCGCCACTGCTTTCATCCATCTCTTAGCACCTGCCGCGAGTGATGAGGAGCTCGGATCGCCATGTCTTAGCAGCGATTTCCAGAACTATCCCTTCGCTTTTGCATTTGCCATGATCGCCATGTTCGCTGTTTTTGTCGTCGAGGTGCTCGCCTTCCGGGTTGGAAGCCAATACGCCAATAAGCTCGCCTACGACTCCCATGCTGGTGGTCACCATCACGCCATGGAGCATGGCGGCAACCCCAACCTCGCTCAAGAAGAACAGCACAACCACAACGCAATCAAGTCAGTCTCTTCGGACGACGTTGAAAACGCTGCTGCTGTTCCTGGTGCCGACTCAGCCGCCGAGGCCAAAATGGTCGCTGACTCGAGTTCAACCGCTTCTACCAAACTTGATCTCACTACCCAAGCATCTGAAATCCTCGGCGTCATGATCCTAGAGTTTGGCGTCGTGTTCCATTCGATCATCATCGGTATCACCCTCGGCACCACCTCCGACTTTACCGTCCTCTTTATCGTCATCATTTTCCACCAAATGTTCGAGGGTCTCGGTCTGGGTACCCGTCTCGCATTCCTTCCTCTCGGCATGAAGTCGTGGATTCCAACACTGGGAGCTATCCTCTACGGTCTCGTCACTCCCATCGGTATCGCTATTGGTCTCGGTGTACGTCACACTTACAACGGCGACTCGGCCACCGCCGCCTACGTCACCGGTATCTTTGACTCGGTCTCGGCGGGTATCCTCCTCTACACGGGTACTGTTGAACTGCTTGCACACGAGTTCATCTTCAACGACAAGATGCGCAACGCGCCTCTCAAGAAGGTTGTCATCAGCATTCTCGAGATGCTCACCGGCGCTGGTCTCATGGCGCTGCTCGGACGATGGGCATGAGCGTTTTCTTTCTGTCTTTCTGCTTCGCCCTCGCTTCGGACCTCGATTCTTTCCTCTCTACAGAGCATATTCCCGGACATCATTGTCTTAATTCTCACACAAAATTGAGGGAGAAGCATTTATGATTATCTTGCACGCATCAGTCGTGAGTCTTCACGCTGTAATTCCATCTTACTTTGGCATTCGAGCTTAATGAGCTGCTGCAGCCAAACGGAACAAGCGTGACATAAACAAGTGTGTGATTGTTTGAGTAACATTTGCGACGTACGGCGAACCTTGATCTTGGTATGTTTGCAGTATGCAAACAGAAGGCACTGTAACTTGCGCAACGTTCAGCACATTCGAATGTCGCAGTTATGCATGGAAGCTGCATCGCAACCTCTGCAATATGAACTTTTCCTCCACACTAATTCATGAATCGTGACGAATCACGAATGTTGCTCTCGGATTATTCCACACATGTCTTCATGCCAGTATGACGACTCTAATTCGAGCTAGATACAAAGATGTGACGAATGTTTACCTGGAGCAAGATGAAAGATACAGTAGTTTCGCCATGAACATCATGAATCTAGGATGCCCATGCCGCCCTCGCCCTGTCTTTGCGCCACAGCACATGGGCACCTCGTCTCGGACCCATGAGGTAGCCTTTGTCGAGCTCGATCTGCATCGAAGTAGCACCGGTCCCGCCGACTTGCACATTATCAAACACTCTCTTGAGTCTGCGGACCGCGCTCGGCCACGCAAAGACGACGATCTGCTTCAGGCTCCTTCCGAGTCGCTCGTCACTCCGCGGCCACGTCCTCAAGAGATGCAGGGCCTCTATGAAATCGTGCATGTCGCTTTCCAGCTGGAACACATCGCCTTGTTCCGCTCCCCTCCTTATATCCGCTTCCGCAGTCCGCGCCTCGGCCAACCCTTCGTCATCCTCATTCTCAAACGTCGGAAGCTGCGTAGGGCTCCATGTGTCCTGTCCATTTTGAAACGCCGGTCCACGCCGCCTCGTGACGAGTCGCAACTCTAACCTCTCTAGCAACGGCAACGTGGTCCGTAATTCCCTAGCTGTTGCTGCATCCATTCCAAACACCAGTAACTCGAGCTCTTTCAAATCCTCAAACGTTGGCAAGCTCAGATAAGGGATCGTCGTCAGCTCGGTACACAAGCGCACCGGCTGTGGTCCCTTCTCAAGTCTTGAGACTGTCCCCATATGTAATGCCCCCATACTGAACAGGTCCAAACTTAGTTCTTCCAATCGAGGACTGGCTAAGAGCATCTGTTCGATGCCTACCGAGAGACGTCCATGATCCGATAGAGCTGAAGGGCAATAACCGGAGGCGTCGAATTCGGATGATCCAATTTGAAGTTTGCGGACGTACTTGCCCAAAGTCGGATTGAGCAAGGCAAGTGTGACGCGGAACGAGCGGAATGAGGCAGGTGTATGCAGTGAAACGCTGTGGTAGAGTTTCGGGATGATGAGGTTGTAGTACCGTCTCGAGAGGAGAAGCACGTTCGTTGGACAGGATCGAGGTTCGTTTGGAGAGAGACTGGGACAGGCAGCAAGGGTGAGGATGTATGAGACAATTTCCTCGGGAAATTGGTGTAGCACGCTGTTGGCTGTCATGGTGTCGACTGTTGACAATGTCGGATACGAGGCTGCGGTTGAGTGTGCGTTTGAACAGTCCGTGTGTGATGAATAGAACGGTGAAAAGTAGTAGCTGGCCTGCGGATTGTATAGAACGGGTGTATCATCTTGGAGTCCAGCTCTGCAGAGGATATCCGTGGCCCAAAAAGCAATCCTTTTCAGCGCGTGACCGACTCGCGTATCTAACGCTTCACGAGTGATAACGGTGACCAAGCTCGAGATTTCCGGATACACGGGCACCTCGATCCTTCTCTGCGGATCGGTCACGGCAATCCAGTCCCTTCTCTGTACCGAACCCAGCCGACTGGTGCCGCTGTCCGCTCTTGTACCTGTGGTAGAGTGACCCGTTGCAGAACCAAGGCCAGGTCGGGTTCTATTCCCAAACGCTCCAAGCCCACTGTTGCTGCTACCACCGATGTGGGTACCACTATCAGGAATATTTGTCCCACCTATCCCGCCTCCATTCCACAACGTTCTGGGAATGATCGGCGTGCCAGATGGCCAGGCTGTCGACCCCAACAACAGCATATTAGCGTGCGATGCTGCAGTTCTCGATGCTAGTCTTGCCTGTAGTCGAACGCTGAACCAATCATAGAGTTGCTTGACAAAGTTTCGGACGCCCAAGTAGATGAGTCGGGAGATGGTGAGGGCGGCTACCGCGTCGAGAAGCAGGTAGGAGACCGACAGTGTGAGCACGGGAAACCACATACGTGCGCTAGGTCGGGGGACTTTCTTAAGCCAGTTGAGTCGGATGAGGGAAAGAAGTGACTCTTGAATTCGGCGAGCAGCGAGGGTGATGAAGATGTATCTAGAATGAGTGTGGGTAATGATATTGTTGGGGTCAATGCTGGCCATGCTAGGGTGCGTCAGCTACGCTAGTAGTAGGTGGAGTTCTTGCCGTGTAGCTGTGTAGGCCACTTAGCCATGTGCGCTGTTTCACATATTACGGCGAGGATCAGAAGAAAACAACCGTGATGGAACGATGGGATCACGAAAGAAGTGATGCTGTGTGGGCGAGTAATAAATGACGGCAGAAGATGAGATGAGCACAAGATAAGATTCACGATTGGCCCACCAAATCTACCTGGAAGCCTCTCTGCTCTTTGTGCCTCGTCCCAGCGACCCTGCATAAGACGGACACCGATGGTTGCCACCCTTTCACCCATGAACCCTTCAAGACAGCTGCTGGACAGCGCCGCTTCAAGCTGACAGTCATGAGTCGCCGCCGTTCGCCCGCGAGCGTGCACCACTAACTGAATCCGAATCGAATCTTTGTCCCGACTTTATCCTAACTTATGCAGAAATCCGCAAAGCTCCACTCGTCACTCACACTCTCTTTCGTACGTAAGTGCTGAGGTGTGAGATCGTAAACTTTCACAGAGCTTGATTGCGAACGTGGGACACGGTACATGCGACACGGACGCGAAAAATATCACGTATGGTGAATGCGTTCCTGGCTGTCGGTAAGTCCGATCCGTGCTGAACCCTGCTTTGTTTGCCTTCGGCATCTGTAATCGTGAATACATGAGGTTCCATGATTAAATTTACAAGCGTGAAGGTGCAGCGGAGTGCAAATGATCTGCTTTGCTCGCCATCAAGCTGTCCTTCGTATCTTCTTCCATCGCTTCCCGACTGTTTGGTGTCGTGTCTGACGGCCAACATATCGAGAATGTGGCGCGTATCATCACTATTGTCGAGGATGGCGATTTCACCGACAACGCTGCTGGTCAGCAGCTTCATGCTGACATCGTTTCCCACAGCCTTAGCACACGGTCATCATTCACATGGCCCCGCAGACAACTCGATACCCATCGATAATATTCTCTGGATTCACATCGGTGTCCAGACTTTTGCATGGTTCTTCCTTTTCCCTTTAGCCATGGTGCTTGGCATGGTGCGACATCGACTGCATGTGCCTGTCGCTATCACCTCGCTCGCGCTCACTGTCGGAGGCTACTTTCTCGGTCATGGACACGGCGGTCGATCCTTCCCGCATACTGCTCATGGCACTATGGCATCGCTGCTCGTCTTTTACCTTGCTGTGCAGACATTTCTCGGCGTCTACCTCAAGCTGCATCTGCAATGGCGGCCCGAAAAGTGGATTCGACCCACGCTCGTCACCATCCACGGCATCCTCGGTAAGAGCTTTCCTATCGTCGGCTGGGTGCAGATGGTGTTCGGTCTCTCCACTCTCCAATCCTGGTGCTTCGGTGGGCATCTTGGCCAATGCCTTGCCCACTACATTATGGGCTCCGCCTTTCAAGCCTATGCAGCCATCCTGGTAATCATGATGAAAGCAGGCGGTGACTGGCTGCAGCGACGCGGTCAGAGTCAAGAATGGTTTGATTCGTGGGTCATCATGCTATGGGGCATCGTCAACACATTCACCGAGCATCATGGTGGACCATGGACGCACAAGGACTTGCAACACACACTCATGGGCGTTCTGTGGTGGGCCGGCGGTGCTGTAGGAATCTGGCTCAGCCGAGGGGGTAGACGAAATGTCTTCCCATCCATCATCATCATCTTAACCGGTTGGGCGATGAGTGCCCACTCGCAAGCGCTGATGATTTCAACCATGATCCACTCGCTTTTCGGATACACGCTTATGGGTGCGGGTATTGCCAGGATGGTCGAGGTCTGCTTTGTCTTACAAGATCGTCCTACTGGAGCTACTGTCGAATCACCAAACGTGCCTACAGCGAGCAACGAAGCGGTCAACGGAAGCTGGTACCCCATTCGAGCGTTCCAGTATCTTCCGCCTTATCTGCTAGTAGCGTCAGGCGTTCTTTTCATGTCGGCGACGGACGAAGAGCTGCGATGGGCTGATTCACAAGGCGTCGATCATGCTACATGGGGACTGATTGATTTTAGCGCCTCCATGCTCATGTTCCTGTGGATCAACGTGCTTGTTGATCTATATGTGGGGTATGGAGGCCAGTACGGTGCTGCGAGGAAGAACGCGGCACAGGCAAGAGGTGAGGATAGCGAAGCACAGGCGAGCACGTCGCTGTATTCGCGCCTCAGCCTGGGAAACGGTCATGGCAATGGTGGTGCAGGGCACAGCTCGTCACGCGCAACAGCGACAGAGCAACACGAGCTCGGCGGCTTGACTTCAAAGCGAACACTGCTTAGCGGTGAGGATGATGAGGCGGAGGCAAGCCATGTATTGTTCGATGAAGAGGATGAGGATCCGTTCGAGGAGAAGGAGCGCGACGACTACGAGAGCACCGGCAGTGGCAGCAGCAGTGTCGTTCGCAGTCGCATTCACATCTAAGCTCATTCACCTCCTCCGACCGGAACTTGTTGTTTTGTGCAAGAATTTTTTTTGCCATCTTGCTTAGCTTTTTGCTTCTATAAGAACCAGAGATTCGTGATTCACGATTGGTTAAACTCACGATTTGTTGTTGCTTGCGGGGCGAGGAGTTGGAACATATCGGCGATGTATTAATATTTTAGCTTCAATCGGGAGATGCATTATCAAAACGTGCTCCCGTTTTTTCAGCTTTCAAATTCAAACAAGCTACGAAGGTGAATCTCCAGACGTGAAACACGAAAGAGTCTGAGTCGTGAGTGACGCAAACTGCTGCCTGTAGGAAAAGAAAACGCACCGACCAAGCTACACACAAATTTAATTTTGGGCCGTGCTTTCTCTCTCTCTCTCTCTCTCTCTCTCTCAAAAATCGAGCCAATGAACGCTGCTCACTCACGAACACACCACAGACACGCACGAGCTGGAGGAATACGGAGTTCTTGGCTATCTTCAAGATCATCGATTTGTGATTGCCTCTCGTCACGTCTTACGTTCACTGCATCTTCTCTCGCTGCGATCCAATTTAAGGCGAACACCGATTCAAGACTCCGTTGGCTTACTCACACCAGGCATTGTCCTCGCACGTTTCGATCAATTGAGTAGCTCGAATCGGATATCGAGCTAGATTGCAAGCCGCCTGCCTACCTTTCACCAATCTCGGGCCAAATCGCACGTTCTTTCAACGCCGTCCACGAGGTTTATATCAGAGGCGCGTAAAAGTAGCACATCTCCGTCCTGCTAATTTCAGCAGATACGCCTCTGCATACGCGGAAGAACCCTTAAGGCTTGTTTGAAAAGGCGAGGCCGTGTCGTAGCGCTTCCCACTGCAAACATGGCTGCACCGTCGTCTAGAACGGCCGAATCGGGTAGTGGCAGCAGCGTCGCCAGCTCAACTGCGCCAGCTCCCACAGCGAATGCGCCGGCAACAACATCGCCACAACACCCCCATCACCATCACCACCATCATCACCATCATCACCATCACGCTCACCACATCACCGACCCAGCACGACGCAAAAAGAAGCATCTACCTGCCCAGCTAGCCCAACTCCAGCTCGAAAACGAAGACGACGAAGCTAACAATTTTATCTCTTCTTCTCGTGACGCTTCCGAAGAGGATAACGATGATCAGGAAGAGACCTTCGACGACGATGCATCGATTGCTTCGCTTCGTCATCACCATCAGGGACCCAGTTCGGCAACTGTACCCATATCTTCGTCGCTCTCATCCATCCCGCCCAACGATAGAGATCAGGCCCTGATCGACTCGGCAGCTCTGCATCAGCCTTCCAAGCTGCAATATCAACTTAAGCCCACTGCTTTGGTTGACGACAAGACACCCGCTAGCTCTAGCCCGCCACGTGTTGCTGCAGCGCAAACGGTCGCACCTTTAGCGAGCGCAAGACCTGGTCAGCCTGCGGTTCAGCATGGTTTTGTCTCTCCCTCCTCGGTGCAACAGCAATCCTCCACAACGGCGGAGCGCAGGAGGGAGGTCTCTTCGGACGATGATGAGAGGTACACCAGGCCTTCAGTTGGCACGACGCTTGCAAACGCCAGTGCCGCACTTTCCCGGAGCTCTTCTGCCGAGCTTTTGCCCAAAGTTGTCGCTGCGCAGAGACATGTAGGCACAGCCGATAGTGCCGCAGGTCTCAACCTTGGCACTCTCCCGGCTCCTGCTGTTGGTGGTGCCACCGCGACCTCACAGCCTTTGACCACCGTTAAGCCGCAAAAAAAGGCCACTGATCCGTTCTCGGCTGCCGCTTCCTCTGGCATCGTGGATGCTCTTCCGGCTGCTGCTATGGCTGCTACCCCCAATGCACGACAGGCTAGCGATGGCACAGCTGCCCCCACTCTGGATCCTTCGGTGCTTGGTCAGTCGGCTGTTGCTTCCAAGCGCAAGGCTTCAGGCTCTCATCACGCTTCGCACGCCGCGGCCCGCCGAGCCGAGCTCAAAGACGGAGCCGATGACGAAGCGAGCAATAACACTGACGGAGGCACCCCTTACGATGGCGATGTCGAATATGCTGCCCGTACGCCCGTCTCGAGCCAGGTTGCAATCGGTACACCCACTCCAGCATCCTCTCAGCGCGAGGGAGCAAACAAACCGACGACTGTACCGAACATCTCTGCCACCAAGAGCACCGCACCAGGCCCTGTCCGTTCGCGCAGCTACATCCAGACGATGAACAGCCGCCACGCAGATTGCCATCCGGAGGGCGACGATCTTGAAGAAGGGGGCTTCCAACCCTCCTCGATCCCCTCTGCTGAAGAGATCCAAGCCTGGGTACACCAAGCCATCTTCAACCCGGATCCTCAGCGCGACTATTCGATCAATCCGCCTCCCAAGCGATACGATAGCGAAGGTCGAGAGCGGCCCATCCGTATCTACGCAGATGGCGTCTACGACCTCTTCCACTATGCGCATGCTCTGCAACTGCGTCAAGCCAAACTGTCGTTCCCTTCTGTTCATCTCATCGTTGGAGTAGTCAGCAGCTTTTCGTGCGGAAAGCATAAGAACAAGCCCGTGTTGACGAGCCAGGAGCGCTACGAATGTGTGCGCAACTGCAGGTGGGTAGACGAGGTGCTAGAGGACGCGCCATGGGTCGTCGATCAGAATCTGATCGATACGCTCGAGATTGACTATATTGCACACGACGATTTACCGTACTCGGGGATTGGTATGGAAGACATTTATGCCTTTGTCAAGAGGCAGGGTAGGTTCCTGCCTACAAGGCGGACGGACGGTGTGTCAACCTCGGAGCTGCTGGGAAGGATCGTGGATGTGTACAGGGAAGGTAGCCTAGACGGAAAGCTCGTCAAGATCGGGCTGGAGGATCTGACTTCGACACATGCGATGCACCCTCACCACCAAGCCGATTGATCTGGCTGCGACCCGGGAGCTGCGAAGGCAAGCACGTACATTCCTGTCTAATTGATTCTTACCATGTACACTGACCTTGTATCTTGGCGATTGTGTGATCATGTAGGTGTGTCTGATCGTTTGTGCCTCTGAAGGGGGCTGATGAGGTCTAGATACAGTTACAGAGTCTGGTCCCGATTTTACGAAGGCGGACAAGGCGGACAAGGCGGACAAGGCGGAGAATTTCGCGAAGCTGAGTGTGGAGTGGAGGTCGATTCATAAAACGCGGTACGATCGCTTCTTATCCTTCACGACCGACACATCCATACCGACCACTTACACAACTCGTGGCTCTATCCGCCAGTCTTGCGATGTACCACCCAACTCGCGGTGGCGCTCGTGGCGGAGCTGCCGAATTCAGCTGGGACAAAGTCAAACAATCCAAACATCGCGAGTTCTACCTCGGCAATTCGGTCGCTGCCCCTACTGGACGCTGGCAAGACGGTCGTGACATCAACTGGTACAACAAAGACGTAGCCTCCTCTTCCACCTCTGTAGCCGATGAGCGCAGAGAGGAGCTCCGAAGAATCAAAGAGGCCGAGACCGCTGAACTGTATGCGAAGCTAGGACGTGCCCCTCCTTCTGCAACCGCCGGAGCGACCGCGGTAGTGGGAGAGAGATTGGCACGCGGTTCCGATGGGCTCGGGAGAAAAGCAGGAACAGGCGCAAATACCGAAGTTCTAGATAAGGATAGGAAGAAGTGGGGTACAACAGGTCGTGAGGAAGCCGTCTCGGAAGCGGATGAGAAGCTGGCAAGAAAGTTCGCGAAGGATGAGGTGAGGAGGCGTCGAGCTGCGGAAGTCAAAGATGATAGGCACGGGGAGGATCGAGGGAAAGCGCAAAGTGATGATCGTTGTCGTCATTCAAGCCGATCCCATCATGAAGATGAAGCTCGGGACGGACATCGCCGACATCGTCACCGTGACGGCTCGTCCCGGCACCGAGACGGCAACCGTGAAGGAAGTTCGAGCAAGCAACATCTACATGCAGACGGTGGCCATGACGAGAGATCGTCAAGAAGGCATCGGAGTCATCAAAATGATCGGAGCAGTAGAAGCAGAAGTAGGAGCAGATCACCGGAATCTCTGAGCCGGCATCGGTCCAGACATCATGATGAAAGGCGCCACAAACGAAGAGGTTCTCCATCAGGGGCTGGACGCGGCCACCGAGGTGAAGATGAGAAGCATCATCACGCCCCGCATTCTCGACGGTACCATGACGGAGAAGGTAGGCCACATCGAATGCATCGTGACGAGTAACCAAGATGCGGTCATCCAATACTCCTGCCATCAACATGCTTTTCACACTCAATAAAAGCTCACCGCTTGTATAGCCATCGTTTTAGGAGGGACACAAAATCGCATCGTACGATTATGCTTTGGAGACTTGCTTGTTTCTTCTTTGATTCGGTCAGGAATGTGTATGCTTGATTCTATGCTCGGGGCGTGCCCTGTGGTTCGTAACATCATCGCTGAACGAGGAGGCAATGAACAGGCCTGGCATTCCTGACTGATTGACAAGTCGTGCAGATTCACGATTGCCTTTGACACCACAAGACGCGTTTGAGTTTGAAGGCGCGCTCTGCAACCGTAAGTTTTTGTTTCTTCGGGCTGAGCCTCCACACGATCCAGCCCAAGGACCCTGAACTGAAACCATCATCTTGTCGACCTCAGTGTGGGTGCCACCTACGTATCTCTGCCGGCCTCTCACCCATCTTCTACTAGACGTCGCGCCGATCAGAGGCATTCGGGTTCGCGGCTGGTCTCGTCATGCCGTTATAGGACTCCTTGCAGCATATAGGACTTGCCTTGCTCCGTTTCAACCTGATGCACGCACAAGATGTCATCTCCAACAAAGACTGCATGCAAATTTGACAGCCTTGCACCAACTGGCGTCGAAGCTTTTGCCTCATCATCAGGAGCCTCTTCAGATATGTCAGCCAAGTTTGAGACCACTACTCACAAGGAGCACCTGTTGCCCAATCTTCCCACAGAAGAGGTTCACAGCAGTCTGACAGACCGAGCCCCCTCCCTCAAAGCGCCGGAACCAACGCAACAGTCCGTCCCCTCACATACGAACCTCGAGACTGCAGTGCACAGCTCTGGTCCACCACCATGGCCTACCATCACATACAAGCATCTTCTTTCTGCTGGCACGCTCAACCCCACCAATCCCCTCCGTGTTGTGGCGCACTGCGATGTAGATGCGGCCTATGCTCAATTCGAAGCCTCACGTCTTGGCCTCGATGCCACCGTCGTGCCGATAGCTGTGCAGCAGTGGCAAGGCCTCATTGCGGTTAACTATCCAGCTCGTGACGCTGGCGTTTCGCGTTTTGAAAGTATCCCGGAAGCTCTCAAGAAATGCCCCGATCTGCATCTCGTCCACGTAGCCACCTATGCACACGGAAGCAACAAGCCAGATTACCATCCGGATCCGAAACCGGAAACGCATAAAGTCAGTCTCGATCATTACCGTAGAGAGAGCACCAAGATCCTCACCATCTTCAAAAGGACTTGCCCACACGGAGCGGTGGAGAAGGCAAGCATCGATGAGTCGTATTTTGACCTTACCATCGAAGTTCGCAAGCTGCTGATCCAGCGATTTCCGCATTTGGCCCATCCGCCTCCGGATGACCCAGTGACAGGAGCGAAAGGGATGGATCAGCCGTTGCCCCCACCGCCACGCCTGGGACTGAAACAATGGAAGCAGCTTGGGTATGTAGTGCCGAAGACGGGCGATGTAGGCAAGGCAATGGGGATTGGTAGGCCGGAGAAAGCGGTGGCGAAAAGAGCACTCTTGGTGGATGCGCCTATCGGAGCTGGAATCGTATCGGAACTGCTACCCGAGCTGCCGAGCGCCAATACGTCACAAGCAGCCGACCACAGCGCCCAAGCTGCTCAAGGCCAGTCGACAGGCAAACAACCACCGCCATCATGGGGCTCCGACCAAGATCACCTCACCGACCCTTCATCAAGTCAGCAAGACGACCTCGACTCGGAAGCCGCGCTCTGGGATCACATTGAATACGGCGAGACCACGTGGACCGATGTAGCTCTCGCTCTCGGCGCTGAACTCATGAACCGCGTACGACAAAATGTTCTTGACGAACTCGGATACACCACGTCAGCAGGCATCGGATCGAATAAGACGCTCTCCAAGCTCTGTTCGTCTTGGCGCAAGCCCAACGGTCAAACCATCATGCGTCCGTGTTCGGTTGCCAACTTTTTCTCTTCTTTGCCCTTCCAAAAGATTCGATTCCTCGGTGGGAAGCTAGGTAATGCGATGGGCGCCGAGTGGAACTCAGCGACTGTGTCGGATCTGTGGGGAGTGGGGCTGGACGAGATGCAGGCCAAGTTCGGGGAAGAAGCTCGGTGGGTGTACAACGTGCTTCGCGGGATCGATTATAGCGAGGTGCGGGAGCGGGTGAATAACCAGACCATGCTGGCGAGCAAATCTGTCCGACCCGCGATCACAAAGCCGGAAGAAGCAACGCACTGGCTGGACATCCTCTCTACCGAACTAGCCATCAGGCTCAGGGAGGCAAGGGAAGAGCGGCGCAATCTTTGGCCAAAGACGTTGGTGCTGCGGTACATTCGAGCTGGCTCAGTGCCACGCAGCCGCCAGACAGCGTTTCCATTCACCAACCCGAACAACCAAGACGATCTGGCCAAGGTGATTCTCAAAAAAGGACAGAAGTTATGGGAAGAGAGCCTTGGGGATGCCCTTGGTTTGGGGCTAGGATCGTCGGGCTTTGGAGAGGCCAAGGTGTTGACGATCGCGTTGGGTTTTGGAAGCTTAGCTGAGGGCGAAGCTGGTCAGCAAGGTATTGCTGGCTTTCTCGGGACGGCTAGTGGGAGCACAGCGACAGCATCGACATTTCCATTGCCAGCAGCACTAGCAGAAGGGCCTGAAATTACGAGACTCGCAGCAGAAGTTGACTCGGAGGAACATTCGTCCCCAAAGAAGAAAAGGAAACGCAATCGTTTGGATGTCATGTTTGAGACTCAAAGCAAACAACTACAGTCGCAAGCGTCGCATTCCAAGCAAAAAGAGGGTCCGACGAAAGACAATCGTGATGACGATACAGAGCAACCCAGGGTCGACATTGACGAAGAAGCTGGCGTCAAGGTCGTCGAAGCTGCATCAGGACCGCAAGCCGATCAAGAAGACGATCCACATTGGCGGTGTCCCGATTGCTCGCACCTGATCCAGGCACCATCGGGATCGGCGTGGTTCGAGAAGCCATATCTGGTAGAAAAGCTCAAGGATGAACATCTTGATTGGCACTTTGCCGTTACTCTGTCGCAAGCACCCCAGGTAGCCGACAGTGCTGGTGCATCGGCATCGCAACGACCCGCTACAACTACAGCTAAGGCTACAGCTGCAGGTACGAGCAAGAAGAAACGAGCGCTGGACAAATTTTTTGCCCGTCGATAGAGAATAACGAATGGCATGCCAGAAGAGTTGCGACGTCCCAAGATCCAATCTATGCGTGATTCAATCGTGAATTTAGGGGTTGCACCCTGCTTTTTTAATCTTTCTTCGCGCGTTGCAAAGCGATTTGGTTTTCCAACTCCGCCGGTTTGCTGTGGCTTTGCTGTCACCCGAATTTATCGATGACTCTTCGGCTCTGCATTTTAACGTCGAATCTCAAATCGTGAATGACTGTTGCTGCCAATCATCAGGTAGATTGACCAATATATGTGTATTAAGCTGCTAAGGGATTAGCGTCGATCATCCACTTGATACTCTTAGACAACCACATGCAAACGACATATGATCGTTGCAAGCGAATCATGACCATGATAGGCTAGATCGTCGATCGGCAGGTTCTGTGTGTCCTGACCCCAGTCTCGTTTGATTGGTAGCGTGATAGCTACGAATCGGCAGCTCGAATCGATAATCACGCAGCAACATGGCAAAACGTGCTCGTGGAAGCCCGCGATTGGTGTGTCGACTTGGCCTGGGTCAGTTTCACCATCCTACTCTCTCGACCATCGTGGTTGAGTAATGCCGGAAAAAACTTCAGCGTGGTCCCAGTATACCCGCCTTTCGATGTGTGTTGCGATGAAGACTACCCGTCGGGCAACAGGACCAAGACACCTCTTTCGAACCGAAACACCGGTGCACATGTGTAATGAGCTTCGCCACAGCTCGAGGTAAAGAGAAGGTGAGAGGTGAATATGAATATGATCAGTTCAGAAGGTCTTGGCATTCTACAATTATCCACTCGTGCTTGCCTTGCCCGTGGCAGCATATACGAAATGGTGGATGCACATGTGAAAATTCGAAGAGTATTCGTGATTCACATTCACGATTGTGATTGTGGTTTGTGATTGTTCCTGATTGACAAGAAAGACAGGATGAGGCACGCGGGACGTTGGAATATTCTTTTATCCGTTTTCTGCCGGTGACTGCCCGATTGAGCAGCCTCTTTGATGCTGCACTTGGACACAGCCAGATTCGTGATACGTGATTCGTTATTCATGATTCGTGATTGCGACACGCGACAGGTCACGCAAGCCGAGGAAACCCTTGTTTCAAAAGTACACAAATGCGAGATGCGAACCTTGGACAGCACAGCCTGGAAGCACGACCGACAGGTCAAGACGTCGTTCAGACTCTCGTGCTCTACTCATGAACTGTGACTGAACACGAGCACCTTGCCTCCTCATGAGACTCAGCCATTCACCGCCTGTATCTTGGCCTATCGTCTCCCAAATAGGACTAAAAAGGCTTGGGTCGGCGTATGAAATCAAATGAGAAGAAGAAGAAGAAGAAGAAGAAGAAGAAAAAAAAAACGAACTGACCAAGAAGAGGCGCTTCCCGTCCTATTGGCATGGGTTTCATGCGGTCGTGTTTGGCGTTCTTAGCTAGTTGGCATATGTGAATCTTGCCAACAAGATCCACTTAGACGGTCCCTTGACTCTAATCTTTCAGTCCCGCAGCTCTCCAACCCTCAGATGTACGCCCAGCGCCAGTGTACCAGCAAGAACTTAGCTGCATCCTTTCTCGTCCGCTGCGATTTTACAGGCTTGCCAGCCAGCCCGACAATTTCGGGGTGTCACTCTTGCTGCACAAGTACTCTAATCAGCCATTCTGTACTAAGATCGCAGGGTTAATTGGTTGCGCCTACATACATCAGCAACCCTTGAAGCTTCACCTCAACCCTTTTCTCTTACAAAGGCCATGATGCTGGCCGCTGCCTATGTCGCAATGTAGTCGTTGTGCATGGCTTCGCACAAAGCCTCCCTCCAGGCGAGGTCCCTAGTTTCATGCTGTTCCTGGCTGCCAGCGATTACCCGTCCACACGTGGTTCCTCCTCTCACACTCTATCCCGCGCTGTAAGGCCTCTCTTTCGCTCACCGTGGCTCCAGTTCTTCTTGCGGCCGCCATACACGCGCACCGATGAATTTTTCCGTTCCGCACACCTTCCAAATCTTGCTCCAGTCGCTTTACGCAACCCCCCATTTTGTACACAACCTCACTGTACTGAAACAGAGATCGCTTGTTCCGAGCCGCGAGTGCAAGATGTCGCAAACGCAATTATCCTGCAGCTGTCAGATTTAGGGTCAGTTTTGATAGAAGCAGCCCTGCAGATGAGGAGGGTTTGCGAGCGCACATAACACCCCTGTTTTGCCTTTGTGCGCACTGGTGCGCTTCCCGTCGAATCGTTTCGTTCACTCTATGCGCAGAAGCTCGCAGCTGTACGGATCACTATCGCCCAGTTGGGCGCCTTGGTGCCTCCGTCTTCTCACGGCGGATTCGTTACTGCGCCAATGCAACAAAGTTGAGCGATAGTGCCCCGTCGATGTACACAAACTCACAGACATTCGGCAGAGATTTTGACAGCCTGCAGCATGAAGTTGACCCTCGATTTTCAGAGTTTGCCTCAGCGCGGTGCTGCTGGTATGGCGGCACTTGATTGTGAACTACACACAACCCGAGTATATTAGAGGACGGTCCGATCGTGCATGTGGTGTATAAGTAGGACCGCAATTCTGGACAGACCACGGATCTCCGCCCACAACCCCTGCCAGCCTTGCTACCTCTACAGCCGCCTTTGCAACCATATACCAACGGCCCACTCTGCTGGCTCAGAGTCGACGATCTAATATACCAAGATGAAGTTCTTCTCTCTGCTCCTCTCTGCACTCGTCTCACTCATCGCACTGCTGCCTGCCTCGACACATGCAGCACAGCGTGGCCTTGCATGGGGAACTAATGACAACTGGGGAAGCCAAGTCGCCAAGGGACTCATCACCTGGTACTGGCACTGGCAAGATGGGCCCAACTCCAAATTCAACGGCAAGCTAGAGTTTGTACCTTGCTATTGGGGTCCCCAGTACAACTCACAATGGGCTCAACGCAAGCGAGAGATGGCCGCCAACGTACCCCAAGCCCTACTCGGCTTCAACGAGCCCGACATCAAGGGACAATCCAATCTCGACCCTCAAACTGCAGCCAATCTCTGGATGCAGGAGATCCAACCTTGGAAGAGCAGAGGAGTTAGGCTTGGAAGTCCCCAGATCGTCTATAACCAAGACTGGCTCGGTCAGTTCATGACAATTTGCAAGAGCAAAGGCTGCACTGTCGACTTTATCGCCATCCACTGGTACGGTGCATGGTACGACCTTAACGGCCTGAAAAAGTACGTCACCTCGGTCCGCAACCGCTTTAACCTTCCTATCTGGATCACCGAGTACGGCGTCACCTCCTCCTCTGGCGGGTCGCAACAACAGGTCAAGCAGTTCCACATGGATGCCACCCAGTGGCTCAACTCTCAGTCGTACGTCGAGCGCACCTCGAACTTTGGTAGCTTCCCCGTCTCCTCTCCACCTGATGCCTACGGATCGCGTCTCAATGCGCTCTTCAACGGCGATGGCAGCTTAAGAGATCTTGCCTACTGGTACTTGTGGACTTCGGGTAACTCGAAGAGGACCATCAGGCAAGAGTTGACCGCCGAGGACGACTTCGAGCCCACCAAGCAGGAAATCCCCATCGAGGAGAAGCCAACTAGCTTCAACCACGTCCAGGAAGCTGAAGAGTAGACGAGTGATTCGAGCAGACTCAGGCTACCCAAATCTTCATTCACTTGATGAGTTGCTAATGGGCTGAATCCCGCTCGAGTGATTCAGTCTCGATACCCGTGCATACTCAACGGCTTGGACGCGGATCGTGTATTGCTACATTTTTTTGTTATCGTATCTTGTCATGGGCTATCTCTTTGCATTGTCATTGCTTTCACAAGTACTCTCGGCTCGTGTGGCAAACCGACTGTTTGGCATCTGAATGCTGCCAAAGAAGAGAATGCGTCGTTGGTTACAGCTGAGGAGAAGCTGGATAACGCGGAAGTTCAGAAGGTGGCAGCTGTCAATCGTGAATCTCCTCGTGCCTTATGCCGCGGCAGATCCCCGTGCCGCGTTTTTGAACTTGTTACAATTGTCGCGCTAACACTCACTCACTTTGTCCGTGGTCCACGGTCCAAGCCGGCACTGCTCAGTGAACGAAGGAAAACCCTGGGCGATTGAGCGGCGTTTTGACCAGAGAAGCCTCTTTCTGGCGCTAGCCACTGGACGCCAGCCGGCTATTAGAATACTGGATTTCTACGTTATACCCGCGTGCCGCACTTGACATGGTCACGAGTGTGACTTTTTGACATGTGTCCGCTTCTGACGTCTTCTGGTTTACGTCTACATAGATAGGTAGAAGATAAACGACGCGAAGCCCAAGTAGATGTGTAGGATGATCATAGGCTCGACATAGACTGGGACCGTCGAGAATCCGCATTCGTACTTGACGGAGGGACGGCAAACGATTATTCCATACAAACGCCACAGCACGCTATGTCAACAATGCCAAACCCAACCATCAGCGCTGAAGCCACGCGCTTGGCAGCTACAACGTCGTCCGAGGCCAAAGAGTCTCTAGTCAACATTCCCGCTGTCAATGTCACTAGCACCGGCGAAGAAAAACAAATCGATCTCTCCACCACCGACAACGTCAAACTCTCCGACTCGCAGTTCACCATCCGCGAAGGCGGGTACGGCTGGGTCAACGTAGTCTGTAGTATCTTCCTCAACGCCGTAACGTGGGGCGTGAACACCACCTTTGGCGTTTATTTCTCCTATTACCTCCAACATGACTACTTCACTGGCGCCACCCCTATACGATATGCGTATGTTGGCGGACTCTCGGTAGCATCGTGCATGCTGGTCGCCCCCTTCGTCAACCTTCTCTGGCGTTCGACGGGCTGGTTCAAAACCCCGCTCATCCTCGGTGCAATCTTGGTCAGTATGGGCCAGATCGGCGCTGGGTTGTGCAAGACCTATGTACAGCTCTTATTCACGCAAGGATTCGTTTTCGGCGTCGGGTTGGGATTGACAATGATTCCAACACAGCCATTGTTGAGCCAGTGGTTTCGACGCAAGCTCAGCTATGCGCAGGGTCTGTCTGCTGCTGGAAGCGGGCTGGGCGGCTTGGTTTTGGCCAATACTACACGATACTTGATTCAGGAGAAATCGCTGCAGTACGCGCTTATCTGTAACGGCATCGTCTCGTTTGTCGTGCTCGTACCTTGCATCATGCTGATGAAATCTACAGAACCACAAACGATGCGTTTCCTTCCTTCGCGCTTTCGCCGCAGTAACAAACTCGAGGCCGGTCTACAAGTCACAACAGCAGCGAAGATAAAAAAGAATCCACTCGAACTCAAATGGATCTTGCATCCGGGCTACGCTTTCATCCTGCTGTTTGGCGTGTTCAGCATGATCGGTTACTTTGTCGCCATCTATACGCTCGCTGCTTACGCTACGTCCGGCTTGGGCCTGACGCAGAAACAGGCTTCGACGCTGCAGTCGATCTTGGCAGCGGGACAGATGATTGGACGTCCAGTGTGCGGTTTGCTGCTCGACTTAATCGGTCGCCACCCTTGCACGATCATGATCCAGACGCTTGCTGGGCTGACGTGCTTCGCCTTTTGGCTTCCCGCACGCTCCTTCGGTCTGCTTGTCGTATTTTCGATTACTCAGGGCTTGCTGGGTGGAACGGTGTGGTCCAGTGTAGCACCATTGTCGGCGGAAGTGGTGGGCATCAGAGACTTACCCTCGGCCTTGGCGGTGTTCTGGCTGGTCACAGGCGTCATTCCAGGTCAATTTGGTCAGCCGATGGCTGTGGCGCTGATTAACTACAGTCGGGACCATTTACACAGAAGCGGTGCAAATGCGTATCTCATCTCGATCGGTTTCTGCGGTGCGTGCTTCGTCATGAGCGGTATATCGCTTTGCTTCAGTTCGAGATTCGTCAGGTCGAGAAACAAAGCTCAACAATTGGAGAGCGTCGAGCAGACTGTCGATAAAGCTTTACCATCAACAGCGACAGTCCAGGCATCCGAAAAAATGTAAACGCAGCATCACCATTGTGATTGTTCGTCATTGAATTCGCAATCACATCATCCGCTTACCGTCGTTCGGCGCCGCTTCATTCGGCGTGGAAGATCTGGTATCTTTGGTTGGAAAGAAGCAAAAAGCAAATGGTAAAAGGAACTGCAGCACCTAGGATTCCCGCGTGGTCCCCCACCGCAGTACTGACTAGGCGACGAGTTGGTTGACTGCGCAGATCGAACGGGATGCGGTGCTTTCAACTCTCTATTGGCGCAGATAGCATCATCATTACAGCACACCAAGATCAGTTCAATGCTTGCGGGTCTTGATCAGGTTGATATGTATGTATCGCGTACTGTATGTGTTGGCTGGTCTGCGCTAATTCGTGATTCATGATTATCTAAAAATATCGTTCGGTCGATGTGGTGTAGTCACGAAGGTTAATGCTTGGAGTTCGCCACTCGACCTTGCCCTTGGCCTCCTCCCACCTGTTAACTTTTCGACGTCTTTGTTGTTCAGTATACAGAACTTGTGATACAACGAGACTGGAAGCGATCCGCTGGTAGCATAGTCGCCACGACCATTTACGCTGTATTGGATGCACAAGCCTTAGACTTGCACCAGCCCTGTGAGCGTTCAAAGAAAACTGGTTCATCCCCGCCGCTTGGATGATCTGCATCGCACAATGCATGGCATCTCGAATACAGCGCACAAGTCAGCTGGCCCTGTACGAACGAATTCTTCTTGTCCTCTCGTTTGCCTGCAAATTTGCTTCTCAGCCTCATGCCCTCGGTGCGCTCCCACTCGTCTCCTCGGCTCTCTTTGATCTTTGTAGGATCGAGTAGGCCGCGATTGAAAAGCTTGATGTTGGGATTGTCCAGGCTGAATGTCTGCTGGTAGATGTTAACGAACACGCAGCCTGAGGTCTCGTCGCAAGCTTGGAGACATTGCGACACGCTGGAAACGAGGCCCCAGTGAAGGAAAGAGGCAGGGTCAGAGACGACCGAGCCGAACAGCTTGTTCGAGTGCGAAGCAACCGGCCGCTTTGCGTCGGTGAAGAGCGCCTGGTAGGCGGATCTACATTGAGTTGACAGTGAGCGCTTTGGAGGAGGTGGCTTCTTTGCAGAGTGAGAGACGTGCTTGTCACTGTGCTCTACCTTGTAAGAATCGGCTGCAGACAAGTGAAGATGGTCAGCAAACGACTCGACCTTGTCGAGCAGATGCACCACGCCTGTGCATTTGTCCAGCTTAGCCTCGAATCCATGATCCGCTTTGACGAACTCGGCAAAACGAGCACATTTGAGTGTGCAGTGAAACACGATTGCTCGAATTAGCTCGACAGAGGCATCTGGATGCTGTGCTTTCGCGGACGCCAGATCCACATGAACATTGTGTTGGTCGGGATGGCAGTATGGGAAGGCTGACTCGATTAGCGCCATACATAGCTGAGGGGTTCCTCTGCATTGTCCGCTGCCTAGATCTGCCCAGGTGGGAACGGAAGAATCGGCAGGCGATGATGAATCAAGATGAGCAGCATCCGAACTGCCAGCCCCGCTTTCATCACTCGCCGACCGCGCTTTCTTGTTCCCTTTCCATTTTTTCTGCTTCGAATTCCTCCTGTGATGAGCATTCTGGTGCCTGATCTGCTCTTTTTGTATCTGTTGCTCCGAGTGGATCAATGCGACTCCAACTTTCTTCGTCGCATGAATAGTAGCCAGAAGAGCGGGCATGAGAGTGCGCGTTAACGACAATGCAAAAGTAGCAGCATCCGTTCCAGATTGCTGAGATGAACGTTTCAGCCTCGCGTTGGTGCCGTCGTCGCTGTTTTCTCTGTGTGATGCAGGAATTGCGTTGATCTCGTCCGCAGTATCAAACGCAGCAGATACAAGGCTGAGAATTTGTCGTTCGTCGGCATCTCTGAGTTCGATATCGGTGAGATGTCGTTTCGACTTGACAGAACTGTTGAGGAGTGTCCCTTGAGGAGTCCCGAGGGTCGGAAGGCCGTTGCTCCCGGGCGATTTTGCATCGGATGAATGATCACCACCAATCAATTCAGGAACTTTGGTGTCCCCGGTGTGACTGCTCGGTGTAGTCAAGCGTGGGACTGCAGCAGGACCAGCTAGAGCTCCGGATCCAGGAGAGGAAGGACTCGCCCCGGTCCCGCTGGGCAGCTGACTGATTGCTGAACTGGGTGCTTTGATGTTCGGGCTCGCTTCGCTGCTCCCTACCAGCATTTCCAAAAGTCCGCCGGGCATTCCAGCTTGGACTCGAGACATGTACATGTCCCGACCGGCTTCGATGCCTTTAATGGCAATGTCCTCAACTTGAGCGAAGGTGGGGATGATTCGCTTGCGCAGCTTTTCCGCAATGTCAACTGTCCCGTATTCGTGCTTACAGGTCGATTCGTCGGGCGTTTCCACCGCAACGTTACTGTGCGTGCAAAAGTCGGAATCAGTTTCTCGCTTGCCAACTGCGTTGGGGCTGCCGCGGCGTTTGCGGTGCGATACTTTGTGGCTTGCCCCGAACTCAGATTCTTCCGATGCGGCCGACTGGTTTCGAGAAACTTGAGTCGTTCGACAGCCAGCTCTATCTCCACCATCCCAGTGAGGAATATCGTATACACGACCGAACGTCCAACCGGGTGAAGCGTCTTCATTGAACGGCTCTAGCGCTCTGCCTTTCAAATCAGCTGATCTTCGAGCTGGCCCCTGTGAAGGAGTCCAGATACGCATTGCCTCGCCAAATGCTCGCTTCGACGCATGGCGATGCGAACTGGACAAGCGATGGTGTGGGTGCTGATGTTGCGCATGATGATGGTGCGAATGACGGTCATGGTTGTGGTGGGGGTGCTGCTGCGCAGAGGCTAGTGAGAGCAAGCTGAAGATCGTGGCGAGCCACAAATACAAGAACAGAGGGGAAAACTGCATGGTGGACGAGGTTAGTGAGGGGAAAGCCAGTATGGCTTGCATAGGCGCTTCAGGCAGGAGGACTGGTCTGTATTTAAGTGCTTGTACAACTCAAGCAGCCTAAAGGGCTCAGCAGCAGAGGTCGCCCCAAAACTTTGGATGTCAGCCAACTTTACAGTGCTGAGCTCCAAGAGAGATATTCACGATTGCCGCCGTTGCATGTCGAGCGTACTCAGAGAATATGAGACTCAAAACGACAAGCGATCCGTTTGTCTTGTATTACAGTATTTTTGCATTGTCAAAAAAGATCTAAAAGCCACATCATCTCATCCTGGCTTGGGTGAAAGTCAAGCTAGCAGTCAAGCGTATACGTTAGGTCGGCTGTCTTGCGGCTCCCTGTAGCCGGAGCTGGCAAGAGAACGTGTTGATCTACGATTCATACAAGATTGTGCGAGCCGTGCACACTATCTATGATTACGAATGTCGTCAACACAGTCGAAAGCAGAGTCTTCATACTGATGAGAAAATGAGCGCTACAACCCTGTTATCCGCGCTTTTATCGCGCTGTCAAGTTAAGCACCTCGCACGGTTCGGTCACGGACTAGTTGATATCAAATGAGCATTGAGTTGACTTGGTGACAAGTTACTCTGGAAAATTCTCACCCTTAGTACATGGTATGTGAAACCCTGTCACAGATTTTATGTTGAAATTGTGCCTTCTTCACAAATCAAGCAAGCCCGCCACGCGCGTCGAACCGGGGACATTCACTTGTCCTCCTCTTCCTCGTCGTCGTCCTCTTCGCCCGAATGCCAGCCGTAAACGACGACGGTAGCGAGACCGAGCAGGCCGGTGATGATGCAGCCCGTGAAAGCAGCGATCGCACGACCGGTCCAGCCAGACTCGAGATATGTAGGACCCTTGGCGAGACCATCAAAGTCGGAGGTAGAGTTGAGGCCAACGGCGTTGCCGGTGGTAGCAATCCCTTGAGCCTGACATTGATTCTTGATGTAGCTAGGCACGTTGAGGAAACTGTCGGACAGAACATCGGGTGCTTCGATGAAAATCGAGGCCAGACCAGACACGAGATGAGGATCAATGTGGCAGTGGAAGAACCAAGCTCCTGGGTTGTCGGCCCTGAAGCGCAAGTAAGCCGATCCGCCGGGTGGGACCATGACCGTGTCGCGCCTCATGGGGTTGACCTGTGACGAGTTGAACGGAGGGTTGATAGTCGGATCGTCTGAAGTGACATCCTGCGACTTGTGAACGACCTGGAAGTGATGACCGTGAAGATGGAAGGGATGCTTACCAGCGTCCCAGTTAAAGAGCTGAACTTCGATCATTTCGTTGTGCTTGATAACAAAGGCGTTCGAGTTAGGGCCGTAGATAGCCGGGTTGGAAGCGAGCGCACCCATGGATTCGGCAGAGAACAAAGCCGGCACCTGGGGAGCAACGTAAGAGATGTTGTTGAAAGCGGCATAATTTTCACCGTCGGACATGGTGTCGAACGAAACATCGAGACGATGGACTGCGTCGGGAGTGACCATAGGCTCAGCGTTGACGGGGACGAATTGAAGGTCATCAAAGTAAGTGTACTCTTCGAGGATCTTTTCCGGTCCGAACTTGTCCTTGGGAGCGTTGGGATACGAGATGGTCGCCGACACGTTGAGCTGGAGATCTTCGGGAACAACGTCAAACATGTCCTCGTCCATGTTGGCGTGCAACTTCCAGTTCTGGGGATCAGTGTCGTTTCTCGCTGTGACGAGCACGCTGAAACGCTGCGCTACGGCAACCGAGAGGAAATCGACAGGCTGAGGCAGCACATCAACACCTTCGACCTCGATCACCTGCATGTCGTGACCGGACAGGTAGAAGTAAAAAGCAGCTAGCGCCGACATGTTGATGACACGCAACCTGTACGTCTTGCCCGCCTCGAAGGGGAGCGTAGCGTTCTCGCTGAAGCCAGGCAGGTAGGTGGCAGCCGAAGTCTTGTTGGAAGTGTGAGCAAAGTAGATGAGACCAGATTTGGGGACGGGTTCGGCACCGGTAGGGTTTTTGCGGTTCATAAACTCGTTCTTGACCAAGTCTGTGTAGTTGGAGTGGTACCAATCGCCGAGGATGACGGTGTAGTCGTCGTCGTAGTTGTAGTGAATGTCCGCCGGGTCATCGGGGTGGATGATGACAGGAGAACGAAGACCGTCGGTGTACTGGTCGTTGTTGTGCGCATGAATCCAGAAGGTGCCCATCTGCTTACGACGGTCGGCAGGCGAAGCGGGCGAGTTGAGCGTCTCGTATGTGAAGGATTGGCCAGGAGGGATGGGACATTGAGTGATCGCTACAGCGCCGTCATAGTAGCCAGTACGGTTGAAGAACATGCCGTGCGAATGGAGCGAGGCACCGACGCCGGTCTCAAGCTTGTTGGTAGCAGTGATACGAACCGTGTCTGATGCGTTGACGTTGATGATGGGAGGAGGCCAGCTACCATTGACGCCAATGACGTGCCTTGGGTAAAGGCCGTCTGGATTAACATCGGGCACCCAGTTGATATTCCAGTGCTGCTCGACGGTGGCAGCATTTGCGGTCAAGAGCAATGAGCACAGCGACGAGGCAAGCAAGCCCAGCGCTGGCATCACCGTACGACGTTGAGGTGCGACCATGTTGACGAGTGTTGCTTGCGAAGGTCGCCTAGGATGTAATCTTGCAAGGAGAGTGACGGTTGGTAGAGAGCAAAGCACAAGATGAAAGTACCTTGTTGCCTGCCTGAACGGGGTATACCTTGTCACGGAGCTAGGAACAGGGAGATATGATCTGCTGGCAGGGCGACCTTATCAAGAGGAAGAGCAACAGCAAGGGGACGAACCGGACAGAAAGGTGAAGAGAAGGGCAGCTTGCGTCTGGATTTCTTCCACCGTCTATCAGATAGGCAAAAGGACGTGGTGCTGGGTGAAAAGAATTTTTTTTTTTTAATTTCCCCAATCCAGTGTCACCTAAAGAACGAAGTGAAAGAAGAGAGGGCCGACCAAGGACTTGAAGCGGGCTTGAATGATCTGATAAGCTGTAGCGAGGAACGGCCGCTGTAGAGAATCAGGACTGGTGCCTGAGTTTGGTTTGGCGTGTCAATGCGTGCCTCAGTTTGTGTTGAAATTCCAACAGCGAGGAAATGGACAGATTGAGTGACTGAATGCTGTCGATGTGGGCGCCGTGCTCCTATTGGCTGGTGAACAGCAGCTTCGGGGGAGAGCGGAAGCCTCAGCGGGACAAGTGGCGACGGCCCGAAGAGAATCACAATGTTGCGAAGGAAGAGAGTCTACCGAGATGCGTGCCAGACGTCTTGCTCGAAAAGGCGCAATGCAGAGGTGAGACGATCAAGTAGGGTCGAGGCGCAGAAAACAAGGCGACGGCAGCTGCCGACGAGCAAGAATACTGTATCAACAAGAGCGGAAAGTACGAGTGCAAATGTGAAGAACAAATCGAATCATCGGCACAAATACAGAGCAAAGTCAAGACCAGATCACATCAGATAAGTCGGGCTTGCCGAAGCAAGCAAGCAAGCAAGCCACACACAAAATGGCCTTGCAATGTTCATTATGAGCTGAGTGTCAATCGCAAGTCGCGGCCCATTGGTGATTGTTGGTTGTCTCTGCTGCATTAAAGAGTTTTTTTTTTGCTCTTGGCTTTCAGATTGACTTGCGAGCCGGTGCGAATGCGATTCATATTTTTTTGCATGTGGGCGACCTCCTTCTTGCGGCATTTTCTAACAGCAGTCGGTGACAGATGCCGCTGCATCCCAACGCCATGGTTCTCGACTCTAGGATCGATAGGAAGCACCTCTTCTTCGCGCGGGATGAGAAGCTCGCCAAGGGAAGCAATAGACCTTCGGCTCTTAGTGTGGATTATTAGCGCGCCTTGCGGCTTGCACGGCGTTGCAGTCGTGGATCTAGTGAAATTGCCTCATGAGCGATTTTGGCCTTCCAAACCCACGATTGCAAACGGAAAACAGACAATAGGTGACTCGGCACCGACCGTCGGAGAGCACAAGCGCACGATAAAGTGAGACGAGCGTTCATGCTTGCTTTGCATATCGAACGATGCGACGCGAGGAATGACACACTCCTCAAGTGGGGTTGGTTGGTAAACTGGCTGGAAGTTGCAAGCGGAGTTGAGAAGGTCAAAGCCAATCACGAATCACGAATCAAATCGTGAATGGTGAATGTCGGCGTCGCTTTGCGAATCTCGCGTGCGAAAACCCTTAGTTGCGGCTCAATTGTGGATGCAGGTGCGGACCGCTGGTTGATTACTTTCCTTAGGCTCGCTTAGCTTGCGAGCTCGCGTGCTCATGTGCTCGCGTGCCAGAGCATCAAACTAAGCCGCGCAGAGAGAAAATCAGGCTGTCTTCTATCTGATAAACCTGATTCAGCCAAATTTCCTGTGCGTACTCGTGACTTGGATTCTTTCAGCACCCTATTCCCACGCGAACTTTGAGTGGTAGGGTTTTGAGGTGGCGGATCAGCTGGTATTCTGCCTTCTCGACTTTGCATTCCCCCCTCTTGGCCTCTTCTCCTGGCTTGTACACTCTTATCGCCATTCCGCCTTTGGCTCATGCGCTGTCTGAGAAGCCGAGGTTTGCCCGCTGTCCTTTCCTTGGCCGGCGCATCTTGAGCCTGTGCACCCCGAATTCCTGTTTGTTTGTTTTTTTTGGGTTTTTTTCTTCCACCTCATTTGAAATTTATGGGACTGGAATCTGAACAGAACGTGTTTGTGCAGCTCGAATGTCGTCGCTGGAAGCACCAGATTCTCTTCTTCCTCCGCTCTGCTCGTGAGGCTTGCTTGTTGATGTGCGCCTGATCCTTTGCCCAGTTCCGACCGTGTTGTCAGGTCCGCATCTCCCTTTTACCGGCTGCGCTTGTTGCGCTCCCAATCATCTTACAGCGTACAAGGTGACTGTGGTCTCTACAACCTCATTGGCCTGGACATCTGCATCCGAACTCTCCCGTCTCGGCTCTCCGTCCACCTTGATTCGTACCTGAGGTTTACAACAACGGCTGTCCTCTTCGATTGCCTTCTTGGTTGGACCGGCCTTCTAGCTCTTGTTCACGCAGCTTCCGCTTTTCTTCACACGCTCTTCGGCCTTATCAGATCATATTTTTCTCCTGTATCGCCTGCTCTGCCTCAAGGGAAATTCCCAAAATCTTGCCTCGACGCTTTGCTCCCTCTTATCTGCCCGACCTCCCTCGCCTTCACCCTCGATCTCACCTCCCTTCCCCCAACGTAACACGCGCACCTTCATCATCCAGACGTCTCCTGGCAGTCGTCGTAACAAAAGCAAACATGTCGGCAACGGGCAACAAAGTGTTTGCGCCAGCCATCTTCTTCATCGCCGCCAGGGAGGCGCTCGAGGCCTCCCTCGTGATTGGCATTCTCTCTGGTATGCTCGAAAACCTTGTAGTGCACACAAAGTCGGCCGAAGACCTCGCCGCTCACGACTCGCTTACCGAGTCTGAGAAGCACGAGGTCGAACAAAAGAAGCGTGCGCTCGTTCGTAAGCTTCGAAAGATTGTAAGTTTCGCACACATACCAGCCTTGATCGTTTCATTCTTGATTGCCAGCTGACACGAGATGACATGGTGTATTTTTACGATTCAGGTGCTATTGGGAGCTTTGACCGGTCTGTTGATCGCATTTGCTATCGGAGCTGCGTTCCTGGCCGTTTTCTACACTCAAGTCAACGACCTCTACGGTAAAGCAGAAGAGCTTTGGGAAGGAATCTTCAACCTGGTCGCTGTGTTGCTTATTACACCCATGTCACTTGCCATTCTGCGCGCTGGTAACAGCAAGCGCAAATGGAAGCGCAAGCTCGAAAACGCTTTCAGCCATCAAAACATCCAGCCCAACCACCGCAGAGATGAAGAGGGCGAGGCAACCGTTGTCAATGCTAACCACTCGGATGATTCCGCTTCTGCTTCATCCTCGTCTGCTCGTCAGGCAGCCGAGGAAGAGGCTGGTACAAAGACGACGCGAACCGAGAAGCTGAACCCTCTGGAAGCTGTCGACGTTGTTCCCAGCATGTCTGGCGACCAGCGTCGAAAGCGCGGCGGCTTGCGTGGTCTTTTTTCCAAGCCATCCGGAGCAGTCAACGATCTCAAGCTTCGAATGAATCGCGGAACATTGGCCTTGTTCACGATCCCCCTCATCACCACACTTCGAGAAGGCCTCGAAGGTGTCGTCTTCATCGGTGGTGTCTCTCTCGGTCTGCCCGCAACCTCGATCCCGCTTCCTGCCATCGTTGGCCTCGCCGTCGGTTTGGGAATCGGATTCCTCATCTTCCGTTCGGGCAACTTGGTCTCGGTTCGAATCTTCCTCGTCTTCTCCACTTGCTTCCTCCTCCTCATCGCCTCTGGTATGGCTTCTCGATCCGTTTACTACCTCCAATTCTACGCTTACGTCCAACTTGTAGGGGATTCAGCTGCCGAATCCGGCGACGGTCCAGGATCCTACAACTCGCAAGGTTACATTTGGCACTTTAACTGCTGCAACCCAGAGGCCAACAAGGGTGGAACAGGATGGGGTATCTTGAACTCGCTTGTGGGTTGGAACAACACCGCCACCTACGGATCAGTCTTCATGTACATCGGGTACTGGTTTGCCGTCGCTGGCTATCTGTGGTACCAGATCTGGAGCGAGGGCAGACTGGCACTGAGGTTCGGCGGAAAGACCTACTGGGAGTCCAACCGTTCAATCCAGGCCAGGCAGAGGAAACAGGAGAAGGCTCACCAGCGCCAACTGAGAGAAGCCGACCAGGAGGAGCATGGCCACTCGTCGAACAGCGACAAGCAACAGCACCCCTCCGAGGCTGGCCCAAGTACCCTCTCTCACTGAAAGCCCATTTTCGCCCCTCGCCTTAAAATGTAGTTACCCCCGAGAGTGAATGCGCCAGCGTAAACTAGCTTCCATCTTTCTCTCTATCTCCCTGATGGATTTATGTTATGGCCTTGCTTAATGCGAAAATCCAGTGCACAATTCCAAAATTTGTTTTTATGGCACCTCCCTTGTATGTCAGCGGCATTCGCCGAGCAACCAGCACCTGACACATGCATATGCTCATGCTGATGCCAAGGACTGATGTTGAAATTGCGCGGCGAACTTGTGGTGATTAGAAAAAGGCAAAGGTATGACTGTATTTAAGTTACTGTGTCTTTTTATCGCCAGAGATGGTGTCCTTGCGAACGCCCATCTGATCGGGAGTCTGAATCTGAGCCAGTTGCGAAACGGCAAAGTAGACGATCGGAAGCAGTAATCCGCCTACAAGGATCAGCGTCAGAATCAGTGGCGTGGAGAAGAGCTGTAATCAAGACGAAATGGACCGAGAGCGGGACCCAGCGATCAGTACGTGCAAACACGAAGGGAGACCTCGGCAGGTCAGTCATCCACATGATCTGAGAAAGTGTGTTCCACTGTTTGCGAGCAACGTACCTGATATCGCGCAAAGATGCCACCTTCGGGCTGCGTCCAGTTGCCATTGGACGATGAGGTTTCATCAATATACTGTAGGAGAAGAACGAAGAAATGGTCAGCCAGAATCGAAGAAGTCCTCTTCACAAGCGCAAAACACGTACCTGACGCTTCGGGTGTTGACGCAGTCGGATCTGAGGCGCAACGATAACGAGGTTTCGTGGACTCGACTCGTCGAGTGACTCCAAAGTTTGCAAGAGCGAGGACTCTATACACACAGATAAAGCAAACCAGTTACATGATCAGTCAAAGCTCTCGTGTTGATTGGAGTCCCACTTTGTTCCAAGCTGTTCATCAGTGAGCCTGAAGCTTGGGTTGAACCTACCATCTTTTCGAAGGTCACCTGCCTTGATGTCCACGAAACGTGGATTCTTGGTGGGATTGAGCGATTCAAAGGCGCCAAGTGTCGTGATATCGAGGTCACCGTAGCCGCAGGCCTTTGAAGCACGCTCCACAAGGAGATCGAATACATCTGCAGCCGGAGCAGCATTGAAAGTCACTTGAGAAGGTGCGTTCAACGATCTTGCTCTGAGCGAGTTGCTCGAAGAATGTCGAAGGCTGGCAAATGCATCGCGATTCAGATTCTCAGCCTCCACCAGGACAACAGCGTCCAGTTTGCAGGCTGGAGAGATCTTTCCCGGCGCGTAGAGCGAGTCGATCAACCCAGCCAAGCTCGAATCCGTCGGCAGCTCGAGTTGGACCGACGAAGCGTGCGGCGAGGTGAAAGCCAGAACTGGGTGGGAAGGACCGGTGGCTGAGACGCAAATTGCAGCTGCGAGCAGCGATGAGATTGCGGTGATTGTTCTCATAGCGGCGTCAGTGATGTCAGGTGCAGTTGTCGATAAGCAAAGAAGGACACAGAGATGATTTTCAACTTGAGATGCAGAGCTGATACGGATTTCGCCTTGTCCTTCATGGTGGTTCGTGCTTTTCCACCCCAAAAAAGGGGCAGCCGAACCTGTCACTTTTCTCGGCTCCGTCCATCATGTGTTGTCAACTAAAAAGAAAAAAAACCCCCTACAGCTGTTTTTATCAGGATGTAACAGCCGCGATCAATTCTGATTTGCACGTTGCACGTTGCCCTCGTTGGTGTTGATGTGGCTGTTGATCTCACTGACTCGAGCTAAACCTTGGATCAAACGCTTCAAGACGAGAAGATTCACGATTGAGCATTCAGCGGCACGGTCCAACCCAAGTCAGGAAAAGGTAGAAGCTCCTTTTTGCTGCAATTGATACTAGTGTTTACACAGACGTGTAGCCGCCGTCGACTATAAGATCGGCGCCAGTGGTAAAGGCGGAAGCGTCACTAGAGAGGTACACGACAGCGCCCTTGAGATCCTCAGGATTGCCTAGACGACCCATCGGGGTCATATTCTCCCAATTGGTGCGGAGCTCTTTACCGTTCGGGCTGTTCTCCAACACGGCACGGCTGAGCGACGTGAGCATGTATCCGGGCGAGAGTGAGTTGACTCGGATGCCGGCCTTGGCCCACTCCACCGCCATCGACTTGGCAAGATGCTTGACGGCTGCCTTGGATGCATTGTACGGGGCCTGAGCTTGCGGTACGTTGACAACCGATGCAGACATGGAAGCAATCATGACAATCGAGCCTTGCACCTTGTCTTGCATCATGCGCTTGGCCACTTCGCGAGCGACAAAGTACGAGCCGTTGATGTTGATGTCAAAAAGCTTTTTGAGCTTGGCGGTGGGGTATTCGGTAGCCGGGAAGTTTTCCACGATTCCGGCAGAGTTGACAGCCACATTGATCTTGCCGAAGCGCTGATGGATGCGATTGATCACGTCTTGCACCTGAACCTCGTCCGATATGTCACAGCCATAGCCCTGAATGTCGAGCTCGCCTGGCTTAACACCACCATGGTTGGTGAACCACTCATCAACCTCTTTAGCAGCATGCTGGCTTTCGCCTTCATCAAGATCGACAATAGCAACATGATTCGCACCAGACTCAACAAAGGTACGTGCGATCAAGTTGCCGATACCACGAGCAGCACCAGTAACGACGCAGACCTTGCCTTCCATCGAGAAGCTTGCGAGAGTTCGTTGTGTGTGACGTCCGACGCGGCCGCCTGTAGTGTTGTGTCCAACATCGTCGCGCGGGTGACGTGAGCTATCTTCCGGGTACGGAACGACTACATCGTCGTCGGTGGAAGCAAATGGAGGCGTTTTGATCTTCTTGGCCTTGCCAAAGTTATGGGTTTTGCTCAAAGCTCGAGATGAGCTGGGAGAGGTATGGGCTAGGGTGTTCGAGGGTCGCGCAGAGCCGTACAATGCCGGGCGCGCCACCTGGGCAACGCTCACGATCGACCTTGCAGCCCTTGAAGCGCTTACTGTAGCGTTCAGCATAGATTCGCGGAATCTTTACGATGGTTTGTTGGTGACAACAGGATAAGAAAAGGCTGGAACAGCGTTTGCTGGTGTACAACTTATGTAGCTGGATTTGCTGACAGGGTCAACAAGCGCGAAGCCGAATCGTGCGTTTCTTCCGTTTTTCAAGAGTGAAAACAGTCAGTTCTGCCGTCACAGTGTCATCGACGGTTTCGCCAGCGCTGCAGGTTTTGAGTCGGTGCAGATGTGTACCAGCCAGCGATGTGACAAGTTGCAGCTACACGGCGCCTGTCGCATGCAAGAACAACATTCGAAGGGAAATAGAGTTATGTGCGCGCTTCCTTGCGTTGCAAATGGTTCCGGCAGAGATCGAGCTTGACCTTGAGTCGACCAACTTTTTTTGTCTCTTCTCCCACTTGCCTTGCACATGGTTGACATTCACGATTGACGATTGCAACAATCTTCAGACAATTTCACATACCATGCGCCTTCGCGTGTATGGGTTCGATAAGATTCTTGTTCATTGTAATCAGTCTTCCAATGCTCTTGAAACCAATCTTCTGTATCGACGTTCACTTTAATTTCCCATCTCATTCGAATGGGCAGTTTGGTCAGATACGGCATGATGTTCGATGAGGCCGATCGGCAACTTGCCAAGCATCCATCGCGCGCTTGTCCTACTTCCATTTATTCAAGCCCCAGCTGCCTTGGATGCATCGAAGAAACAACGCGTTAAGTCGACTTGGCTTCAGTCTTTGGGTAGTGTCGTTCACTTCGAGTAGAGATACAAGTAGCCTTCATGATGCAGGATAGATGCGATAGTGATGGGGGATAGGCCCTTTCGGACTTCGGTGCTGGAATTTGGCCGACGCGTCCTTCTCCCCCCAACGAATCTGGCATGCTACCATCTTGCCGACCAACGAAGCAAGAATCACGAATGTTTGCTTCCACTTTCCATCACCTGATGCTGGTCAGGCTGACAGCCAGGAAGATGGATTCATGTGGGCCCTCACGTGTCCTGGAACTTGAGAATCGACACATGAGGAGCCGTTGCCGGACTTGGTGGCTCTCGGCATGAATCTTGGACTACCTCAAAGCCCGCCAGGATGCAGAGTCATTATGGCACGCTTCTTCCACCAAGGTCCCGCATCG
Organism: Mycosarcoma maydis; assembly: GCF_000328475.2. Classification (NCBI taxonomy): domain Eukaryota; kingdom Fungi; phylum Basidiomycota; class Ustilaginomycetes; order Ustilaginales; genus Mycosarcoma; species Mycosarcoma maydis. The sequence continues at coordinate 270,143 of NC_026478.1, forward strand.
CCAGAGCCGAACTTCCCAGAGCCACCCTTGCCAAGCGAGCGTATTCTAGACCTGCTTGCTGCCACTGCTTTGTACAAAACTGGTGGGTAGCAGAAAAGACACCGAAGACGCGGCGTCCAAAAAAAGGCTGTGAGTTGGAAAAAGGTTCGGCGAGTTCTCTCAACTTTGATAGGAGAGACAGGCTCGCATCGACGGGAAGAGCGACTCAGAACCTGCTCTCTGGCAAACAAGGTGGAGGCAGGCATTCTCCCCCAGCCTCGGCAAATTCGAGTACAAATTCTAGTCGTCGCGCACGTCCCCACTGCTAACTGGCCTGTCTTATCCCTGTCGGAAAGTCAAAATGCACGCTTGCAGCCCACTTTGGACGAACAGATGCGGGGCAAGCAAACAAGCTCACGTCGGCGATCAAGTGAGCCACAACCAGAGAGAGCTGGCCTTCGCATTCGCCTCACATTTGTCGGCCTTCTCCCGAATCACTAGGACCGGCCTGTGCAGATTCACAATTAGCTTTTGAATTGGATGCACACAAATTCACTCTTCGGAGCGAAGAAGATAGAGTTGAAAGCTTTTGCAAGGGGGAACGCAACCCTGACAAAGCCAAGCGCCTGTTCAGTCTTCACTTTGTATGGCCGATCCCCCTTGAGCCTGCCTTACGCCCACACCGCGCAGGTGCTTCACATTCTCACAGTGGCGAATACGCGGTTCCGTTGCCACATGACCCCGCCACCCTTATGTATCTTGCGGCTCCTCGTTCTTTCTTGCGGACCTATCATCCCCCACCATCATCTGTAACATCCGCCGATATTTCATTAGCGAGTTATATACCCGTTCTCTCACTGCTGTCGGCGCTTCCTTCATACCATTCCTCGTCTCGTCTTTTTTTTGACACTTGACGGGCAAGACCGTTCCACTTTACTTTCTACCCCTCGCACGCATTGTGCCGGAATAGCCAGATTTCTGTGGATCAAGTCCTATCAAAATGGCAACGAAGCATTTGTTCGACACCGCTCAGGGCCTCGTAGACCGCAATCTTCGCGGCACCGTTGCGCAGAATCCTGCTCTGCGATAGTAAGTCTCGAGCCAACATCCCTCTATAATTTTTCCTTGACCGAAGCCGTGCCGCTACTGGCTCTGCGACGTCTGCAGCTCGTTTCGAGTTGTCGTTGACCACATCTTTCTATCCATTTGACGGTCCTTCGGCTCAAACAGTTATGCTCCTCACAAGGTCGTCTACGACCCTTCGCACGACAACAAGAAGGTCGCTGTGATCTCAGGAGGCGGTGCCGGCCACGAGCCCGCTCAGGCAGGCTTCGTCGGCAAGGGCATGTTGGCCGCTTGTATTTCTGGTGACATTTTTGCTTCACCCTCAGCTGCCCAAATCTGCTCTGGTATTGACCTGATTAATCACGATGCTGGTGTGGTCATGGTTGTTAACAACTACACTGGTGATTGCCTCCACTTTGGTCTAGCTGCCGAGAAGGCTCGTGCTGCTATGGCATACGCTGACAAGCAAGGCGGTGGCGTTGAGGCGGTAATTGTGGCTGATGATGTCGCCGTCGGCCGAAAGCGCGGCGGTCTCGTTGGCCGACGAGGTCTGGCAGGTAACATCTTTACTTGCAAGATTCTCGGTGCGGCGTCGGACAAGGGCATGGATGTCAAGCGGATCGGCGAGCTCGGTCGCAACTTGATGGACAACATGGTCTCGATCGGCACATCGCTCGACCACTGCCACGTCCCAGGTCGTCCCAAAGGTGCAGAGGAACGTGGCGCCCTCGCCGAAGACGCAGCCGAGCTTGGAATGGGTATTCACAACGAGCCCGGTTTTAAGCACATGGACAAGAAGCCAGAACCTGAGGCGCTGCTCGGTGAGATGCTCGACCTGCTCCTCGACCCCAACGACGCTGATCGAGCATACACTCCTTTCGACAAGGATGACGCACCCGTTCTGTTTGTGAACAACCTCGGTGGCATGAGCCAGCTCGAGATGAACGCTATCGTCGATCTCACCATCGAGTTGCTCGAGAACAAGTGGAACCTGCATCCTTGTCGTGTCCTCTGCGGTCCTTACATGACCTCGCTCAATGCCCCTGGCTTTGGTGTCTCGCTCATCAACCAGAAACGATTCCAGAAAAACACCGGGCAGGATTTGCTCGAGCTTCTCGATTATCCTACCACCGCCTACTCGTGGCTAGGTGTGCAGCATGGCTGGGGTGGCACAAGCGGCCACCCACGTGACCGCCTTGCCGAGGAGAAAGAAGCTGCTGACCATCTCCAGACCGTTCGTAAGGCTGGTGGCTCGGTCAGTGGTCTCGCCGACCCTGGAGCGTCGTCCAATGGACCTGCCAATCCTGATCCGGAGCTGGTTAAGAAGGCCATCATCTCTGCATGTAACGCCACCGTCGAGATTGAGCCTGTTTTGACGCGCTACGACACCATCGTCGGTGACGGTGACTGCGGCGAGACGCTTGCCCAGGCCGGTAGTGAAGTCAAGAAGGCCCTCGAAAAGGGCGAGATTCCCCTGGACAATGCTGCTGGCACCCTCATCGCCATTGGTGAGGTGCTCGAGTATGCTATGGGTGGTACTTCGGGTGCCATCTATGCACTCTTCTTCGCTGGTCTTGTGCAGTCCCTGTTGTCGAACCCCAAGGGTACGCAGGCAGATGCGAAGGTGTGGGGCAAGGCTGCGCTGGATGCGCTCGAGAACCTGGGTCGTTACACCCCTGCTCGCCCCGGTGACCGAACACTGGTGGATGCTCTTGACCCCTTCTGCCGCGCTCTAGGTGCAGGCAAGTCGCTCGCCGAAGCTGTCGATGCATCCAAGGTGGGTGCTGAGAAGACGCAGGCCATGACGCCACGTCTTGGACGAGCCACGTATGTGGGCAGCAAGGACCAGGGCGAGATGCCCCCTGACCCGGGTGCATGGGGTGTCTGGGCGCTCACTGATGGTCTTCGAAAAGGTCTTGGTCAGTAGACAGGCTGTGCTGTCTCGCCCACCCACGAACTTTGCATGTACATACATACCTTCACAACGATTTGATCTGTCACACACATCATGACTGAAAGCTGAACGCAGTTTGTTACGACCGCATTGTTGAGCATATCTTCTGTTAGGTGTATATTCATCTGTCAGCATTGCGTGAACAATCGGATTTGAGCTAAGTGCGTCTCAACGGTCCTTGTCGAGGCGGCAGAATGTGACTGCAAACGGCTCATTGCCTCCTCGGGGCATTTGTAGCTCGTTTTGTTGTCTTTGTATAAAAAAAGATCATGTGGCGGCAAACACAGTCAAACATGCATGCCAGACGCGCTTCGGCTGCACATGATGCGATTGTAATCCACGATTCACATTTCGGAAACACTACGCACGATGATGAACCGAGTGAGCAGAGAGAGGAGGTTTTGTTGTAAACATAAACAACCTGCAGAGCACTTCACGCCTGCAGGTAAATTGGCGGAAATGTGCATTTGTTCTAGGCAAAACTTGGGGCGGTGTTTTGTACGTTGATGATCTCTCAGTCTCAGTGCCATTCGTGATTCGTGATTCACAATTACTGTGTCGGGTGGGCACGTCTGCGCTGTGCAGCCTCCAAAAACGTCAAAACACGGACATAACGAATGAGCTGATTTTGTCTGTGACAGCACCATAACGTTGGCGTTGAACGCGAGCTGGCTTACTGCCTATGAAAATCCAGCATCAGAACGACGTGAAGGTATTGCCACAGAGCGCTGAACGACATTCTGTCATCCTCAAACATTTGCAGAGACTTCCACAAGCTCGTTGCCGAAGCGAGACGAGCAAGGTAAGCAAATCAACGTAACAGCTGTACAAATGCTTCACATTTCACGTTTCAGGCTTACACGTTACGGGCGACGTCAAGTGCCAAAGTGGAGTGGAGCAAGGCGGACACGTTCAAAAAAAAAATATTGGAACAAACACGCAGCTGACTGTACTTTATGCTGAATCTTTGAAATTGATGCCACCTTCTTCTCTCCAACGTCAACAACAAGTCCAGGGCTTTCGACCTAGTCAAGGATCCCATCTCAACCGAAAGGCCACCGATCGAGGTCAACTTCTTCATACACCCCGTCTCTCGGCGATACCCTATCCAGGGACTCGGACGTTCCGATTGTCTCGTTCTCAAGAGCTGCTGGCATTGGTCAAGTTTCGATTTCTTCCCTTTGACCAGACCGCCGTTCTCACAGGAAGGGCGACGTCTCTGAGCTTTTCGGTGACTTTGAAACTGCTTTTCAACCTGAAAACAGCTGCACACATCCATTCTACTTCACGCACTTGCCGAATACCCTTGCTTCCGACGGCACAGGAACAACATACCGACACTTAGGCAATGCCTCGATTGAAAGTACAGGTGGGCTCCGACCGCTTCCACGAGGAAGAATGTCGCATCAACGATACCAATCGACCCCACGAGATCGACACGGAGCATTTTGTTGGTCGCATTCTGGTTCGCATCATCGATGCTCCCGGCGCCAAGCCAGGCGAAGCGGGCCGCGAATACTTCGAGGGCCGTTCGCGCAAATTTTGCATTCAGATCGAAGGCAGGTTCAAGCAGCGATGGAGCGGTAATGACATTCTCTTCGGAACCGACTTCGACAGGTTTGTCGACTTTCCTCGTGCTCCCTTCAACGCCGGTATGAGGGTGGCCAAGTACATTGACCCTTGCACCTTTTACGAGCTTCATCCGGACTCTGGGCGACCTTACATCATGTCGCCTTACATAGCTTGCATGAACACGTTTTGTGCTTGGCCAGCCCCTTCCCGCGCCCATGATGCTGTCGTGGTGCTCCGTCATACACATCGAGGCAACACTCCGGACAGCTCTCGTGCACCTACCCCCATTATCGACCCCGAAAAATCAAATCACAACCCGCAAAATGCGCTTGTTGCCAGTCCAAATGCGAGCGACAATGAGGACGAAGGCGACATTGTACCTCGCGAATCGCTCGATCGTAGCCACAGCCTCAGCAAAAAGAATGGTGAGGCTGCGGTGAAGAAGAAGAAGGGCTGGTTCGGTGGTCTGGGGGCTGGTAGCGCTCACCAAAAGGAGGAGCGTATTTTGAAAAAGTACTGGCGATTCGTTGGCTTCAAGGACGACCCGCGCGTTCGGGCACTGCTTGAAGCTCACCACGCCAAGCTCCACGACGGGAACAGTCGCGTTGACTCGAGCGCCGATGCTAGCCGCTTGACCGAGACCCACTCCGTTGCACGTCAGGGAAGTGTCGCCAGTGTCAGCTCCAACGATGTGCAGCATGGTCCAGCTGGTCAGACGCTGTCCTACCTCGGAATCGGTAAGAGAGCCGAATTGGATCGTACACCGGATCGAGCTCTCACTCCCAATCATGGCTATGCTGGCGAAGAGATGCCTTTGTCTCCGCGTGTTGGTAGTGGAAACTTCAACGACATTGGTGCTCATGATATTGCTGCTGCTCCTCCTGCGGATGTAGACGAAGCTGAGGAAAACAGTGGACCTGCTCTGGTCGCACCGATACCCAAACATGGTGTCACTGCCCCGCTCGATGATGCGGATGCACTCCTTCCGTCATCGACTATGCCCAAAGCGTCCACTGACCAAGCCACTTGCAAACCGGAAATGCCCAACTTGGAACGTATCGCCACCTCGGTTCGTCACGAGATGGAAGAATCCGCCAAGTCAGATGGCCTCAAAGACGGCGACTTTAGACTGGCCGACATGCTCTCGCACGCTTCCATCAGTCGTAGCTCGTCCGCTCAAGGTTGCTCTAATGCCAGAGTTTCCAAGCTCGACGAGCAACTCGGACCGTGGCGATTTGTCGACCCTGCCACAGACATGATCGAAGACAACGCGTTTATCTTTACAACGCAGTCGTTGCCCGTTCCGCGACGTCGAAAGCATTTCGCTTCGGAGAAGAACCGTCTGGACTTCCAGTACGACCCAGACGTTGTGTACGGCGCTTCTTTCTTCACTGATGCGATGGATTTCAATACCTTCAACCTAGGTATCGGACCGGTCAAGTTGAACGTGGCAAGGTGGTTTAAGGATATGCCGGTGAGATATACGTTGAGAAGTACCAAGGATGAGAATCTCGTGTTTGCTACCGTCAGCTTTCAGCTTGTAGATGAATAGACTTTCAAGATGCTAGAATCTGCAATCGACATACTGCGTAACTCCTGCTTCACAGCGCTTCAGCTTGGATTGAGCCATCAAAGATACTCGGCGAAAAGCTGAAATTGGACGTGTTGATTTGCCACGAGATGAACATGTCCTTCTGCCACCTAAGAGCATCCGATTCGGCAGGCGTGAGGCAGCTTTCGTACATTACTTGCGCTGAGCAGCGCCCTTGGCCAAGTCGCCATCCAACTGGTTCTGCTTTGCCTGCCTTGCTAGCTTCATCTGCTTCTTCTTGGCCACCGTGTTGAAGTAGGTGGACAGAATGAACCGGATAAAGGTAAAGAAGGGTTCCCACACCACGGCAGGCAGGTAGTTCTGAGCCACGGCAATCGTGATGGGGCTTGTGGTCCACGTGACCCTCATGACCGGCCAGAAAGCTGCCTTTACAGCCGTCTTGATGTTCTCTACTCCTCGAGCACCGTTGATGTACGCCATACAAGTCAAATAGACACAATTGGCAAAGACCGAAACGGTGAGGTTGGAGGTGATGATCTGCAAAATTTTGTCGCGCGTTGTCGTTCGGCCAGCAAAAGCTTTCTGAAGCAGACCAGTGAGAACGTGTCCCATGGGTGCCGAGACAAAAAAGCCGTAGATGAACATCTTGAAGGCTCTTTCGTTGATGCCAAGCTTGGCAGCGTAGGCGCAGAGGAGGCCGACAGGGTTTTGCTGCGATGCACGCTTCTTCTCGTCAAGCGTCGAAGGTGTTTTGGTCGCGACCGGTGCTACGCCTGCAAAGTGTCCAGCGAGGATTTCAGCGAGAGCAGAGAAGAAACCAGATGTAATCATCCTGAATTGAACAGAAGACAGAACAGCATAACTAGTAAGGCACTGGTGTTCGCTTTTCGGGATGCGCTCTGATTGGACTCACTTGGTGCGAAGCGGGTTCGCAGCCAGCGCTGAGAGGTAACCCACCAGCAATGGGTGGGTCGTCAGCGGTGATGGCTTGGAAACGACGGTCGACATCGTGCTAAAAAGTTGGAACGGGGGTTTGAGAAGGGCGTAAAGCGTGAGATGACGGTGTCAGTGAAGCACGTTCTAATCTGAAGATCACGGCGAGACGAAAATGGATCGAAAGCGTGCGAGGTCGGAATGGACACGCTCGGACATCGCCAGCAGCAATCACGGCGAGACTTCACACAAGGCCAATGCGCTCGATGACATCTCCTAGGTATCCGCATCGAGACGTTCCGTAAGACCGTGGAGCATCGTGTATCGTCCTGTGACTCGCACTCGTGCAGTTAGTTTATCGATCATACTCACTTTTGCTACACTTCGAATGTAGGGAGAAAGGGGCAGAGTACGCTGGGCTTTGCTGTTCGACTCAATGTGCGATCTGAAGGAACAGGATATGATAGGGACTGTCGAGTGAGGATCCAGGTGGTCGCAGTGTTGAAGGAGGCTGAACAAGAGGGTAAAGACCCGTGACATGAGAAGCTTAACGTCAATCTCCTTCTCTATCGTGTTTCTGTCCTGGTCGGCAAAGGGTCCGTCGCGCTTGAACACAGGCTCGATACGCTCAATGATGGTCACGAGTCAGTGCGCCCCGCACAATTCACGATTCGTGATTCGTGATTCATGATTCGCTTCGCACAACGCAACGCTCTCCACGCTAGCTTTCCCAACAGGGTTCGCTTAGCCGGAATACCCGGTTGAACTGACACTCTTTCCCCACAAGACACAGTCGCAGCCTGTCCAGCACCCCGATGCTCTTGCACCGAGCCAAGGTTCGACAAACGTGACCTTCGTTCTTCAGTCCCCGTTGCTGAACGGCCGTGTGGTAGGCACATCAGCAGCATACACGTTTACGAGATACCAGGGTTCTGTGCGCAAGTCCGCAGCCTGCGCTCGCTGCCACTCAACGGATTTCATTGAGACCTGTATGGGGTCAGCTTCACGTTTCGTCATGTCCTAACCACTTCCTGAGAAACATGAGAGGCTAATACTCAGAAGAGTTACACGACACCTCTCGACGACATTCGTGATTCACCTCGGTTTTGTAGGGAAAGGAACGCTTGGTCCACCTTGTAGACAGAAAAAGGGAAACCTCCACGAATACTTTCGCACGAGTTTGCTTCGGTGAACGTGGGCCATGCACGGCAAAGACGGGATATGCGGCAGGTTACTTTGTTGTGCTTCTCATCCGTCCGCGTTCCTCTCGCAACTTTTCAGGTTTCTGAACCCTGTGACTCTGTCTCGGTCAGCTTCAAATCGTGGATGGTTTGAAATGCATCTCAGCTCCGCCCGATCGCTGGCCAGATTTTCAAGATCGCAGATCGAATAATTCCCGTGCGATAGAATTTCTCAAATACGAAAAATTGCCGACGCGAAGCCTGTCCACTTTCTGGAAGGTCTGTATGTGATTCGTTCAACCATCCACAACAGCTGAACATCTTCTGTCCAGTCGCCTTCCTCTCCTCATCAACTTTCTCTGCTCTGTGCATTCATCAGCAGAAGGGCCAATCGCGTCAACATGTTCTGCGCCATCTCTGGTGAGCCTCCCAAGGTGCCGGTCGTGTCCAGAAAGAGCGGCCTCATATACGAGCAGCGCCTCATCCACAAATACATCAACGAGAATGGAAAAGACCCGGTAACGGGTGATACCCTCGAGTTGGACGATCTGATCGAGATCAAGTCAAGTAAGTATATCTCCCTCTGGTCATCCACAGCATTCCCGATCGTGCGACGCGGTAAGGCGGGCAGGCAGGCGGCCGCTGGTACGAAGGATGAAATTGCTTTCTCAAAAACTACATATCAACTAGAAGCTGTTGATGAGCCTTTTGGCGACGACTATAACACGAGTTCTGACACCAGTCCAAATAGAAGAGAGCCGCCTCCCACCATTGATCGCACAATGTGAACGCTGTAAAGCCCTAGATTTTGTGCAAAGGGCATCAAACTGACCAGAGTTGTCTGATCCTTTTCTTTGATGTTACGCCAGGTCCTAAGACAGCAGTGCCTCGTCCACCACAACACAGCTCGATTCCGTCCCTGCTCACGTCCTTGCAGAACGAGTACGATGCCATCATTCTCGAAACATTCACGCTCAAGAAGCACTACGACAACTTGCGGCAGGAATTGGCGCATGCTCTCTACGCCAATGATGCCAGCGCGCGAGTAATTGCGCGATTGCTCAACGAGAGAGATCAGGCGCGTGAAGCTTTAGCGAGCATCCAGGGCACCATCGGTGCAGGACCTTCTTCGTCACGTACCGCGCAAGACGTGGAAATGTCCGACTCGGCGCCGGCCGAAAATGGATCCGCCGGTGCTGCTGAAACAGGTGGCCTGCCGAAGGAGATCGTCGACGTCATTGACTCGACCGCTCAAAGGCTATCTTCGCAGCGAAAGGCCAAGTCCAAACGTAAAGCACCGGAAGGATATGCCTCGCAGAGTACCGTGGCAGACTTTGTAGAGGTGCAGAAGCTGCCTTCGATGCATCATGCTAGGCCAGCTGGCGTCTCATGTATCGCAACTTCCGCGGATGGCAATGTGTTGGTCACCGGCGGCAACGACAAGAATGTTCAAATATACGATCGCAAAGAAGACCAAGTGTTGGCAACGCTCAAGGGCCACACCAAGCGAATCACTCAGGTTGCTGTCAGCGGCGTCTCTGACGCGCGCATCGGATCCGAAGCTGCCAATGACACGGCCGCGCTACCGACTTACATTGTTTCTGCCAGCGAGGATGGTACAGTCAAAGTGTGGCAGCCGACGGGCGCGACGGGTGCCAAGTCACAAGCGTATGCGCTTTCAAGCACCGCCGATGCACACAAGAGCGAAGTGATTGGAGTCGACATCCACCCTTCAGAAGCACTATACGGATCTGCTGGTCGCGACGGCACAATCTCGCTACGCTCTCTTCCAGATGGTACCGAACTGCTCCATGTGGATCCCGACCTGGGTGACACTTACGAATCATTTGCCTTCCACCCGGACGGCCAGCTTGCTGCCACTGGTACATCCACAGGCGCGATCCGCATCTGGGAGGTCAAAACAGGCGCCAACGCCTCGACCATCCAAACCGAGCTATCTGGGCGAGTCTCTTCGCTTCATTTCAGCGAGAATGGCTACTACCTCGCTGCAGCCAGCGATCAGGGCAAGCAAGTTGAAGTGTGGGACTTGCGAAAACTCACCGCTGTCGGAAAGCTGACGGTCGAGGAGGAAGGAAAGACGGGCGTGTCGGCGGTCAAGTTTGACCCGTCGCTTCAGTTCTTGGCTGTAGCAACGGATGGGGTCAATATATACGCAAACAAGTCCTGGAACCATCTGGTCAAGTTGGAAGGCACGGAAAAGTTGACAGGGCTTGCTTGGGATGCGAGAGACGGAAGTGTGGTCGTCTCGAGTCTGGACCGTACCGTTCGCGCGTTTGGTCTCGCCGCCTGATCGCCGTCTCATTTCTTTTGTTTACCGCAGGCTCCCTTGCAATGCCTTGACCTGCGGTTGTGCGCAGCATACAATTCGGCGTGCTTGTCTCTGGTTTCACTGGTTGTATGTTGAGGTGTAGCTGATTGGTGGAGAGCAGAATGCGGCTCGGGTAATTAGTCAACTGATGCTTTCAAATTTCTAGCCGCAATTTAGTGCAGTGAGTTGTGACTCTCCTTTTTTCCGTCAAAACGGCGTCAAACGCAAGCCACATATGCAGGGTCGACAGCGAAACGTATAGAACGATGGATTGCCATCTTGTGGTGCTGAGATCAGTCTGAGTAGAGTTGACACCCGAACGAACTGCTGGACTCCTAGCGCGGATTGTTGTTCAAGCCAGAGACAGCCCGCTTACAATCGTGAATGTGAATGCCTTGACAAACCGATTCGCTTCGCTTCCAGTCGCATGGAAAAGCTAACAACTGATTTTGTCGGACGATGATTTCTCGCGCAGCCGACATCGTTTTCAGGTCCAGCCGACACTCCAAAATGATTCGTGGTGACATAACGTAGTGCATGCTTGAGCGAATCCGCGGAAACCTTGCAAACACCAAGCGATGGTTTTATAATAAGTGGCCAACGAGCATGCTGAGGCATCTGCACCGGTATTTTTTTTAAATTTATCATCATTAAAAAAATACGTGGTGACAGGCAAGATCGCACGGACGCAAGGTGCCGCGGAAGTGCGGATCGGAAAAGCCGAGAGAAAGAGCAGGAACAATTTTTGAAAAAAACGGTGAAATTTCGTGCAAAGCTCCGGTCATCAAGTTTTACAGAACATCCAGACCAGCAGCGAAAGCGATGGATGCTTCGCAGACCAGATGCAATCCAGCAAAGTGTGGCGGAACCGTTGCTCTCACGACGACGCCATTTCCGTCATCACCGACCAACTTCCGCTGCAGTTCTGACCTTCTAACTCCGATTGCACCAACCACAGTCGGACGGCGGCGAGCGAGCGCCTTGACGATAAATATTCCGAAGGCCGCAAGCAAGATATCGGTTGCGTGAACGCTCATCACGGCAAACGAACGTCAATATGAGAAATAGACGCTGTCGATAGTGAGATTGAAGATAGGAACCGCGCACCGTCCAGACGACCTGGTGGCAATCGTGAATGAAGCGGGTGAACCGCATTCGTCACACATCGACCAATATTTAGGCTTGCGGCTTGACTTGCCAAGTACCTGGAGTTGATCAAAATGCGTATATACTACGTGCTAGTTCATCAGAAGAAATCAGACAAATACGGCTCGACGTGTGGCACCGTTAACTCCGCGGAGAACGTGTAACTGCAGTGGTGAACCCCGAGAATCGAGACAGGTTGCGAAATTTCGAAAAGCTAGACGACAGCATATCAGAAAGAAAGGGAAAAAAAGCCGAAAAAGAAATGAGTCCAGTCCAAGGTAGAAACAATGGTGAACCTCATTGTTCTTTCTCAAACAAAAAAAAAAAATCAAAGTGTGCTGGACTTGTGAAAGAAGATAGATACAGTATTTTGCCCATCTCTTTTGTCCGGGTGGAGGCTGCAGTCATGAGTGTATGTGAATTTGAATTGGTAGCAAGACCTAGCGTAACGCTAGACGCCGATTTGGTTGCATTTGGGCTGTCAGCGCAAGTTACTGTACACAATCGTGACTGCATGGCTTTCTAACATCACGCGCCCTGTTCTGTTCTGCCCGATGTTTAAGCCAAGGCGTTCTTGCTTGATGGTGAAAAGGTGCTGTCTGTCATGCCGATGATGTGTCGCCGTGCGAATCCAATCAAGTCCATTCGTGATTCCAACATGAACCTTTGCAACCAAAAGGTCATCAGCCTTCCATGGTGCCAGGTCGTAATCCCCCCCCCCCCCCCCCCAACTCAAAACCGCTCGAACCTTTGTCGTCCTAATCATCCGCGCAACCACTGCAAACGCCACAACTATTCGCCGCTCAACTTCATCTCGAAACTCGCTGTCCCACTTCTAGTTTTGAATCTTATTCCCGAACGAATCTCCGAACGAATCTCCAGAGCAACCGTAGTCGAGTCTTACTCCAATTTCAATCAGCATCACTTCTGGCGATCGCGTTACGTTCCATCTATCGCACGTACCGTTCCTAACGTGGTTCACCTCGTTGTCAGACTGTTGGCCCGCAGAAACTAGCCTCCTCTTCACCGCCAGTTGTCTGTCTGTCTGTCTGACATAGCCACCGCGTACGTAACCCGAAGTCCCCATCGAGGACTCGACGAGCACCTCTCACTTTATTCCAATCGACCCTGCAAAGGCACCAGATATCTTGGATTGCAACGTCGCTGTACACCTACCACAAGCTAGCCCAGTCAAGCCGGGCTAGCACCATTGATCAACTCGCCCGTGCTGACCTCCCCAATCGCCTAGGGCGCTTGCCCTACCCCATTCAACATCGCACGCTTCAAGTGCAGCTGCTGCGCCCATCATGCTTAATCATAACATGTTCTCTCACAGCGCCCCACCGCCGACTGAAGCCATCTATCATCAACACGTGATGCCTCCCTCTTCTGGCTATCCTGCAGAAATGTCCATGCAGATGCCCGTTCAACAACCGATCGTAGCTTCGACTTACCCAGCCCCCGACATGCCCTCACAAGCTGCTGACACCTCGGCAGATATTACCAACCACGATGACGATGCTGAAGGTGCCGGCAAAAGAAGAAGAGTACAGCGAGCTTGCGATGTAGGTATAGAAGGCGCACTGTTCAACATCGATCCGATCGACCCATGCTGACGGTTTCTGGCCCCTTACCCAACTTCACAGACCTGCCGAAAGAAAAAAGTTCGCTGTGATGGTTTGCAGCCTGACAAGGGCGCTTGTACTAATTGGTAGGTAACCATTCTTTTGGTTCCACTCTACATGGTTGATCGACTTGAATCTGACATACTTGCACTGGCGGCATTCCACCTTTAATTTGCCGCGACCAGCGCCAACTATGGCTACGAATGCACTTTTGTAGATGCCGCGCGCAAGCGTGCACCGCCTCGCAGCTACATCGAGGCCATCGAGGCTCGCATCGTCAAGATGGAACAGCTAATTTCTACCTTGGCTCCAGGCGTTGACTTCACTGACCGCATTGGCAAACCCATCAGGAGACCCGATGACAAAGGCGACGAAAAAAGCATTGATCTCAATGGTTTGCAAGAACATTCACCCACAAAGAGCAATACTCCCATCGCACCCCTCACGCTCGACCGTGCCAGCAGCTTCTGTGGCCATAGTGTTTCATTCTCCCAGATGCTCTCGCCTTCTCACGTCAAGTCGCGCCTCGATATAGAGTCCGATCTCACTCAAACGAGCGACGATGATTCTGAAGATGACATTGCCTTTATCGAAAGCAGATTTGGCCACATCGATATCAAAGCGCAACCTGTCATTGCCTCGAACTCCGAGACCTTTGACAGTAGCTCATCCGAGCGCATGATCGTCGGTGACCAAAGCAAATTCGATTCTGCTTCACAAACTCCACCAACGCACAAGTTTATCGGCAAGGCCAGCGCCATGCATTCGCTGCCGCTCCTCGAAAAGATCAGCAGCAAGTCGTTTAACGAACTCGGTATTCATCCCAAAGGGGCACGTCCAGAATATTGGGCCATTCCTTCCGGTTTCAACGATCCTCCCACTAGTCCCGGCGCTGTCCTCTCTGCCTGGCCTGCACCAGATCTGGTCGAAATACTCGTTGATGCCTACTTTAGCCGCATGAATCGCGAGTACCCTGTAATCAACGAATCGCACTTTCGCCACGAGTTGGCAAACCGTCCCGAGCTGCGCCATGACCTCGAATGGCTCCCGCTCGCCTTTTGCATCTTCATGGTCGGCAGTCAGTACGTGGATGACGTCAGGGTCAAAGCCTACCCGCACGACAAGCACTCGCGTGGTATGCACTGGTGGCAAGCGGCCAGGGGTCTCATGTTCCACAATGCTAGGGTTGACAAGCCGCTTCTGCGCATCCAATGCTTCTTGCTCTCGACCGTTTACCAATTGGGCTTTCCGATTTCCGCTTCTGGCTCCTGGCTCCTCCTCGGCGGTGCCATGCGTTTATTGCTCGATGTGGGTGCGCATCGAAAGCACACAGCCAAGAAACTGAACCTGTCCAGGCTCGAAGAGGAGACCTACAAGCGTGTCTTTTGGGTTGCTTATAGTCTTGACCGCGAATGCGCCTCGTCGCTTGGAAGACCTATCATGCTACAAGATGAGGACATAGATCTAGAGTTACCTATCGAGATCGACGACGAGTATCTCTTCAACACACCGGACACGGAGCCTCTGCCCAAACAGCCTGAAGGCAAGCCCGCACTCATCAGCGGCTTCCTCTGCTCGCTGCGTCTCGACGAGATTGTCGGACGCACACTCAAAACAGTCTATGCGCTCCACAAGACCAAGATCCGATTCGGCATCAACTCCAAGGAATGGGACGAGCGGCTGGTCTCTGAGATTGACTCAGCGCTCAACAATTGGCTCGATACTGTGCCACAGCATCTACGCTGCGACCCGCATGAACGCAACGACGAATGGCTTTTACAATCGTCTTTGCTATATTCCAAGTACTACAACTGTCAAATCTTGGTGCATCGACCCTTCATCGCGGCCAGAAAGGGAGCCAACGACAGCTCGAGCCTCAACTTTCCCTCGCTTGCCATTTGCACCAATGCGGCGCGCAGCATCAGCCATTTATTTTACAACCTCCGAGATCGCGGTCTGCACAACAAGATTGGCATCACCGTCGTTTTCCGATCAACATCTGCGAGCAGCATCTTGGTGATGGTCATCTGGGGAGCCAAGCGCAACGGAGGGCGTGTCTCGAGCTCTGCTTTGACCGATCTGCGCCAGTCGATCGAAGTTCTGCGGGCTATCGAAGATCGTTGGCAGTTCTGCGGTAAGGCTGTTGACATTCTAGAGTCGATCATAGCTTCGACGCATGTCGCTGTGCCCAAGACGGGCACTCAGCCTGAGCAGGGTGTCAAACGATCGTCTGATGGCGTCGAGGTGTCTGACATTAAGACGGAAGACGACTCTGTATCGGTGCTTTCCGCGCAGGGAGGGCCTATCGCCGATCGAGCGAGCGGATTAAAGCGGAAGGGTGCGCGCATGCCCCGAAGCAAAGTCGAAGCTGCTCATGCCGGGAGCCAAAGCGATCAACCGGTGGGCCTCGAGGCTAGGCAGCTGCCGCTATCAACACTGCAGCTTGCTTCCATGACGCCACAGTCAGGCTCGGACCACTCACCGGTTTCGGGCAACATCGACACGCATCACTTTCAGCCCCAGGCCGACGATATCAACCGCAGCAATCAGTCATTCTTCGGCATCGATGGTTCTGGACCCAAGACGCCGCAACCCGTGCCACGTGCGCGCATGCCGTCCTTGAGCGGTGCCTCGGGCCTTCCCCCGTCTCTATCGTTCGGACTCATGACACCATCCACCACTGCTCAGTGGGGTGTTGGCGGCGCCGACGCCGACTACCTAAACGGCCCACATTCCCAGGCGTCGACCTATCAGCCTTTGCCGGCTGTCACCCCGTCCATTTTTGATAATCTCAGCTTGCCAGGTAGCGCAGAGGAAATCATGTCTACCAGCATGGCCGACATGCCGCCGTTTGCCTTTTCCAACGAAGTTCCGGGCGCCAACGTGGGCATGAATGGCGAGGACATATTTGGTGGACCGCTGGACCGCTATTACACGAATCAAGGTGCAAGCGGCGGAGGCGGCGAGGATCCTCTGCAGTCGGACGGCAGCAGCGGTTTTGTCAATTACGCGTTCGACTTACTCCAGAAGCAGAGCGTGTGGAATCTGGACGACGACTCGCTCACCCTGTTGCAACAACGAGCTCAAAAACAGTGACGTTGAATGCGTTTCAACGGGATGGCCCGCTTGGCCTGCTTGGCTTAGTTTGTATCTTAGTGTGTATTAGTCTGTTTGCCAATCTTGCGAGTCCCAAAATCACTTCCAGTATTTGTGGTAGAGAGCGTCAAGACTGAAAGTGCGTTATCGTCAGCGTTTGCGTTAATGCTGCATAGGACGAAAAGGGAATGCTCATTCGAAGCTAAATAACAAAGACACGCGTTCTTCGCAAGCCACCCGGGCCGGCCGAGCCTCTGACGCCTGATGCTAGCGCTGGTGGATGCTTGCGCTGCAATCTTGCGAAAGCTTCATGGATGTGTGATGCGAGTAGAGGAGTTTCTATCGAAGGAGGGAGCGAGAAGAGGGTGCATAGTTCGTTATCTGCCGGTTGGAGCGCTGTGTCTGGTTCTGCTGGTGGTGGTGGTTGTGGTGAAGATGTCGAGGTGATCTGTATAGGTGCGGTTTCTGGTTGGGTGGCGGTTGTGAGTGTGCAATCAGCTGAAGGGGTCGTAGTGTCGTCGACTGAGTCAGGAGTGGTGGATTCGATTTTCGCTCTCTTGTCCGTGCTATTCGTAGTTGCGGATGCGGGTGCGTTGGCATCTGCGGTATCTTGCTGTTTGCGTTTGCTGGGGTTGGAAGAGCTTTGGGCTGAAGAAGTGGCAGAAGCTGACGTAAAGGCAGTCGGATTTGATGCTCCCGTTTGCTGCTTTTGCTGTTGCTGTAAAGCATCCGCGCGAATCCTCGCCGCCCTCTGCTCTTCCAAACTCTTCTTGATCGCTACGGCGCCCAAACACAACTCTCTCACCACCTCGAACGCCAAAAAGCCGAGGATATCAATGATGTCGTCGTTCGGTTTGACATCGAGATACGCACTGGCGTTGATGAACTCTCGAAACTTCTTCGACTTTCTGAATGTAAAGCTCGCCTGTCTGCATTCGGAGTAGTGAACGTATTCGTCGCGCGTCATGCGTCTCGTTGCTTCATCTGCATCTTTCAGACGTTGCATGGATGCTTCGTGCGCTTCGAGGTCGTCGTCATCTTCATCTTCCTCTCCGTCGGCGTTAGGAAGCGCTAGCACATGTTCCGAGTAGACGGAAGAGATCTCCCATGGTAAACGGATCTTCATCTTGGCAGCTTTCATACCAGGACCGTCGATGGATGTGGGATCGTCCATCGTGTCGATATCGTTGGCGCCGCCAGCACCGCCTGCCGAGTCACCCGAGTCCTTGGCGTTCTTGCGGACGTCTTTCCAGGACAAGTAGGTGCGCAAACGGTTGACTTTGGCACGGTCATACCGAATGAGGAAGATGAGGTCCTCGGGAGAGAGATACTTGGAAGCACGTCGTTGCGACAAGCGACGCGATTGGATGATCATTTCAATTGTTTGAGAGCGAACAATGTCTTCAATCAGACGCGTCACGTCGGGCGAAGGGTCGACGACATCCGCGAAAACAAACATCATTTGGGCGATCTCCACTTGGTATCGATACTCGGGGGCGGGGGCATCGCTGTCATCGGTGTCGGCAACGAGGCCAGAGGGAAACGAGCTGGCTGCTGAAGTGGATGCTTTGGACATGCTGACGGGGACAGCGAAATCTGAATGTACCAGCCCTGGAGTCGGTCACTCGAAAGGTGTCTTAAGATGTGGATGTCGCACAACATCAACAGATCGGGTCTGGCTAAGTTATCACGCATTCGTGATTCGACTCGATGGAGGACCTCTACGTGGAGCACGTGGAGCATGGAGAGAAAGCATGGCTGTTAGACCGGCATTTCAAAGGGGGGCAAAAGATTGAAGACGAGCCTATTCGTGATTCACGATTCGTGATTTACACATTCAGCAAGACACGAGAGTGGAGCGGCAATCGTGAATCGTGAATCACGAATGTATGCCACCGACATCAGATTCAACTTAGGGTTGCTGTCCAGTCATCATCTGTTCTTCGGATAAGTTAACTACAAAGAAAATACAAAACACAATCAACAAAGATGTTGTACGATACGGCAGCCAAGTGCTGCTTATCTTCGAGCGACGGCCTGCTCAAGTATTTACCTGTTGCGTTCCACAGCTCAGAACTAGGCAGCTTGCACCCTTATGCGATTGGGCGATACGATCCAGGTCTGTCCACATGTAAGCAAGGGGAGTTTCTGACTGCCTTGTTTATTTGACCGTAAAAGCCGAGATCGTCAACGGCTAGATGAGCGGCGATTTGCAAGGAGGGAATTTTTCCATTTGAGTCGCGTGAACCGGGCATTTTTTCCTGTTCCAAACTTCGAACTGTGAAGGGCATCGCAGCGCAGTCACGAGTTGGGAGGCGTGCAACTCGTGCCTCTTATCGGTGACTCGTATAGTCTTCGCGGAAAAGGGCGCGACTCGTCGTGCGTGACTGAACATGGTTTGCTTATATTGAGCCCCCGGACGAATTTGTGCACCTTTCACCTTGTCTTGTCACACTAACTCCCGGATCCCTTGTACGATCGCAATCAATCCGCTTTCCGAAAAGATGCCGGCACCAACTTCAGCAGGCGCTGCTCAGCAGCTCCAATCAGCCGCTTCCACCTCGACCATGGCGCCGCTCAACGCCGAGCTGCTGCAAGTCAACCTCAACCCCACCCCCGCCGCACCAGATTTCGAGAATCTCGTCTTTGGTCAAAAGTTCTCACCACACATGCTCATCGTCAACTGGAATCATAAGACCGGATGGGGAGCACCACAGATCAAGCCATACGGACCGCTCTCGCTCTCCCCTGCCGCACCTGCACTCCACTACGCCAGCGGACTCTTCGAAGGTATGAAGGCCTACCGCTCCACCGACGGTTCGGGCAAGATCCGCTTGTTCAGAGCGGACAAGAACATGGAGCGTATGAACCGTTCCGCTGCTCGTGCTGGTCTGCCCACTTTCGATGGTGACGAATTCATCAAGCTCATCAAGACGCTTGTTCGAATCGACCGTGATTATGTTCCCTACGGAGAAGGCCAGACGCTCTACCTCCGCCCCACACTCATTGGTACTCCCGACACGCTGGGTATGGGCGTTCCCACCGAAGCACAGCTGTACTGTATCTGCAGTCCGGTTGGAAACTACTATTCCAGCGGCACTGGATCCAAGCCTGTCAGCTTGTTGGCGAGGACTGACGTCGTCAGGGCATGGCCTGGTGGAACCGGTTGCTACAAGCTCGCTGCCAACTACGCCGGTGCAACACGACCTGCTATGGATGCCTTGTTGGAAGGCTACCACCAGGTTTTGTGGCTGTTCGGTCCCGACCGACAGCTCACTGAAGTGGGTGCGATGAACCTCTTTGTCGTTTTCCGCGACCAGGCAGCGGATGGCGATGCTACTCGATATGAAATCGCCACCGCTGCGCTCGACGATGGCACCATCCTTCCCGGTGTCACTCGCGACAGCATCCTGTCGCTGTTGCGTGCCTACAAAGCAGGAAACGTCCAAATAGAAGGTCTGCCCAAACCTGAGAACCTTACCATCTCGGAACGCAAGGTCACCATGGATGAGATCATTGAAAAAGCCGAAGGTAACCAAATTTGTGAAGTTTTCGGCTCCGGTACCGCCGCTGTCGTCTGCAGCGTCGACAAGATCGGTTTCGAGGGCGTAGACATCCCTATTCCTATTCAACCGGACGGCATGGGTACTTTCATGCGTACCATGCTGCGCGAGGTCACTGGAAGACAGTGGGGCACCATTCCGTGCCCCGAATGGAGCAGTGTCTGCTAGATAGACAGACGCGCTTGAGCGCTTCAATACTTTCACATTTTTTCCCCCTTGCACTCCGTAACGGCCCGCTTTCTGCTGTGTATACCAGTGTGCCTTTAAACCAAACTTTCACACCCACGTTCGTTAGACAAGAACGGTTGTGCAGATGACGAGAATCAGAGCAGAGCATGTAACACATCAGATTGTGTATCGAAAGTAAGGAGACTCCTCACCATGCAGTAGCACGTGGATCTTTCTTCTGTTCGCCTCGGTCATGTTTTCTTCCACTTCACCGGAAAGCGGCTGGGCGTTTTCTTTATCCAACTCGCTCGAACTCTCGGTCACATGAGCAGCATCGACGGCGCTTGCGCCTCGGTCGGCCCGCAGCGTGTCGTTCATGTCTCTACGTCGGTTGATGCTCCAGAACCTGAAACTGGCCGCCGCCGATACAATTACACCAAACAGCAACAGTGCAGCACTCACCGCCGTTCCCTTGACGTAATACGGTTTCTCCTTGGCTGGGAACAGATGGGTTCCCAACATTGGTCCACACTGACCGATCGTCGCAAAGATGACCAGTCCAAGACCCTTTTTGGACTCGCTAGCTTGATTGTCCATCAACCACATGTAAAGGATTGGGATAAATGGGAAAAGACCGTTGACGACTAGCCATATTGCAACGTAGCGCGCTGCTGTTGAACGCAAGGTCGCTAGCATTAGGTATCCGATGGAACCGATGATGAGGAGCAACGTGCAGATGGGCCCGCGGATCTGAAGCCGATCGGTCACCCAGCACAGGGTGATCGACATGATGAATGCGAGGACGTAAGGTGGGGCCGAAAGTCCTTGCGCTTTGATGCTTCCATACCCCATCTCCGCCACTAGTGTCGGCGTGTAAACCGGAATCGAAGAATACCCGACGTTGATGATGAAGAGCAGCGAAGCGGCGATGTACGACATGGGATCCTTGAACGCTGCTCCTGCTTGCGACCAGTTGATTTTCCTTTTGATAGATGACCATGAAAGAGCTTTGCTTTCCCGCAACTCAACAGCTTCGGCTCGAGGAGGTGAGCGAAACAGTCGTGCTTCGGCAATCGCCTTCTCCCTCACTGTCAAGAACTTGGCGCTCTGTACGCTATTTGGCAGTAACCAATATGCTATCGGTGCCATGGCCAATGTCGGAACACCTTCGATCAAGAAGAGCAATCTCCATGACTCCACACTGGTCTTTGCATGGACCAATCCATATGCAACCGCTCCCGCAATCGCACTTGACAATGCACCTGCGGAAACGAACCATCCGAACCTCGCACCGATCTCGGTTTTCGGATAGAAGAAGCTGAGGTACATGGCAAAGCCCGTACCGTACCCTGCTTCCGAGACCGCTAGGAAAAACCGAGCGGCCATCATCCCTGCCCAGTTATGCGTTGCTGCCTGACATACGCCAGCCACGCCCCAGATCAGTACACAAAAGGTGATCCAGCTGCGAGGCGGTACAAGCTTGTACATCATCACTTGGAATTGGAAGAGGATGTAGGCGATATAGAAGATGGTGAGGAGCCATTGAAATTGAGCGTCGCTCATGCCGAGCGACTTTTCAAGCCCGGCTGTCTTGGCATTGCCCAAATTTGAACGATCAAGAGTTGCGCAAAGGTACAACAGGAATGAGATAATGATAATACGAACGTCCAACTTGCGTCGAACGGCTGCCTCCTCGTCGTCAGTCCACCATTTTGTAAGTTTGGCGATGTAGGCGGCATCATGTGCTACGTCTTGCGTCGATGGTGGCGAGTCGGTACTGTCGTGTCTCGCGTTGCCGACCACTTTGACGCTGCGGGGATCTTGTTGAACTTCCTTGTTAGCGTAGACCATGCTGGATTATGGATGTGATGGTGGTGGATCGACACGAAGAGGTGCAAGAATTCCAGAACTCAAGCGAGACGAAAGTGCTTTTCCCTTTGAAGAGAGGCCTCATCTTCGGTTAAGCCCACTGTCCAAGTGACTCGTCATCTAAATGAAGCTCACATTTGGCAAGCGGTGCAGCTTCTCTTCCAGCCAAAGGGCCGCCGATTTGGACCTCCTCTGCCGCCCTGTCACCGCCGGCGAACCGTAGCGGGTCTAGAAATTAATCAACATAAATTTGCAGCAACATTGCACGCAGTGTGGGGATGTGGTGACGGAACTACGAGGCCGAGGGTGAGTGTCACGAGTCTCGTGTGGTGAGCTGACAGTCACAGAGTGTCAAAGCTGCCTGGGTCAAGCTCGCCAAGTATCAAATTTCGTGTAGCGATCTCGCCTCGCTCGACAGAGTCAAAGAGTCACGAGGTCTTCAGCGCCGTCGGCGATTTGTCCGGCTCGTGGCATGCAGAATGGTCGGAGTTTCGCTTGAAGGCGGCGAATGTAAACGCCACTGACTGTACACATGCTTCTGTGAGGCTTTTGCGCTGCGTGCCCTGTCCCCCACGAGCTGGTGGAAAACTAGCAACAGCTGGGACAAGGGAAGTAGGCAAACCGCCTGGATTCGGCTCCCGAACTAGACTCCACTTCCGAGGTGGCACTCACTCGTGAGTGTGTCGCGATCAGTCCTGAATACTTGGGTGTGGTGGGTGGATGATTTGGCTCAAAACCGAGTTCAATCACACTCACTGACTCGTCGTGATTGCACCGCAATTTTGGCAACACAAACGACAATTCGTGATTCATCGTGTTGCAATCGTGAATTGTGGGTACCTCTGTTGTTTTGATGGCGGCAAGGCGGCCCACACACTCACGACTGGTCACAAAGTAAAGAATATTCGTGATTCTTCCATTTACGGCATCCCAACCACATTCAAGTGCACGCTACTGAAACAAAGCCTTGGTAAGAGTGCCGGGTCCGAATCCAACAGCCGACTTGGCAGCTTCTTGCGGTATTCTGTTTCCCTGTGGGTCGATCTTGTTCTTCCACTCTCCTCCTCTCTTCTCCGGCGATGGCAGAGCTTCGTCGATCAGCCTCATGATCCCGATCGCCTTTTCATCGTGGTAGGGTCTCGTCACCACCTGAACGCCCACCGGCAGACCGTGCATCTTCTGTGCATCGTATGCCGTCTTGTAGAGCAAAAAATTGCACACCTTGCTCGTCTCCTTCCACCTCTTATCGTGAGCCCACTTTGTGAATGCTGCTCGCTGTTCGGGCGAAGCATGCTCGTAATGCTTCTCCTGGTGCGAATCGTGTGATACATCAACACGTAGAACGGGGAGTACGGCGACGGGAGCTTTGACAATGTTGTACAGCACTGTGAAACCCGCCATCGCTGAATTGTGGCTGGCCCCACCGTGCGGGACTGCGGGACAAGCTTGTGTGGGGGCGATGAATGCATCGAGTGCGAGGTCTTCCCACATGGTGTGGTTCCACCTGTCAACGAAACGCTCTCGACGCTCGAGCACGTCGGCATGCTCGGCAGCCGTGAGCCGACGCGCAGATCCAGCTAGCTCTGCATAGATACGATCTCGGATGATGTAGCGGATAAAGAATACGATGACGCCGCGCAACCATTGTGGAATCCGACTAAGTCGGACGGGCATCTGCACCTGGGCGATCAGCTTGTCGGGTCCCAGGTAAGCCTCGAGGTTGCGGAAGCCGTCGGCGGTGAAGAGACGGAGGAAGATACGCATAACTTCGAGCGTCTGCAGCTGGCTAGGATTGATCTCGATCAGCTCGATTTGTTGGCCACTGTACTTGGCCCTGAGCGCAGCGACGCACTCGAGGATGGCACGGTAGCAGGCAGGCGTAGTGCGGTGGATACCATCGCCGACAACGAAACCGATGCGAAGTGGCGTGCCACGAGCTTCCGACATGCCGAGCGGGTTGAGCCACGCTTCGTTGAGCACCACAGTCGATGAGTCAGAAATGCGGAAGCGCGCCATAGCCTCGTCATTCTCCACCGCTTCTTTGAGCACAGCAGGGTCGTTCTTGTCCCTCTTGTTGCGCAGCCATTTGGGTACGTGTTGTCTCGCCACTTCAACGAACAGCGTCTCAACATCAGCTGCACTTCTGCACATGGGACCGGCTACAGCCTGGATGCTCTCGAATCCTTTGCCGTAATCGCACATTCCAGTGTACGACCATCTTCCGGGACTTGGCTTGATCGTATAGATACCCGCGTGATGCGATGGAATTCTCAAACTTCCTGCAATGTCTGTACCCAGACCGGCAGCTGATCCATCGCAGGCGATGATGGCACTCTCGCCGCCGGAGCTTCCACCTGAGGTATGATCGGGAGAGTAGGGGTTGATCGTTCTTCCAAACACCGGGTTGGTGCTCTCGAAGGTCATGAACGTTTGGGGGATGTTGGTCTTGACGTATAGAAGCGCACCGAGATGGTTGCAGATCGAGGCAACGGAGGCTGTAACGGGCTCCGGCGGTTTTGCGATCCATTCTGAAAAGCCGATCGTCGTCTTGACGCCAGAGTAGTTGAACATGTCCTTCAGCGAGATGGGCACACCATGTAGCGGGCCGACCAGCTCGCCCGTCTTGGCGAAGTGCGTATCGAGCTCGACTGCACGCTGAAGCGCCTTGTCGATGAACACCTCGGTCAGGCAATTGGTTCGAATCTGTGCTCGACGAGTAGCACGCACGTAGGCGCAGAGAACTTGCGTCGAAGTCCAGCGGCCGGCTCTGATGCCAGAGGTGATGCCAGCAATGTCACACGAGAGGATCTCGAGATCGTTCTCGGCGAGAGCCACATTCAATCCATTGTACGGGCTCTCGCTATCTTGCACGACGAGCGTCTTGCTGCTCGGAGTTTCGTCAGGTAAAGCGAAGCCAAGAGCGATGTCTCGCTGAGCGAGATGGTTCTCGATGGCCCGTTGTGTCGCTGACTTTCCCAACAAGCTCAACATGTTGATAAAGATGCTTTGGGTGGAACAAGATTATCAATAAGAACGTCGATCAGAAATTTCAAGAAGAGAAGCTGAGGCTGCCTGTGGAGCAGTTACCTATGGTGATGTCATGCGAGCAAGTTTCTGCCGCGTGTAGTGCGTATGTAGCACCAACAGCTTCAACGAGGCATGTTCGCGTCCGGTCCCTCGGAACCATCTGAAACCCGGGGCGAAACTCTAACATGGAACCATCAAATCTTGAGATCTCAGTATCGGGGTAGATCTGAGAAGATATATTAATAAAAGTCGAAGACAGCCACTCACGACGAAGTTAGTTACTTGTAGCTTAATGTTACAAGTTAGCTTATCAACAATCGTGAATTTTTTCTGTTCTTTTTTTTTTTTTTTTTTTTTTTTATTCGTGATGAATAATAACTCCAGCTGTCCAAAAGAGCACGTTCGCTCAGCAAAATGTATTTGAACTTATCTTTCACCTGTCATGCTGGACGATTTTGAATTGTCGAATACAATTTCGGCATTTATGCACCATGCCCGAGGCAAGCACGTTTATGCACGTGTTGCTCTCCATCATCAACTGCCCTAAGCCACCATGACTGCTCACAGCCACGAGTGGTACATCTGGCGTTGCCAATTCGAAGCGTAACGTTTCACAGTCTGTGGTAGACATACCATGGACCCTGTGATACATGCCAGGCCAACAAGCACTTTTCAAGGGAGATTGAGATTTGGTCACGAGGTGTTTCCAGCGCGTGTGTGTCGAGACGGTTGTGGCTGAGTTGCTTTTGAACGGTGTTGCTCCCCTGCATTGCAGATCTCCGAGTTGTTGCCCGAAACCACATTTTGTAGTTCCGCCACCAGATCGATGGAGGATGCCTCTCACGCTCCTCTGAGCCCAAACGTGTCTTGAAGGCCACAGACCGTTCGCATACTAGCCGCTGGCAGTAGAGCGAAACGTTGGAGCTACCTTCCTGCCTCGGAGCATGCAGGGTTTAGTCCCGTGTGCCAAGTCCCCTCTTTGATAGGCTACTTAGTGTCGTTCTTGTCTCCTTCTGTGCTCGTCTTTCTCCCTGTTCAAAGTCGGTCAGTCCAACCTTTGACCTTTTTCCTTCCTGACCACTCCCATCGACATCAACACATCCCCGTCGCCGTTCTACTGTTCTACTCCCACCTTCAGCTTGAAGGCATCGTTCAATCATGCCTGCTCCAGTGCTCACTACCAATGGCTCGTCAAGTCAGTTTCAGGTTCAATCAGTTCCCTCGCACGTTCGTACCATTTGCTGTATTGGTGCTGGCTACGTTGGTGGCCCCACCTGCTCCGTAATCGCATTCAAGTGTCCCCACATCAAGGTCATTATTGTAGATGTCAATCCGGCACGTATCGCCGCATGGAACTCGGACGATCTGCCTGTTTTCGAGCCTAGTCTTGATGCAGTCGTACGTGAGTGCCGCGGACGAAACCTCTTCTTTTCGACTGACATCGATGCGGCGATCCAGGAAGCCGATTTGATCTTTGTCTCTGTCAACACTCCTACAAAGACATCGGGCGTCGGTAAAGGTTTCGCAGCTGACCTGCACTACGTCGAAGCTTCGACGCGTCGTATTGCATCCGTAGCTACGAGTTCTAAGATTATCGTAGAAAAGTCAACTGTGCCATGCCGAACCGCAGCTAGCATGAGGACCATCCTCGAGTCAAATTCGAGCTACACGGCTGATGGAACCCTGATCTCATTCCAGATTCTCTCCAACCCTGAATTCTTGGCGGAAGGTACGGCAATCCGCGACCTGATGGCACCCGATCGTGTGCTCATCGGCTCGCTCGACACACAACAGGGCAAGGCAGCAGCCAAAGCCCTCAGCGAAGTCTATCAAAACTGGGTCGATCCATCCAAGATCTACGAAACAGGACTCTGGTCTTCGGAGCTCAGCAAGCTTGCCGCTAACGCTCTTCTAGCCCAGCGCATTTCGAGCATCAACTCGCTCTCCGCGATTTGCGAGGCTACGGGTGCCGATGTAGACGAAGTCGCCCACGCCTGTGGTCTCGATGGACGTATCGGGCCGAAATTCCTCAAAGCATCGGTCGGGTTCGGCGGAAGCTGTTTCCAAAAGGACATTCTCAACCTCGTTTACTTGTCCGAGTCGCTCGGACTCAACGAGGTAGCCGACTACTGGCACCAGGTGATCAAGATGAACGAATACTCCAAGTCGAGGTTTGCCCAAAAAGTCGTTTCCACGCTGTTCAACACGATCACGATGAAGAAAATTGCAGTTCTGGGTTTTGCATTCAAGAAGAATACCGGTGACACACGTGAATCAGCGGCGATCACGCTCTGCAAGTACTTCCGTCAGGAACGTGCCCAGATCTCTATCTACGATCCCAAGGTGACGACAAACCAGATCATGCTCGATCTCACCGAGCCAGGTGTGGTCGATGATGTCGAGGCGGTCAAGCAGCAGGTCAAGATCGCCGGTTCGATGAAGGAAGCGTGCGAGGACGCCGAGGCGGTCGTCATTTGCACCGAGTGGGACGAGTTTAGAGATGCAACAGCACAGGACTGGGATGAGATCTACAGAAGCATGAAGAAGCCCGCTTTTGTGTTTGACGGCAGGGGGATTGTCGATGCAAAGGTGCTGAGAAGCGTTGGTTTCAAGGTGCACGCCGTCGGCAAGGGCCCTCTCATCGTGGACCCAATTTGGGCTTGATTGAGAGTTGTCTAGTTTGTGCTCGTTGCCCCTTTACATACCTTTATCCCGCTCTCTTCTCGGTCTCTTCCCTTCGTTTTCACCACTTCAGCATACACAGTCTCGTTCTTGTTAGGAAAGTGAATTAGCAGTGTTTCAATCGCTTGTTCGCTCAGTGCGCTGATTGGCCAAGGTGATACGGTCCTTGCTTTAGTTACATTCGTGATTGAGTCGAAGAAATGTCCATCAGAACAGGAAATGCGTCTGGCAAAGGATCCACCATGGCAAAGCTACAAGAGCGACTGCTACGACATCTCGCTTCCACCTGCTTGAGTTTATCATGCCCGACGACGTCGGATGATGCTGCTCGGACGATGGTGGCAAATGATCGTCATTCCGCTTGCGCTGATGACTGAGCGGTAGATATCCATCCGCATCTGACCGCGACATGAAGGAGCGCGGCCAAAACCATAGACCTAAGAGCGTGATGATGAAGAATGGCAAATAGAGTCTGGTCCATATGCCAATCTGATCCGGTAGCAAGCATGGTGTGTACGCCATGGTCACATATGGAGGTGTGTCGGGTTGTGATGATGAGGTGAAAGGCGGAGGAAAAAGGCTCAGACGAGCAAAGCCTGGCTTTCGCACTCCTTCGGTCATAGAAATCGACTTGACCGTCAATTCGGGAACCTCGTTCGCTTTGAAGCCCTCTACAACGTTTAGTTTTGACGAGTTGCTGGAAAGCCGTGAATGCCGATATTCGCAATGATCGTGGTCGTCGCCGCTGAAAACAGCCATTGGATCGATCGTGCGCAGCACCCAGTCTGTGACCGAAGATGACACCATATTTTGGTATGTAGAGCCTCGGTCAGTTCCCTGATGAAGAGGTCGGCTTGACTCGCGCTGCACACGATGCCTTGCCGATCTCTGGGCATCATTGCATGTTGTCATTGCAGGCCTGTGCAAAGGAACGTGACTGAGAAGCACACGAGGAATTTGGATTCCACCGAGCTTGACTGACTCTACAAAGTCATACGTGTCCTTGTACTCGCGGTGTGCATTATCGCCGAGCTGGCCATCGAGCTTGCCCAGATGATCCGAGCTGAGATGCGTGTCGAAGGGTCCGCCGCCTTCTCGCTCCATGCCCACTAGGTCTTGTGCGTTGATGAGCACCAATTCGTGCGTTGCACCAAGCGCTGTATCCGAGGAAACGAGAACGCGACCATTGAGACTGGATTTCTGAAATGGGTTCCGATCTTTGACAACAAACCCACCGCCGTCGATTTTCATGCCGAATTCCCTATTGAATCGCTCGATCGCATCGTCGGCTGCCAACACGTCAACCCGATGCCCAGATGATGAGCCGGGCAGGCCAATATCATGGTTGCCGGAGAGATGAATGGTAGGAATGAAATTAGTAGCCGAGGTGCGTGGTTCGATCAATTGCCTAGTGGTGCTGAGCGTCGACTTGAGAGCCTCCCAATCTGCTTCCCTGGGCCTCCAAAAGATATTGCGGAATCGATGCACTAGTGCTGCCCATTCTGCGTCGGATCGCCCTCTTCTGCCTCCGTCGGTAAGGTCGCCCATCCACACCACGCCGTCGGGGGGCTGCACCATTCCCGCTGCTTTCGATGTTTGCCTTCTTTGCGCTTCCAGGTTTGGCGGAAGAATGTACCCTCGATGAAACCACTTATTGGGATTGATGACCAGACTCGTCCAGACGTTTTTGAGGTAGTTGTCCGAGAAATGGCGCACGATCGGATAAAGCAAGCTGATCCAAGGCAGGTCGGGGTATGTGTTGCGATCAATGATCTGCGGATCTGTCACAAGCAACACGTGGACGGCCGGCTGGGGTGATGTTGCAGATGAATGCGGTGGCATGGGCCACGCGCAGCCGTTGGCTGCATCATGAAAGACTGCACGTTCGCCGTAGAACAATAGTGCAAGCCAAAGCAGACGGAATGTGACGATGTGGGTCGACCCAGCGATGAAGTAGATTAGATGCCGCGCTATCTGCACCGTCTTGCGCTGGAACGAGGTTCGATCCGACATTGTGTCCGATCCAACTCGAAGCAGGGGTCGTTTCAATTCATTTGAGGAGCCGACTTGATTGCGTAGGCTTCAGCGACAATGAGTCCTGTGCTGAAGGCCGTGGCGCCGAAATTGATGGTCGTGAGACTCTTACAAGCCGAAAAGACAAGAGCTGTGAGCGCTGCAATTCGTGCCTGGCGTCTAGAAAACATGACATGCCAAGCACAAAGCCCTGAGCGAGCCACGAGCTGCTTTCAGAACGATCTGCAAGCCTCTGACATCCTCCACCCACGACTCAATCAAGAATCACGAATCGTGAATCATCAATCTCGCTCTGTGCGCACGCCATGCGTGGTGCATCACGCGTAGAGATACAGCTTGTTTCCCTCGCCGGCGTAACATGTATCAACAGAGAATCACGAATTTCGTTCGTCTTCCCCGCGTAGTCACGAGTGGAAAGTGAAGTTTTTGTGTAGCCGAGCCAAGAATCGGAATTCGTGATGAAGTTAGGGAGAGGGTAGCTGTGTGACGAAAGTTACGGAAAAGCCTCAGCCGATGGGCCGTTCCTTTTTTTTCGTGATGTATATCTTGGCTTCGTGCTTGCTCTTTCCAGATTTCAGTTTGACCTGCTCTACGTTGGCCTTCCCGCCATCACAACCATCTCTTAGCCTGGCAAGCTTACATCAGTATTCTCGAATTGCGGAGACTTCACGATAGCCCACATCAGGGGACAAGCTCTTCAAAGCCTCAATCCAGTCGGGACAAAGCTCGGACTCCGTCCACGGACCTAGCACGATGCTGTCAACAGGAGTTTGTCGATCATTGCGCTGCGCTGGCCGTATCGCACTTGGTCGCCTTGGAGAAGCATCGTCGATAGCACCTAGATTCTTGCCGCAACAGTGTCGGCTCAGCACAGCCATATCAACTTTAGTAAAGCGCGGCAGTCACTCAGGTCGAATCGTACCATTGTTAGCAGCCGCACCATCCAGTGGGGATTCAAGAAGGCATTTCACCTCTGGGCGCCCGCGAGCCTCACAGAAGCCTTTTCAGTTCCTCACTGCATACGCATTCCAGGGTAAACCGCGCAGCTCGGAAGATGTGCCACAGGAGGGAGACGCGTCGTCTTCTGCCTCGACCAGCGAGCACGACGGTGCACCGCCGACACCGAAGAAAGCGCAGATCGGCGTTCCCTCAGACAGTGAGATTGGTCGTTGGAGGGACGAACTGCTTCGAGGCGGTGAGGCAGGAGAAGATTCGCTCATGTGCACTTCGATGGGCGCAGCTGACGACGTGGCTATTGGTGTGGCCGATGGTGTCGGCGGCTGGACCGAAAATGGGATTGACCCCTCGCTCTTCTCACAAGCACTCATGTTCTACGCATCCAGATCAGCGGCACACACGTCAGCGGATCCGCAAACCGGCTGTGCGCCAGATCGAATTCTCTCCGAGGCATTTGAGCACGTTCTCAAAGAGCCTCTTGTCGTTGCAGGCAGCGCGACAGCATGCATCCTTACCATGGACGCCTCCAATGGCACGCTTCGCTCGGCTAACCTCGGAGATTCTGGATTCGTCATCCTCCGCCAAGGCACCGGTAAGCAGGGAGTCTTCCACGTCAGTTCGCCCCAACAGCTCGGCTTCAACACACCTCTTCAACTCGCCAAATTGCCCAAAGAATGGATTCAGGAGGGCTCCATTTCTAATACACCTAAAGATGCCGCTTCCTGGGAATGCACTTTGCAACACGGCGATCTCATCATTGTTGGCACCGACGGCCTCTTTGACAACGTCGACGCCAAGATTGAGATTCCGCAGTTCGCCAAATTTATCAAGGAGAAACATCACGCTTCGTACGCTGCTCGTCACGCTGCCGCAGCTTCGGAGGCGAAAGAGGACACTTTGGAGGAGGACAGGGAGTTCGTCCAGGTGCTGGCGACAAATTTGGTCGAGTACGCCAAGATTTGTCAGAGCTCGACGACCAAGCAGAGCCCATTTGAGAGGGAAGCAGCGAGGTATGGAATCCACTTTCCCGGTGGCAAGATCGATGATGTAGCGCTGGTTTGCTGTCTCGTTGTTGAGCGTTAATGTGGCAAACACTTGTCAGGACCGCAGCTTGCTTTCGGCATTCATATATTTTGTACTTTTAGACATCCGCTCGCTTGAATCACCACACTCCTTCCGATCGCATCTAGAATCTTCAATATTAGCCGTGGTTGGCGTTGGCCAACTAACTCGGTGGAATTTGCGTGAGGACATTGTGGCGGAAGGATATTTGGAGCATGTATGCGCTGTGCAGCGAGGGAAAATCCTTGGCGTGCAGCAGCACTCGTGACTTCCTCGCAACTGAGAAAAAACCAGTATAACCCTCCACTTAGACGCCCTTGCGTGCACAGCTTGATCTTGGTGACCATCTCCCAATTCGACCTTCCTCACGCGTCAACCACTGTCCTCTCTCGAAGACCATCTCAGCTTTGCAATCACGAATTCGGCTCCTTCTCTCCTTGCTGAATCGTACTCGTCGACTCACACCGACTCTCGATATTATTCGCACTTCAGCGTCGACACAATGCCATCGCACCGCACAAGCACGAGTTCGCACCACCCACACCGCTACACCCACCGAGACAGCGATGGCGAAGAATCGTCCGAAATCTCGTCTTTCGTCTCTTCTGGTAGCGGTGCCTCCTCCACCGTCTCATCTGAGCAAGCGGCTCTATCCAAACTACCCACACTACCAGATCTGCGATTCGAGCAGTCTTACTTGGCTACTATTCGGGGATTTTTGCACGAAGACCAACCCCACGCTGAATCTCTAGATGCAAGTGAGGAGGAGGAGAAGGGCGAGGATCACCATCACAAAGTTGAATTGACCCGTAGCAGTATTAAAGATGGACACGAGCTGTGGCTCGGAAACCTTCGTGTCGAATGGTAAGCTCCTTACCCGCGCTTTGGCTCAAACTCGATAAATGTAATGACTCACCCTCTGTTTGGCTAATCGCTGTTACACAGGTTTCCGATTATGTACGTGACAGTTCGAGATCAGTTGCTTTCGCCTTTGATACAAGGTGCAGTTTGGGGCTTAGGTGGACTGCTCTTGGCTCAGTTCAGACAGTATCTGTCGGCATCAAGAGCACGTCGCGCAGCCCGCCGTGGTGCGAGAGGTCCACCTCCTAGCATTCTCCGTCTGCTCGGTCTCAGTCAACGATGACTCGCTTCTCACCCTCTCATAAGTTCAGTGTGCCATCGGAAGTTTCGTTTAACGATACCCATTCTTACTCGCAATGCTCACGGTTCTAGATCAAAGTGAAGGATGCTTGTCTACAAGTGGCTTTTCACGTCACCGCTTCCCTGAGTCCAGGAGTAGACCAACGCATGGCCCAGCTGCACCGCATCCTCACCCTTCACAGCCTGTGTCGTACTCGCCTCTAACTGGCTCGACAATCTAGCGAGGTCGGCGAAACCCGCGGCTCCACCGTCATTACCCGCCCCACCAATCCACAGCCTGATCAGATATACATCCTGCTGCATCTCGAGCTCATTCACCTCGACCCCGGCCAACTTTTGCAGTTCCTGGCTTGCCGCCAGCGTGTCCAGTTTCCACGCTGCGTGTTGGAGCAACAGCGCTGATCCTTGTATTGCCATAATGAGGTCTAAGAGGTACCTGCTGAATCGGAGATCAGTGGATTTCATGTGGCGTTCCAGATCGAGGTTAGTCAAGATGGATGCGGTTCGACGTACCACATTGCCGAGGAAGCTGATTTCAGCTGACAGATCTTGCGAGAGTTTCGATGGAAGAGAAGCGAGGATGTTGCCGATGTCTTGGAAGAATTCGACGAGAGCTTGACCCTTGGATTGGACGAGAACGCGCAGTACGTCGAGCGAGAGTATGGCAGGCGTACCTTCCCAGATACGTTCGACGGTGCAATCGCGCAGCATCTCGGCCATGCCCACTTCCTCCATGTATCCTTGTCCGCCGAAGGACTCGATGAGCGTCAGGTAGGATTCAGACGCACGTGTGGCGATGAACGCCTTGAGCGCAGGTGTCAGCAATCGCAATCGAGTCTGATCGCGCTTGCTCGCCTGTCCAGACTCGCTAGCACCCATCAGAAGCACATTGGAGAAGAAGATCTGCAAAAATACGCGGTACGTCACGGTGACCTTCAACAATTGGTCCGTGTGCAGCGGAAGTTTTTCGAGCTTACCCCCTCCCAGCGCGGGTCGGATCTGTGCATACGCCGTCGCTGAGCGCAAACCCCACGAAAGTGCGCCCACCGCTCCACCGGCAGAGTACAGCCGAGTAATGTTGAGCACTGAAGAAATGGTGGCTACTCCACGACCGATCTCGCCGACCAGCTCGCCGATGCAACCGTCCAACTCGAGCTCAGCGGTGGGTAAATATTTTGTTCCCAGCTTTCGTTTCAGCCTGTGCACGCGGATACCGTTGAGTTTGCCCGTCTTGTCGTCGCGAATTTTGATGAGGAACAGTGAGAGGCCTCTAGAACCTAGCTGCAAATCGTCGTTGGTACGCGCAAGTGCCAGTGCGATATCGCCATCCGTAGCGGAAGAGAACCACTTGAAACCACTGATGACGAACTGGTCGCCAGCTTCGGGTTTCTTGTGCGCATTGACGGGCCTGGCCACCGTTTCTGTACGAGAGACGTCTGATCCACCTGGACGCTCAGTCATCCATTGGCCCGCTGTCCAAGCCGTGATCGGATCTGTACTGCACAGTCTGGGAATATTCTCCCGCTTTTGCTTCTCAGTGCCGAACAGCTCGAGCACTCGCACCGCGCCGTCAGTCATGCTGACCGGACAGAGCACGACTTTCGACACGGGAGCAAACATGACGGATCTCGTAAAGGCAAAGAGTCGAGCATGCTGTCCCAGCCTTGCCCTTCCACCACCGCTTGTAGCCTCAGGTCGAGAGTATGATTCGGCGACAATAGCGTCTTGAGCAGCTACACCTTTGAGTCGCTTCCAGCCTTCACCTGTGACGAGCTTGTCCACTCGTTGACCCCAAGCATCGTACTGGACCAACGTAGGCTCGTGCTGTTGCGTGTCGAGTGTGGCAGCGATGTCAGCATACTCGCCTTGGACTTTATTGGCGTAGTCAGTGAGTTTGTCGAAAAGACGTTGAATCTCGGCGGTGCGGAGAGCATGTCTACCGCTGGAGAAGAGGCGGAGGATCGTGAGTCGCAAGGCTGGGTCCGAGGACCACGGCGAAGCTACGCGAAAGCGTTCGAATTGAAAGCCTTCTTCTGCCCTCATGTTGAAATGGCCGCTGTGTTGCGATGAAAGTTAGTGTTAATCCCGGAAGTTGCGAAGACGATGATCACGTTGGAGTAAAGACAAAGCACACTCACAGTAAGCAGTGTGACTGTATCTCGCAACAGCATGCAGATCTTGCTGTGTGCAAGAGTCACGAGTGTGGGGTAAACTTGAGATTTAAACAGTCACGGGTATATTCAACGCGATGCAGGCACGAAAGCAGTCGAATTCTCTCACGACTCGTTACTGTGGTTTCTTGCTGTCCAAGTTACCAGCGGCAACCGGCTGCAAACAGCACGATTCGCCGATTTCAACTGCATTAGCTGGTCCCTGGAGCCGCCCCTGCAGACCCTTTCTAGCCATTTAATGAGCAGTGACGGGCAAGTCGTTCTGGCAAGCTGTACTCACGACCGCGTTGAAACTCTCTCCGATACACTCACGATTGGAATCATACATATGCACTGCGAGATGAAACACACATCAGATCAGGCTCCCAAACGGCTTTGCTATTGCGTTACTTTGGTGAGTGGGGAAGGATCTAAGAGTTGATCAGATCGCTCATGCTCTGCTCTTTTCAAGCAGTGGCATCCTGCTCTGCTCGGGTTTGCGGAATAGGAAAGAACTGTCGAGGTAAGATGTCAATCATCTCTGGTGTGAGCTGGTCGAGCGAAGAGACACCGAGCAGTTGCATGCCACGGTGAATCTCGTCCTGCAGGATTTGAATTGCTCTGGTGACACCAGCCTGGCCGTATCCAGACTGAGCGAAGAGAAACGATCTTCCGAGTCCGACTGCTTTGGCACCCAGCGCTACAGCCTTGAGCACATCGGTACCTCGCCTGACCCCGCCGTCCATAAATACCTCGATCTTGTCAAACAGATCCGGTCTCCTCTGACGCAACTCCACGAGCACATCCAAAGCGGCCGGCGCGTACTCCAGACTCCTACCTCCGTGATTGGAGAGCACTACACCCTCAACACCGTGCTTGACTGCGAGTTCAACGTCTTCCACTGTTTGAATTCCCTTGAGGTAGAGGGGCAGCTTGCAGGTTTTGCGGAACCACTTGATGTCGTCCCAGGTGAGGTTGGGTTCGATGTATCCAGAGATGGCCTCGGCTACTCCGCCACCTTTCTTCTTGACATCTTTACCGTGATTAACGCCCATCTCGACCTCTTCGCCCTTGACACGCCTATCACGTTCTCGCTTGCCCATCACAGGCGCATCCACAGTGAGCATCACGGCAGAAACTCCTCGCGCCTCGACCTTTTCCAGGATGCGCTCAGAAGCAGCGCGATCCTTGTTGACGTAAAGTTGATAGATGACGGGCTGTCCGTCTTTCCTCGCATCGAGCATCTCGTCTAGTCCCACAGAGGCGTTGGCCGAAATGCCTTGGATGATCTCGGCGTCGCCGGCACCGCGCGTGAGGTTGAGTTCGCCATCCGGGTGACCGAGCTTGGCCATCGCAGCCGGCGACACGTAGACGGGAATGGAGCAAGTGAAGCCTTTACCGTTCGAATCGAGGAGCTTGACAGAGCTGTCGACCTGACCGATGGCGCGCAGTACACGAGGGCGAAAAACGATGCGGTTGAAAGAAGCGCGGTTCTGCGCCTTGGTGATCTCGTCATCCGCCGCCGAAGAGTAGTAAGCCCACGCCTGATCCGACAGGATGGTCTCGGCGATACGCTCAAAGTCGTCAAGGCTGAGGACAGTGCCGAGTGAAGGCAGGTTCTCGCGTGCAAGCCTCCTCTTGCGCTCCTTGTCCGATTCCGGTTCTGCCTGCTTGATCTGTACTGTGCTAGGATCCACTTGACCTATGTGCTTGGAAGCATCCAGATTCTCTTCTATCGCCGTCGGTGGGTGGACTGGCTCGAAGATTTCGGTAACGTCTTTGCCGGCGTTCTTGAGGATGATGTTGCGTCCACCTGGATGAATGTCGACAAACTCGGTCACATCATACACTTGTCCCTTGATGACCACCCAGAGACCCTTGCCGCCTTCTGAGGGAAGCTGGTTATAGCTAGCTACCTCGTCCATCGAGACGAGCTTGCCTTCAGGATCCGAAGTAGCTGCGGGGGATGCTATACTTGGCGCAGATCGTACCTGATCGTTGTACACGCTTCGCGTTGGTACAGCCGAGGCAAGCAGTGCCAAGCCGACCAAGCCTGCCACGATGGCTTTTACATTGCCGCTTCCATTGCTCGCCCGTGATGCTCTGCTTGAAGAGGAGGACAGAACTCGTTGCTGGACTTGTTCAGGCGCAGACGAACGGAGCAAGGTCGAGCTGCTCGGTCTCGAGCGTATCGACGTTCTGATGGCGCTCCTGAACATGATTGCAACAGCAAGATCTCGGCAAGCCTCTGTAGGAATAAGGATCAAACGAAAGCGGACGTGTGCCCTTCATTTCCGAAGTTAAGTGTGTTCTTATAAGATGGTTCTTGCTCGGTGCTCAGAACACCGACGGAACCGACAACGGGCAATTACACACTCCACCTTTTCACCGACATACGACCCACGCTCGCACTCAACGCACTCAACCCCACAACCATAGAGGCATGCAATCGTTGCTTCTGGATTACAATTACAACAGTCACAAGTCTTCCCCCGCGCTGAGGTTTCGCAACAGTCGGTAGGTAAAATCCAAAACAAATAACATCAAAAAAAGAAAGAAAAAACCAAGATCATCCTAGAGGCCCGGGTCCGCATCCGCGTCCGCGAAATCCCAACCTGACCGAGTCGTTCGCCATTTTTCATTTCACAATAATTCACAGATGAGGTCCCAAGTATGGACAACTCACGACTCGTCCGCCAAGTTCCGGACCGATACTCCGATGCAACATGTGCTAGAAGATCTCACATCTCACATCTCACATCTTACATCTCCCGATTATTTGTGTGTTGCGGATGCTCACTTACGATTCGTGATTCATGATTTGTAAGCAGCCAATCTGGTTTTGTTCGAAACTGCCTGCGTTGTTTATGCGGATAGCCTCAGATGCATGAATGCGCTCACCATCATCTCTTTCACCTTGGTCTGCGGCGTCATATCTTGATTCTATGTGGAAGGATTAGAGCCAGACTAGGACTATATCGATGAATTTGCGATGCTTTGAAGATGTACTGTACATGTGGACAAGAATTGTAACTTCGACGGCCAAAACGTGAAAATGAACTCAGTCGCTGGGGCGATAGCCGATTATCGATTGACGAAAACCTTGGCCTTTGCCTTGAAGCCAACTTCTCCCGAGACGCCTATGACACAGGCCCGTTGAGCTTTCTCTTATTCACGAGCACCCAGACACGGCAACGCAAGTTGGAAAAGAACCAGGTCGTTCGAAGCACAGTCAAAGAGCGGCAGCCAGAAAAGAGGCGTCTCTACGAGGATGACGACAGAACGAAAACGAAAGATGTAACCAAGCGACGACATATTGCGGACAAAGTAAAGTGACAAGGGTATAAGGAGATAAGTAGTGTAGTGAAAAGATGAAAGCAAGTCAGACTACCTGCCCGAGACGATATCTAGGAGACAGCCATCAAACGGCGCCAGCAACGACATTGCGCGAAGCCATCCTCGGCGACGTGCGACGGCTCGAAGAAACAGAGGAGGGAGATCCTTCCTTGACCGTCTTCGGAGAGGCTGCTTCCACTGCTGAAATCTCGGTCGCTTGGCCATCATCGGCCTTGAGTCGCTTGCTGACTTCATCGAGAGAGTCTGAGAGCGTGTTGCGGGTCGAATCATCAGCGTGCACCTCTTGGCTGAGCGCGCTTGCCTTGCGTTTGTTGGCAGCTGTCGCGCGCACAGCTGGCGACGATGCGTCGGCATCGGAAGCGCTGGTCTTGGTCTCGTTTGCATCGGCATCGTCATGGTCGAGTAGGGGCTCCATGGTGATGGCGCTAGCAGCGAGGGGACTGCTTTGGAAAGGTGCAGTCGAGGCCAACCCATGGTGGTTCTTGCTGACCTCTGGCGGACTTGTGCCACGCGAAAGCGAATTGCGGTTTGCTTCTTCTTCCGCCGGAGCGGCTGATCCTGAGCGTGTACCCGCGCGTCTTGCCGACACCGACGCCTGAGCTGTGATAGGCGCGGGTGAGGATGCTCTTGAGGCGGGTCGGCGCGATCGACTTGAAGGGACCGTGAGATGAGATTCGGATGTCGGGTTGGCCGAGCTGCGACTCCTAGAAGAGTCACGACTCATGGCTGGAGACGCCGCTTCCGGCTTGGCGGTGCTCGACGACGCCGTCTGAGAAACAGTAGTTGTCTGAAGTGCGCCTGCAACGGTAGCATACGGACTGCTGCTCTTGCGCTTCTTGCCCAGGCCCTTGACGCCAAGATGCTCGAGTTCAGCCTTGGACGCCAACTTCTTGGCCGCTTCGCGCTTGGCAGACTGGATGGCTTTTTGTTGAGCCTCACGTGCTTTGGCGAGCGCGGTGCCGGGCGCACCGGGATAACGGTCGTTGGTGAGCGAGTATATCTCGGAACGCTTGCCCGAGTTGGGGTCATAGAGTGGATGTGAGCCCTCGGCGGACCAGTGTGGAACGCTGGTGGTGATGAGTGGTACGAGCTTGTCCGAAGTGCGTTGTGAGGGTGTGGCAATCGCCGCGCCTTTGGACACGAGGGAGAGCGGAGGCGCTCGGAATGCTTGAAATTTGCGACCACGCTTTGCGCCAACGGCATAGATGCTGTCAGCGGAAGACTTGACGTACGACGATGATGGGGGCGGAGAACCGCCGGCAGACGAAGAAGAGGACGATGAAGCTGATGCGGAAGCAGCGGCAGCTTGGAGCGCTTGGAGGGCAAGGATCTGGTTTTGTTTAGCAGCAAGCGCGATGCGGCTGAGAGGCGCGGGCATGGGCTGCGCAGGGCGGATCGAAGTTGAGGAGCCCAGCGAGCTCAAGCCCCGCGGCTGGACAGGCACGGCGGAGCTCATATCGGCGTGGTCTAGCAGATTGTAGTGATATCCTGTGAGTTGAAGGAGGTAGTGGCAACAGGTTGGGGCAACGGCGTGATGGTGGTTGGGTCGAAGATGAGCCCAAGCAGACACGCAAGCGCTTTGATGTAACAGGGCCAAGGGGCGAGGTTTGGGACGCACACTCTGTCGGAGCAGCGGAGGAAGCGGACTGATTCAGTAACTAAGTTATTCGTGATTGTGGAACACGGTATGCGGGTGAGTGACTTGGTCTCTGCAAGATTCACGATTTCTTTTGTTGAACCGGCTAATCACGAATGTGGGTGGAGAGCGCCAGCCAGCCGCTGAACGAAGCTGTCTCGCTTCGGATGTCTTTGGTGCTCAAGGATGCGCCTAACTACAACAAACTCGTGACTGAAAAGGCAATCACGAATATCTTACCACCCCGTGCAGGTTGTGTCTGACTGCTCTACTGCAGACAGTGTCAAAGTCACTTCACTCTTGCGACTTTTTTCTAATCAATTCTCTCCATGACGACCCGCTCCACCTCAAAACAAGGGTCCAAAACATGACTGGTCTGGTGCCTTTTTTCGCATTGTTGCATCACATTCAGCATGACCTTCTTGCCAAAGGGCCTTGCGACGAGCTCGCTCAGCGAGATTGCAACTGGCAGCTGCAGCTGCAGCTACACGTACTAAGTTATTGGTGATCTCTTCAAGTTGGCATCGTACGACAGCTCGTGTTCGTTTACCAGTTCAATCAAGACCGGCACCAATGATAGCTGGGGCAAGGTCGCCGCCACTTGTAACTGACTCTATCTTAGATTTCGGAAGGGGACGGAAAAAGCCTAAACAGGAAAGCCTTGCATTGGCAAAGGAGTGTCTCAAACGGGGCTTCCGAGCAGACTAGGGAGTGTCACTCTCAATCAAGTACTGCTTCATGACTCGCTTGGAAGGTCATCGCAAGAGCTCCATCTCGCAGAAAACCTTCGATGAAGCAAGATTCGATCATGCTATCGTCACCCGTCCCGAAAAAGTTTCGGGCCACTCTGCTGAATTCAGTGCATACTTTTTCTTTCGCCCTGCCGACGAGAATCAATGTGCGATCCGTGCAATGATCCTGATTAGCATATTGTGGCATCCCAACTTTGCCTTGCTCGTCCTTCAGAT
Organism: Mycosarcoma maydis; assembly: GCF_000328475.2. Lineage (NCBI taxonomy): Eukaryota > Fungi > Basidiomycota > Ustilaginomycetes > Ustilaginales > Mycosarcoma > Mycosarcoma maydis. The sequence continues at coordinate 311,209 of NC_026478.1, forward strand.
GTATTGCTAGTCGTATGCGAAAGTAATGGTCGCTTTTCACAAAGATGAGAGTTGCGAGTGGTGTGGGAAGCGCACGCACTTTGTATAAGTTAGTTAACTTACGTTAGGATCACTTGTTGAGCTGTGTCTCGCACTCACGGGCCAGACTTTCTAAATCGTGAATGGTCTCAGCCCTCGTGTCCATGTCTCGTGCGAATAATCACGATGACCAGAGGATGTGAAAAGTGGAGAAATGGCCCATTTAGGAATGGCTCGGCGGCCCCACATGCATCTTGGACTTGCACAGCTTTGATTCGACCAAGTCACGAGTGAGTGCATCTCCATCTTCCATAGACTCGACTCGGCCTGCGCGTCGATCGTTTCAAGCAGCAAGATCCCTTGACAAGCGTCTTGACACGTCTGCCGAGTTCTCATCACTGCTGACCATGTCTCCAAGGCCTACTACGCCGATTCTGCACCAGCCAGGCTGGAGCAGCCTGGCAAGGCCCAGAAGCAGTAGCGAGCAATCTCGACCGCGTCAGAGCATCACAATCGAAGAGCCGGAACGAACTCGAACGGCGACGAGCCATTCTTCGCTCGCATCAGCAGCCACGAACGCATCCACCTCACCCTCACGCTCGGCCATTGTTGGAGACGGAACGTACGGCGGACGACGAGGCGGACCGTCGATGAGCAAGAGCCGCACCAGCAGCTCGGGCGGCTTGAGCGATGTCAGAGCTGGATACGAACGCAGAGTAGGCTTTGACACCATGCCCGATGCCGACGAGACCAACTCGGGTGCCTTTAGCTTTACGCTCCAAGTCAAATCTCGCGGCTTTATGCGAACCAAAAACACACGAACGTTCATGGTCGCCGTGGATGACAACCCCTACTCAGAACATGCGCTTGAGTGGCTCATGGAAAATCTGGTGGAAGATGGAGATGAAGTAGTCGCTGTGCGCATTCTTGACGAAGAAGCCGACCAGATCGATCAGGAAGACGCCAGGGAGGAAGCACGCGAACTCATGGCTTCCATCGTCGATCTTAACGAGGAAGCCGAAGACCGCCGGATCTCGATGGTAGTCGAATTTGTCGCCGGAAAAGTTGTCTCCACCATTCTCGACATCATCCACGTCTATCGTCCCGACAGTCTGACGGTAGGCACCCGAGGCAGATCAGCAAATAAATTCCAAAAGATGCTCGGACAGCACATCATGGGTCACGTCAGCCGAGATATTCTCTCTTCATCACCTGTTCCCGTCGTGGTCGTTCGTCCCGAAGCCAAAGTTCAAAAGCATCTCAAGAAGCGCCTCAACGATCCTAAGCGTAGAGGTTACCACAATCTGCTTAAAGGCGCTGGCGATCTGCCTATGAGCATCACCAAGAGCAAGCGCCGTTCGCTCCAGGTTCACAACACAAGCTAAAGTAGAGCTGCTCCATCACCAACACCACCTGCGTCCAGTTGTATTTGTAACCTCTTTTTGTGAAGAACTGCATCCGCATGGTTCGCAATATACATCTCCCTCGCTCTGATTCCGCGAACTCGGTTGATAGGAAGTTAAACAGACAACTGGCGCTATCGTGTATGTCGAGAGCTCATACGGTCTTGCCACGTCTCAAAGTCGTGAGTCTCGTGTCTCTTGTCTTTTCGCAACCTTTGTTAAGTTTGGCCAGAAAGCGGTATTATCTCTACAGCCGAGGCAAACGCGACTTGATGATTTACCCATTCACGATTGTCTTTTCGGCCATGTCCGAACGTGGAACAAGTTCGGCATCGAGCTTGTCAGGCGAAGCTGTAAGTTTGGAGATAAAGGCTTTGATCAGTGTCTGGGCGCGTGTCACTTGTTCAGCGGGCTCAAGCTGCACTGGCACGCTGAAAGCATATCGCAGGTCTTCGGGTAGATCTGGCCAACGAGCACGAAGGGGGCGCCTTATCAGCAACGCGGGCGCATTTGTGCGTTTTTTTCATCACTGGAAGAACTGCGTTAGTGATTTGTGGAAGGGTCGCCGGGGTAAAAAGCTGTCGTGTGTCAAGCTGGAATATCTCGTAACCCTCTTTTCTCTCCATCTCCACCATCTCCCAGAACATCGCCTTAACATGTCGACGCTGAAAGGACACTGCAACTGTGGAGCGCTCGAGTACTCACTCGAAGCGACGCCCGCTAATCTTTGCCTCTCGGCCTTCTGCCACTGCACGCAGTGTCAACGGATAAATGGTGCGCCTTACGTTTGGACGACGCATTGGAAGAAGGAAGCCGTCACGTGGTCTTCTCCGTCGGCTGCGGGATCCAATAAGACAGTCGATGCTCAGGCTGAAAAGGTCTTTGGAGCTGGTGTGACCACTGGCCAGCTTTACGAATCGGTTGCAGGACGAAAGTGGAAGTTGCGTTGTTCGGAATGCGGTAACCCGATGGGAACGTGGAACGAAGCCAAGCAGCAATGGTCTCTGTGGCCAAGCACCCTCGCTCGTCCCGCTGGTGATAAGTCCGGACTGGAGGGCATCGAACACTTGGCTGCTACAGCACACATGTTTTACGGTTCGTGGAAGCTCGTCACTGTCACGGACGATCTGCCCAAATTCGTCGGATACCCTTCCGAATCACAGCAAGTGGATCGTAACGCCGAACCGCTTCCTGCCAACTTTAACACGAATGATTTCAACCCGCACGATCCGCGGGACATGGTCGGATACGGTCACACACTTCCACACCCGCAGTGGCCCAACAAGGCACGTATCGCCATCTCCTTTGTGCTCAACTACGAAGAAGGTGGTGAGAACATTACGCTCAACGGCGATACATACGCCGAGCAGTACTTGACAGAGTACGGTGCGGCGAACGGACACAAGCCTCCAGCCAACGTGAGGAACTTAAGTGTCGAGTCAGCCTACGAGTTTGGCTCGCACCGCGGATTCTGGAGGATTTTGGATCTATTCAAACGCAATGGATTGAGGTTTACGAGTTGGTCGGTGGGCAGAGCGGTGGAGCAGAACCCGGCGGCAGTCAAGGCAATGGAGGAAGCAGGCTGCGAAGTGGCAAGTCATTCTTACCGATGGTTTGACCATTCGTTGATGAGTCAGGAAGAGGAACGACATCAGATCCAGTCGGCGATCAAAGCGATCAAAGAGGCCAGTGGTCAATCTCGTGAGCCTAGAGGATGGTATACCGGACGACAATCCATCAACACTCGAAGACTGGTGTACCAGGTTTACAAGGAGATGGGACTCGAAAAGGAACTGTATGACTCGGATGCATACGACGAAGATCTGCCATACTGGGTTCCCGCCCCAGACGGAACGCCCGATGAACACCTGCTTGTCATTCCTTACACGCTAGACAACAACGACATGCGATTCGCCATCACGCCCGGATTCTTCAACTCGGAAAGTTTCGCAACCTACCTCATCGACGCTTTCGAGACGTTGGTCAGCGAGACTTTCTTGCCCGAGCAAAACCCGAACTCAGTTCCCAAGATGATGAGCATCGGATTGCATTGCAGAGTGGTGGGCAGACCAGGTAGATTCCAAGGTCTGCAGAGGTTCGTTGATCACGTACAGAAGAGGAACAAGGAGTTGTTGGAGCAGGGCGGCGGACAAGGCGGTGTATGGGTCGCGACCAGGGAGGAAATCGCCAACCACTGGAGGAAGACTCATCCTCCCACCAAGAAGCACGCTTGACGCTGAAAGAGCTGATTATCATTCACGATTGCTCTTTGCCACTCACCCGTTCTGTTTTCTCTCAACCTTAGCTCATTTTCAAAGCCCATGTTGACTCAACCACACATCGTCTGCACAAACACCTGTGATATCCTCGAGATCGATCAAGAGAGATCGGCTTTTTTCATTTGAGAAAGTGTAAAGTGCGAACGCATCACGACCGTTCAAACTGATACCTCACCCTGTCCGCCGCCAAGTAGAACATCTGAGGCGGCCTCTTGGGCTTGGTCTCACCAGGCTCCCGCATTCCGCCCTTCATTCTCTCCACTTCATCGCCTACTTCAGCCGCCAAGCGTCCACCCTGCATCTCGGCTGGAAGAATGGTGAAGCCGAGGGGGCCGCACTCGCAGTCGGGACACAGCAGATACTTGACCGTCAACTGCTCTCCCGGCTTCAGACCTAAGCTGAGATGCGAGAGAAGTGAAGCGACATCCTCATCCGAGTCGTCCGAGCCGCTACCTGCATGTTTGCGGTTGCGTTTCTCCTTTTTGCGCTTCTCCTTTTCCTCCTTCTTTTGTTTTTCCCTGGCTTCCTTCTCTTGCGCTTTGGTGCGCTGAGCAGTGGAAGATCCGACACTGTTGCCCAAAGCTTGGTCAGAGTCCAACTTAATCGAGGTGGGATCGTTGCACAGTGGCACCGTCCATAGGAGGTCGCGCGAGAAGCCAACATTTTCAAACTGAAGCGGACCGGCAACCATCCAGAAGCCTTTGACGCTAGTCAGCAGGCGATGCGAGACACTTGCGCTGGCAGCATGCAGTGGGAAGGCGGGAGTCTGAGGGGGCGAGGGAGAGTTGGGCAGTTGCAAAGCCGGATTAGAGAGGGGGCCACTCTCCTTTCGCGTCCACTCACCGGCGCCTTTAGCAAGAAGGCAACATCGACAATTGTCCATGGGGCAGTAGAGTTTTGCGAGATTGGTTCCGGTCTCGCGATCGACGAGACGCGCTTCAAGCGCCAACCCGGCGTCTTCAGCCGGAGTTTTGGCAGCAACGGCTTGACCGAGGATCGAGGTGTACGTTTGACCTGGGTTCTTGCCAGGCTCTGACTGGGCAGCGAGCGCAGCCATGATGGATGCTTGGGACGGCATGCCAGGTGGCGACGTGGATTTGGAAGGAGGAGAAGCAGCGGACTTTGGTTCAGAAGGTGCCAGTGACTTCTTGTCTTGGTTGACGGTTGTCGTAAGGGCCGATGAGGCAGCACCCTGCTTGGGAGTCGGCGTTGTGTCGACGGATGGGGCAACGGGAGAAGTCATCTTGAGGCCAGCGGGGGGGTCGTCGCTTGCAGAGGAAGTGGCCGAGGTAGTCCTTGTCAATTGTGAGCCGGGGCGGCTTGCAGATCCGCTGCTGGGCGAAGGATAGACGCTACGCCTCATCTCGAGCCACTGACCACTGCCGTACTGAACGTGACTGACGCACTGAGTGCGGAAGCCGACCTTTTTGTAGAGTGCAGTGAGCTCTTCGTGCGCGAGCAATGCTAGGGTTTCGTATCCGCGCTTGCCCTTGTCGCCTTCGGGACCTTTTCCTTCTTCGGCTTTGCGAATGCGAGATATATAGTTTTCGAGCATCCTTGTTGCGAGGCCTTTTCTCTGCATCTCGCTCGCGACGCAGACCGAGTGAATACAGACGATGCGCGCATCTTCGGAAGTGTCGTGAGTCGACATGGAGCGGAGGGTAAGCGCAGGCGCAGCCGTGCCCGTAATGAAGCCAACGATCCTCCTCCTTGGCTGGCCCGAAACGGAGAGAGGACCGGCGACTTTGGGCGGCGGCAAGGGAACAAAGGCGCCCAAAAACAAATGGGGAGCGGCTGTCTGGCGAGATAATAATCTGTCGTAGCTGGCGGCATCTTCAGGGGGGAATCCCTCGACCTCGAGAGCGTGTGCAGCGCGGACCTCTTCGGGACGGACATAGTCAAACACGAGGTTGCGGGGGAGTGTCGAGGTAGCAAAGGAGGGGCTGGAGCTCTTGTGCTGTGACGAGGTCCTCTTGTGCGAGCTGGGAGGTGGAGAACGCTGTGAGGATTGACTCATATTGGATGTTGAGGAAGAAGTAGAGTTGGAACGGGTATTGGTTCGACCGAGAGTGTGGGTGATGGTCTGGTAGAGAGTGGTCGAGTTATGAGCCATATGGCTCGGAGGCGGATGCATGATGGATGATGATGGGCTTTGAATGTGATGGGTGTGATCGCAGCTGCGGTTGTGTGGCGGTGTATGCAAGGTGGGACGTGATTTTGTCCAAACAATGAAAGCTTTGTGCAGTTCCGGCGGCGAAGAGCAGGCGAAGAGCAAGCGAAGGAAAGGATCCCCGCTCTGGCGTCTAATGTGAAGATGGCAAGGATCGAATTGGCTTGATGGCCATTCTGGTCACCACATGAGATTGATGGATGGATGCGACGTGGTAAGGTAGAAGGAAGCAAAGCTTAGCATACAATCAATCGTGAATGGTGACGGTGGCTTTGACGTCGTTGCAGCAAGGACATGCCCCGTCACAGGCTGAGCTCAATCAAGGACACGGCCTGGTTCAGCTGGCTATTCTCACCAAGCCAGAGAACAGCCAAGGACGGGAAAAAAGCTAAGCTCAGAGTGGGGGTGTCGTGCCGAAGTTGAGGATAATCTGGGCCCTAACTTTGTCCTATTCGTGTTTCATGATTCGTAATTCCTTCACGCCAGAGCAGCAGCCGCCAAAAATAAGAATAAAATCGTGAGATGAACAATCACGAATAAAATAAGTCACAGAATCACGAATCACGAATGGGACAGATCTGAGCGCTGTCATTCACGATTCACGATTCACGATTCACGATTCTGATTTCTCGCTCGTGTTTCGGCTATCTACCGGCACCGAACAAGCTCTAGCCTCAGCCAAACTAGTGTATTAATAATTCCACCAAGACTGAGAAGCTAAGTTAGGAAAAATAGACAAAAATCGAAGAACCGCGCGCATCAGCATCCGTGATCACAACTGTGAGTCACGAATTGTGAATCATGACACTTGTCCACTCTGTGCCTGCGCGTGTGCTTGCGACTTTGCGAAATCGTGTTTATGGTTGACATACACATTCACGATTCAGTGATTTTTGATTGTTCTGGACCACAGGCCGATGGCGATATCATGTCGAATTGATTGGTGATTTGGTTGCAAGCAATTAGACACTGCGGCCAGAAATCACTCGTGACTCTCTTCCCAGCCTGACACTCATTACTGACAAGTGATGATGAGAAAGATCGAGGCTCCCATTATCAGTTGACGTAGTTTGCTCCCACGTTCGTGATTGGTTCCCACATTCGTGATTGGATTGATGGCCTCCTCACCCCCATCCACCTGCAGAGTCAATTTTCCACGTTCAGAATGCCACTAGTGCGACGGAATCAGAGTGGTTGACGATGCAATGGTGACATGTAAGCGTAGATCAACAAATTCTCGGTCAGCCAGCGCCATTCAGACACATGGATGGTACTTATGACTATCGCCACTGAACCAAGCAACTCTCTACTTGGACGGTGTCCACCCAAACGCTCACTGCTGGGACAGAGTCTTTGCCCAGACAAACAAAATTAGTACTAGGTTAATAGAAAAGATCAAAATAATATTCAACAGAGACAGCTTTGCCCGCAACCCTAGCTTGGATTCTGAGTCTCAAGTCTTTCACCTTGGCAAAGCCCAGCCAACGCCAAGACTCATAACTCGCTCTGACTTTGGTAGACCCTCGAGCTTTTGCAATTTCTGCAATGGTATAGTAACGCACGTTTGCTGTTCGGCTCTAACGGTCCACTCACACTTGCATCTTTGCAACGACGTATCGAGTTCTACCTCCAACCGGCGACCAGTCAGCCACAGCTCGAAGCTCGTCTTCTCTCCTGTATGTCTTGTGCTGCTCATCCAGCGTCAATTCGTGATTATGAACAACCCAACATGTGACAAGGCTTGGCAACTTGTCTTATGAGTTTCGGATTGGTCATTCTCGCGCTACCCCACACCTTGATTTCTTGGCCACATGGAGAGTTCCGCACCGACTGCTTCCATCCACCGAGCTTTTCTCGCTCGATGCCTTCCAACGATGCCATTCTCCCCCGAAGGAAAATTGAGGAGTCCCTCTGCCAGGCTGGTCACCTGGCCCGCAACCAGCGACTCGTTTCCTTCAAACAGGTCCTCAATGAGCCCAAATTCGCTACAGCGGTGGCTGCGTACTTGAGAGCGCGCTTTCTTGTACATGGTACACTACTGTCGCCCAGTCCATAACCTTCTCACTCCTTCACTCTCCTTTACCACACCTCAGTCCACCTTATTCCAGACATCAACATCCGGCAACACGGCCAACCGGCCGAGACGTCGTTCGGACCCCCTTGCCCAATCCATGCAGAACCGTACAGCACTTCGACCCATCACGTGACCCACTATCTACAACCTGTACCTCTGATTCTTGACTCCTGCATAAGCCTCCATATGGTTGGGTCGGTGTATGAAGTCAAACCTTGATTTATCACCCCTTTCAAACCAGATCGAATCGGGCTGTACCTCGGCTCGGGTAATTGCCCGATCAGTTACGTACTCTCCCCTCACCGCGTATTTCTTCCGATTGCAGGGTCCATGCAATTACCAGTACGTCTGTGCGTCATTCGTGATTTTCAAAAGCCAGAAACAGCGCCTCCATACAGCAATCGTGGACTGAGTATGTGGAGGCTTACATCTCAAGTCCTCGTCGTCATGATGGCAGCGCATGGTTGTAGAGGAGAGCGGCGTCCAGCCGATCTCTTGCTTCCTGACCAACCCATGCACCTCATTGTTTCAACAGCAGCCAATTCTCTCAGTCAGCATGAAGAAATTCCTTGCAAAGGTGCAGGACAAATTCGACCAAGGCGCTGGTGGCGGCGCTCAGCCCATTAACTCGCAGGTACCACCACCTACTTCGATCGAGGCACCACCCGCTCGCCGTGACATCTACCTTTATCGCAAGCAGCGCGGCGTCAATCTTGGCTCCTGGTTCTCTCTCGAGGGCTGGCTGACCCCTTCGCTCTTTCAAAAGGCCAAAGAGCCCAAGGGAAGTGAGCTCGATGTCGTTGCAGGTATGGACCCCGATGAGGCAAAGTCCATGCTCGAGAACCACTGGGACAACTTTATCAACGACGGTGATCTACAGTGGATGACCGATCACGGCATCAATACTGTTCGAATTCCTGTCGGCTACTTCCATTTCCTCGCCGGTCACCCCAACGAACAGGCAAGGGCCTTGCTCAAGGACACCGACTACGAAAAGTATGCACAGATCTACCAAGGAGCTCACGCTCGAATTCAGCGTGCCATAGAGTCCGCAGCTAGCCGAAACGTCGGTGTGCTTATCGACCTTCATGGAGCTCCCGGTGGGCAGGGCGCGGATGGTCACTGTGGCGTCAGTCATGGAAAAGCAGCACTTTGGAATTCGAGCAGGGATCAGCACAAGACCATCGACATTCTCAAAGCTATGGCAGCCGACTATTCTCGTTTCGACAATGTCGTTGGCCTAGAGCTTCTCAACGAACCCAAGAACTCAGGTCGCCTGCAATCATTCTATGACGAAGCTATTGCTCAGATTCGCTCCGTCTCGCCCCAAGCTGCCTCCCTTCCTCTCTATCTCGGAGATGCCTGGGATACCAACCACTACACCGGCTACGTCGGCCAACGTGCCGCCAGCAACAACCCTCTCGTAGTTGACTATCATCTCTATCGCTGCTTTACTCCCCAGGACCACAAGATTCGCTGTGAAGACCATGCTCGAAAGCTTCACCCGGGAACTTCGCCCAAGCCTACCAACACAGATGGCTGTGGTGAGACAGCGAGATGGCTGCAACACATGTCGCATCGTTGCGGCGGCTCACTCATTATCGGCGAATGGAGTGCTGCGCTCAACCCTTCTTCGCTGCATCAGCAGAAGCCGAGCGCCAAGGCAGAGTACGCCTTCAACCAGTGGAAGAGCTATGACAAGTTTTGCGCCGGCTACTTTTTCTGGACCCTCAAGAAGGAGGGCCCGTCCGATTCGGGCTGGGGCTTTTACTCGGCTGTGGAGCAAGGCGTCCTGCCACAACATCTCGATCCTCACCGTGGACAGCGCAGATCCATACACGAGCTCGAAGGTGCGCGACAAGGCGCTCAGGAAAATGCGCTCAACAGCCACACAGCTTACTGGGATCAACAGGGCGGCGGGCCATACGAGCATTGGCGTTTCGCCGAGGGCTTCAATCTCGCCTGGTCCGACTCGCTCGAATTCTTAAAAGAGGACGAGTCCAATGAGATTGGCTTCTTTGGTCAGTGGCAGAAGGCGAGGACAGCAGCATACTCGCAGTCTAAAGGCCAGGGTAGCAGATTCATTTGGGAATTCGAACAGGGTTTCATCCAAGGAGTCTTAGCTTTCAAATCTGCTCTGTACCGCTAGTCATCAGTTTTACAATCTTCCTTGTTGCACCTTTTCACGTTTGTCTATCCTCTTGGCAAGCAGCTTTCGTCGTTGATATCTGTCCTTCCGAACTCGTGTTGATGCAAGCTGGCGAAAATCGTTCCTTTGGATTTCAACGAGACGGTCAACGTGAGATAGATGCTCGGATAGGCGTGAATAGCCGAGCATATTCACTCGATTGAGTTTGGAAGGACCCTTGACACCACTTTGCGCTTTTCACTTTTACTTACATTCGCCATCATTACCCTTCACTGATTCTAGCCCATCCCGAACAGAAATTAGGACGATATGTCAACTTCATCAATCGCGCCTCAGACACTAACCTACGTCTCGGGCAGCGCAGATCCCGAGCAGCAACTTGACCTCTACCTGCCCACTTCTCCAGCAACGGGCCTAACTATCTTCATCCATGGAGGAGCTTGGAGAACTGGATCACGGAAAGATCACGTCGACCTTGCCCAGTACCTCTGTTCCCGGGGCAAGGCTGTTGCAGTGATCGACTACAGACTCTCTGTTGCGGACGAAGCGACTGGCTTGCCAAAAAACGTCCATCCTGTGCATGCTCACGACGTCAATGCAGCAATGAGCTTCTTGTATAGACATCAAGCCGTACCGCACAAGGGCTGGGTGGTGGTTGGACACTCGGTAGGAGCTTGGCTCGCATTGGCGGCCCTCATCGACGGTCAGCCCAAACAGGGCGATATGCAGCATCCGAAACCTATGCCTGTTCTGGATAGTGGTGCGAGAGAGTGCATCAAGACCTGTGTGTTGGTGGTAAGTACCGGCTGCTCGAACTTGTACATGGGCTAAATGCATCGCTAATGCCTTTGTCACTCAATTATCTGTTTTGCAGGATGGCATCTTCTCCATTTCTGATCTGCTCAAAGAGTATCCGCCCTATGAAGGATTTGTTGCACAGGCTTTCCTGCCTCAGCCTGGGCCTAGCAACTACGACATTGTCTCTTGTGAAACCTGGCCACTGGCGCTACAAGGAAAAGATATACACGTGTGGCATTCGCGAGACGACGAGCTGCTCTCTTTTAAGCAGAGTATCGATGTGATCCTGCACCTCGATCATAAGCTGTCCGCTTTATCTGCAAACAACGATGCGATCGTAGAAATCCCCGAAGCTGGCCTCGCAAGCAGCACCTCGGTCAATGGCGAGAACAGGAGCCTCGCTTCCATCTACGGCCACGTCAAGATTCGAAACGCTTCTCAGCTGCATGCTGACTTGACGAGCCTGAGAGGTGCACACGACGATCTTTTGCACACCAAGATTTTCTGGGATCTCCTCCACCATCTGTAAGCGGCATAGAACATAATTTGGCATAGAGGATAGGAGAACAAAGTCGAGATAGAAAAGAGCTCGTAGTGGTGTAGGATCACATGTGATAGGTATGTCCGCATGACAATCAGAAGATTGGGCCGTCCTGTTCCACGATAACCTCGCGCTTGTTGACACTCCCTGGCTTCTCAGGCGTCTCTGTCGTCTTTGACTCCTCTACAGAAGGAGGTTGTTCCTGATCATTGGCTCGACCGGTGGCAGGGATGCTACCCGAGATGGGCTGGACATGACCCTCGCTGTGAATCGCAATATCACCCTTGCCCTTGACATCAAACTCACCCAAACCAACGCGATCAATGGAAAAGATAGCCCCGCTGTACTCGACACCCGACCTGTTCTTGTGGGCGTACTTGCTGGTAACCCTCTTATGAACGTTGGTCGACTGAGCCTGTCCATCGCACTGCACTTTCGGCATCTTATGCTCGTCTTCCACATCCACTTCCATCTCGACGTCCTCGTACACCACCGTGTGCTTGCGGTGGCCTTCCTTGCAGTCGGCGCAGTAGTACTCGGCACGCCAAAATGACATGTTGGAGGTGATGGAGAGATGTGTAATGTCAATGGGTTCACCGTTGGCGTTGTAGATGATCTGGTTCCACGTGTTGGCCTTGTCGTCACTGCGGACGAGCTCGAAGTGGAGCGGAGCGCCCGGTTCCCGAGTAGCCGTCTTGTGGGCTCGAGTGGGGACCACTTTGGTGACTTGCTTGTCGCGCTTGACCGTGTCGATGCAGATGGAGCCTCCAGGGCCGCTGATGGTCGTGTGAGCACCTGACGACATGAGGTCGGTACGGTATCTGGGGGCAGCAGCGGTGGCATCAGTTTCGCCTCGTTTAAAGACAAGGTCGGCAGCTCTGTCAGCTTTCTTCCAGTCACCAAGCGGCTGAACATCAGGCGATGACCGCTTCGTGATGTAAGGTCCAGCGTGATATGCTGGCTCCTTCGAGTCAGGCTTCGCCTTTCCTGTACCAGCATCGGCACCCGAATCAGTACCAGGAGCAGTCGAGGGAACCATCGACTGCGGCACAATGTACGGCCTATTGGCACAGTTTTCACCGTGTCGGGCCAGTGTCTTCGCACATGACCCCTTGTCAGGGTTCGGAGTCGAGTAAAGACCCGAAGTAGCCTTGACAACCACTCCATGCAGCGAATCGGCCCCAGCGCCCTCCACTACACCGCTCTCGTCACTGTCAACTTGCATTCTCATGGTGTAACGGATACGCTTGATGTTGATGGTCTCTTGGCCGAGAGAGCAGTGGCCTCTGTTGGCCGGATCATCGCCGTTAGCAACGGCTGCGAGCGCAGCAGGGGAAGCTTTGCCTGGAACAGCTACAGCCGACTGTTCAGAAGAAGTCACGTCTAAGGCGCTGTCAGGCAGGACACTGTGAAGGTCTTGACCTGTCAGCTGGAAGACAGCTTGGGGTGAGACATTTGTCTTGGTCAGGTCGACGGGCGTGGCAAGCTTGCCGGAAGCTTCCTTGCTTGATTGGAAGGTGGTAGCATCACGGGAGGCAAGATGCTGCTCGACAGAATCAAGCGAGGCAGACACGGCGATCGAGAGCGTCACTATAGCCACCAGGGCTGAGGTCAGGGGCTTGCTGCTGAAAAGCATCTTGAACAGATGTCAGGCAAAAGAGGGAATATGATTGAAAGAGGATTGGTTGAGGGGAAAAAATGGAAGAGGATCCAGACCTCTTCTGTAAAATGGATGGTGGAAGGAAGCAGGACGAAGAGAGAATCGCAATCCTTCTTATAGCACTCGAAAGCGGATACGGCAAGGTCAAATCAGTGGGGATATGTCATAGGATCGATGGTGTGGCGGTGGCTGTCATCACCTCATCCTTCCCTTCTCATCAGATGTGCAGAGGAGCCTCTATCCGCAACAATGTCAACCCACAGCAGCTCAAACCACTGCCTTGTACCACCGAGTAGCCTGTTTCATGTGGGACACGGCCGAAGTTCGCTACCATCGTTCAAATGAGGTGATGATGGCAACGCCCACGCGTGTCGACAACAACAATCACGAATGAGAAGAACAAGTGCGAAACCGGTCCGATATTGAGCTTCGCGTGCACAGGCCCTTGAACAATTTCGCCCATCAGACTCACGACTTGGCCTCAGATTTTAAGCTTCTGGGGTTGACTGAAATTTCGCGTACAGCGCTGAAATTGTATCTTGCTTCTCGACATTCACGCTACACCACTTCGGCCCGCAATAATTTTCTACAGGCTGCTGGTTCGCTGCTACATTCACGATCCGCTCTCTAGTCTCTAACTTCACTGTTGTGTCGATTCTTGTCCTTGCTGTTCATCTCGTCGCAATTTGCCTTCAATCAGACGACATGTCGGTGCTCAAGACACTCGTCATCAACCCACGCTCGGGCGTCAAGCCCACTGCGACCCTCTTCTTCTTGCATGGTCTTGGAGACTCGAGTGCCGGCTGGTCTGACGTCGCACAGATGCTCTCGCAGCGCCCTTCGCTGTCGCACGTCCGTTTCGTTCTGCCGAATGCTCCCATCCAGCCAGTGACGCTCAACATGGGCATGCCAATGCCTTCGTGGTTCGATAGTAGGTCTTCGTATTCTTGTGCGTCCGCTTCAGACGCGCAGCTTGCCCGCCCCCTGAAGTGATTTCCTGACATGATTAGTAGCTGACGCTCATCTCGTTCCACGATTTCATCTGCTACCCCGCATAGTCCTTGCCCTCGACGACCTGTCGGGAGCCGAAGATGAAGCTGGCCTGCTCAAGTCGACCGACGAAATCAAGAAGCTCATCAAGGCCGAGAACGACGGGACTGCGAAGGACCTAGATGGACACAAGATCCCCAGCGAACGTATTGTGGTAGGCGGCTTCAGTCAAGGCGGCGCAATTTCGCTTCTCACCGGTCTCACCAATCCCACCCCGGTGGCAGGTGTTGCCGCACTCTCGACGTGGCTACCCCTGCGTGCCAAGATCGCCACCCTGCGAACTCCCACATCCAAGACGCTCAAGGTGTTTCAGGCTCATGGGGATGCAGATCCCGTGGTCAAGTACGAGTATGGTCAACGAACCGTCGATTTCCTCAAAAACGAATTGGCACTGAACGACAAAGATGTTGAATTCCACACTTATCCGCGCATGCCGCACTCGGCGTGCCCCGAAGAGATCCGTGACCTGGCTGCCTTTTTGGAGAAAGTCATTCCCGCTCAGTAGACACCGAAGCAACACTCACGACTTCACCAAACGCGCAAGATTCGCGAGCGCTACATCTCTTTTGTACGATAGTTATGACCATGACATTAACTCAGATAAACGATAATGCATTGGTAGCCAAGGCATGTGCGCATTTTGGAGCCTTCTGCCTAGTGAACCATACTTTCGGATTGATCTTTCAGGCATCATCGATGGTGATGACAATTTTGCCAATGTTTTTGTTAGCCTCCATCTCATCGTGAGCCTCTTTGATGTCCTTCCACGAGTACACTTTGTGGATCACAAGCCTATGGCTTGCATCGTTGCTATCGGCGTCCTTGGATGCTCCAGAGATAAGACGTTCAAGGCCTTTTTCTTCGACAAAGCCTTGCACAAGGTTGCTCTGGTATTCGACGGAGCGCGAACGAAGCGTAGATCCTTCGATTCGCAGACGCTTAAATAGGATCTGTGCAAGGACAGTCTCCTTGATCTTTGCACCACCCATGAAGGCAAGTAGGATCATTCGACCGTCGCGTTTCAGGCTCTGCAGGTTTCCGTTGAAGTATGGTGCGCCGATGAAGTCGACGATCACATCGACTGAGCCTGCTGGGCCTTTGGCGCCGGTATGTTTGGCCAGCTCTTCGGCCCAGTCGACTGCTTTGTAGTTGAAGCCCTTGTCTGCGCCGACCTCTTGACAGAACTTGATCTTGTCTTCCGATCCAGCTGTGATATAGACCTTTCCGGCGCCAAACGCACGTGCAAGCTGAATCGCAGCGAGACCGACACCGGAAGCACCGGCGTGTATCAACACATCCTCGCCCCGTTGCAGTCCTCCAATCGTTCGCAGCGCTTGGAAAGCGGTCAGGTAGTTTTCCGGGATCGCAGCTGCTTGCACCCAGTCGAGCTCGCCCGGCTTTTCCAAGATCATGCGCGAAGGAACCTTAATGTATTCGGCGTAAGCGCCGCCAACGGCAAGGCCGAAGACTTCCTGTCCGACCTTCCATTGGATCTCCTTGGGCTTGTTAGTGGCTACGATATGGCCAGAAAACTCGACGCCCATGATCTGCGGCGCATGCGGAGGCAAAGGATAGTTTCCCTCACGTTGCATAATATCCATGCGGTTAAGGCCGAATGCTTTGATCTTGACCAATACCTCGTCCTCGCCGAGCTCGGGAACGGGCGCTTCGCCGAGATACAGGTTGTCGGATGGACCTTTGCCATCCTTGACCAAGATGGCTTTCATCTGAGATGGGATTTCGGTCGACATGGTGCGAAACTGAACCGTCTTGAGACAAGTAGCGACGATGCTCGGTCGAGATGAGTTGAACTGTTGCCCGCAGCGTGGAGCAATCGATGCGTGGCCGAAGGCACGCGAAGGTCTTGTGATGATTGTAGCTCGAGCTGCGAGAGTACTCTGGAGGATGGTAGGTGCGAGAGACCGAGAGCTGCTGAAACCCCGAGCTGACATGCTGCCACGCAATCCTGATTCAAACGTTTTGGGTTAAGTTAAGACCGGCTATACTGTGAATCTCCGGGCTAGATAGCCGTCGTACAAGTGCCCTGCGAGGTCAGTTTTGAACTCATCTATCTGCGCTCAGCGCGCCCTTTGCTATGTTCATCTGGCGCCATGTTACTCTACTCACCTTCAAGTTTCCGCAGATCTGGTTGTATGGCAAACTGTTTAGGAGCTCAAGAAGGTTGGCTATGGAGAGTCAGGCTAGAACAGTGCGCAAAGAATGCAGCTGCCGGTGTGTGACTGAGCAGACATGACGAAGTGCTGCATGACTTTTCGTGATTATGTGTGACGCGTATTGTATTCACGATTCACGTTTCACGATTCGTGACTCGACTGGAAACTATCGTGGATGAGTAATCCTCGGTCTTACACAGGTCCAAGACAAACGTACAATTCGTGATCGGTGATCGGTGATGTCCCGATTTCACCTATATTGCCCGTTTTTGGCGCCAAATCTCTTGGTGTGATCATCACCCGCCAGCGTTGTCAATCGGCGCCTTTGCAAGCCCAGCATCTGCTGTCGGCTCTCTGCAATTCCGTCGGACTTTCACCTGATCACCTGACTCGTGCCGTGAAAAGTCGTTGCCCTAATCCTTCAATGGCTGTACGAGACTGGTGTTGACCCCCACCCTGCTAGGCGAAGCGGCTAGACACCACTTGAGACTCTTTACTGAGCGCAAGTTCGTAAACTAGATCATGGATCGGCCGATCGCCATACGGGAGGTTCGACCACCGTGTTTCCCGCTCCCTAGTTCTTACTTTCTACCTCGGCCTGAAGCACCGAAGTCTTGGCTGGACGTCATCGAGTTTATATTGAGAGACGGAGGACAAACGGCTCGACCGTCTCCACCCGATACTTGAACAACCGCTTTCTACGAGACGCATGTTGTGATTGCGGACATATCAGCATGAGAGTCGATATGGATATCCCCGTCTAGAGTTGAAACAATGTAAAGCGACCTAATATCAGAACAAGTAGAGGTCACCAAACAAAACTCAAACCAGGGTGCACAAAATCTCGAATCGGAATGGCTTTTCAGACGTTTCTTGCACCTGAGCAATTGCAGCCGCACCAAGTAATCACCGAGTTGTCAGCATACGGAAAGCTTGGCCTTTCCGAGCCTGGAATGACGATATCTGCAACCGCATTCCACTAGTCGTGATTGCTGATTTACGGTACTGACGATATCAATGCACGTAGAAAAGCGTATCTTGGCGACAAGACCGCGAGGAAGACCGATCTTGCAGATTAGAGTTGATCGACGCTACCAAACGAGCGTACGACACCAATAGCTGAGCTGTCGACAGGCGCACAGAAAAAATAGTAGCAGTACATCACGATCCTCTTCTGCGGTCGCCCGATGCGAACGGATGGACCACAATTAGATCATCCAAATTGAGGAGACCCCCACCTCCCCTCTGCGCTTCCGTCGGACTGGCAGCATAGCATGCTTTCCAACCAAAGCATGAATTCTTCAAACAAAGCGACATGGGCGAGAAACGACCTTGTCAGAGACATGGTTCCCACACTAGACTCCACTTTTCGACAGAATTCGAAGTCGTGAGTGTCACTCGTGACTGTACAACAAGTAATTTTCGGTTCTTCATAGTTAGATCACGAGTATGAGCAGTATGAGCCTCAGGGTCCTGTGCCGCGCTAGTCCTCTTCCCGCTGTTTGACAATTTGTCTTGATTTTCCAGGTCCGTCGCTGTGCTGAATTGTACGCGTCGGCTTGAGGTGGGCTGCAAGGGCTGCAAGATTTGACACATATATATGTGCGTCGGACTCTGCACAGCATATCATTCACGATTGTTCTTTGCTGTAAGCCCCACAAAGCACGCAAAGATCAGGTCTTACCTCGGCAAGGCTGGGGCTTTCGGAGCTGACCTTGGTTCTAAATAATCGGAATGGCGGTGTCGCCCAGATACAGCGTCTCGAACAGACTCTGGGTGGGTCATTCAAAGACGCACGCCGAGACCATGAGGATTGATAACCTTCTGACACATTGCTAATGCTGAGGATGCATCATTTGCGATCTGAGTCCATACAGTCGTCGAGTGCATAACGCGTCGATCATCGAAGGAAAGTCAGGCACGAGATTGGAGATTCGCGTATGCTGAGCTGCATCTTGGTGTTACGCGAGCGATGTGGAAGCAAGTAAACACGAATAACTATTTTGAAGCAAGAATCGTGAATTTACTCTTGATATTTGAGAAAGAGTGCGAGAAAACCTCTGAGCATCTTGTCTGACTGAGGTTGGCCACGTTTACCTCGACGACAACACCCATCGATACGGTTCGGGCGTTGTCAACACACCGGCTTTTACACCAGACTCAAATCGTGAGCCAGTAAGTCTGGGGAGATACAAGATCGTCATCGAACTTGTACAGCGAGCATCGCTTCGCAGGTCGGGTTCTCCAATCATGAACGTTCACGGCTTGTAAGCAGTGATGTTAAGCCTAATATTGATACGTGAATGAGTGAACTTCTTCTTTGGCTGGGTTTGGGCCATCGATCAGGTGATCAGCGGGTAAGGCGAACGAACAAGCGCACTTCGAACCAATCAAGCCGAAATGAAGTAGGCCAGATGCTATGTGTGACTGACCGGAAGCGTAGAAGGTCGCTCAATCAGCTCATGTAAAGGGGCCTTGCCAGGCACGAGCAGCCACTTGTGGCAGGGACAGTGGGCCTAGTTGGTTACCGCGCCGTAGCTGCCTATGCTCTTGCAAAGTTCAGATATTGGACGCATGGTGGAAAATAAGCGAGATACTGATAGACATGTGGACTTTGGCATCACGAGGGGGAACAGTAAGCGAGTAGCATGGTGCGTGGAGCCTCGACTGGGACGCTTAGCATTTTGGCTTTGACACTCCGCAAAACAGGACGGTATTTGTGCTGTCCCGCTTGGAACGAACGTACGTCGATAAATCCCCGTCCGGATTCAGAAAACAACAGTCGTGAGTTACGTTACGTTTGGTTGCTTTCAATTTTTCCGTCTCTATAAGTTATATCTCAACCAAATTTATGCAGGTAGCAGCACTCCGCGAGGAGAGAACGTCTGGCGAATAGGGCGAGACCTCATTATCTAACGATTGCCAGGAATTCCATTTTATTCCTTTATTTGCTTGTCAAGCCGGGCAAACAAGATTCACCAAGCAAACACATATGTAAGTTTATAAGTTCTCTGCGAAATCTGCCAACCATCCGGATATTTACCAAAAACGGTGGCGCCCCTAGCAAGCACAATCAAGCTCGGGCTCAAACGCCGGCCTTTGTGCGTATAAGTGAATGCTGGAAAGCCACTTTCCTGGTCCAGACTCTTGTTTCAGACGTCCACACCTCATCGCCGCCTGGAAGCGGCTCACGGCCTTCACAAGCCTTTGCTGCTTCCAAGGTGTGTGGATTGCTTGTCGGCGGCGGCTGATGTGATCAAGGTTGCTTGCCCCAGGCGCTAAATTCAGCCGCCTACCTTGTGTCCTAGTACGCACACAATCAATCAAGCATTGCCATGCATGCAGCCTCCCTTTCCAACAATCTTGAATCAGTTAGTCGCATTCGTGCCTGGTGATTCCTCGCATAGCGTAATGTGTGTTCCGCTCTTGATCGACCCCATTCGCCGGCTGGTTCACTTTCTTCTCTACGCTCGCTTTCGAACAACATCGCTATCCTGATTTGGTCACGGTCTGTGGAGAGGAGTCGCTTGTACGTATACGATTATGGAGAGGAGGTCAGGAGCTCATTCCACTTCGCGCCGACACTGAAACTGCCGCCGATTGTACTTCACGGGCTTGGCTTGAAAGCATGTCAGAGACATATGGTCTCACGCTACGCGACACATCCTGCATTTGACCACCGTAATTCAGATCCCGATTCTCCTTCTTCAGCCGCCCATTTCACAACGCTCTTGAACACAGATTGTTCGTCACCGTGGACAATGTAGGCAGAGCCGATCCTGACTGTCTTGGATCAGCAGCCAGTTTTTGCGCGCTAAGCCGATAAAGTGCTGCTGAGCGCAAATACAGACGCCCTGCCACTATGTCCCAGAGAAGTAAGCCCCGACTTCGTCTGGTTAGATTGACGCAGCCGCTGCGCTGTGGAGATACAACCCCTTGCCCGGAGCTTTCTGGACTTTTGTTTTCGAACTGAGTCATGTTCCATTGGCCGAGTCACAACTTGACAAGCCCAAAGGTTCCGACTATGATCATCGGAGAGTCCATCACCCCAGACTATTACTTCGTATATATACTTCAGATGGCTTCGGCGTGTTATGCCAATAGTCCTGTAGTCAACCCTACAGTTATCACTTCCTATACCACGCACGAAGCTTCACCATCTCCCATAGCTTCGAACAGCCCACCAGAGCTGTCTTGCTTTCTACACAATGTCGTGCTCAACCCCGTGGCTCTTCTCTGGTGTGGCAGCATTGCCACGATCCAGCTCAAGCTCCATTTCCTCGTCTCACTGTCGACCAGATTACCGAAGAACATCGACCTCATCAAACACTTCCCACTATTCGAGAGAAAGCTGGTGCTCCACCGTCGGTTCTGATGTTTCAAGCTCGTCGACGACACAGTGTCACGTTTCCCACGACCAGGACTCCATTGATGAGCTCGTCCTGGCAAGTTTCGCTGATAACGCCATCTTCGGCTCCACCTCACCAAGAAAAAGCAAGTCTACAGGCATGCGTTCTTCGATAGAGTCAGCATGCTCCTACGCCTCATCTAGCTCGTCGGTGCGATCTCCTCGTACTCCTATCACCCCTCTATTCTCTCATCCCGAGCACGATGCGACCACAATACCCATGCGCAGCTCTGTCACCTTGCCCATGGTTGCTGAAATTCCCAAGTTGAAGAGACCGCATCTGTCGAGGATTGTATTCGAAGATGTGCAGTACATTGGTCGATCGCTCGACGTCCCTGTCTCGGAGGAAGCTCATCAGGAGCGCTTCAATTCGGTCCAGCGCTCCGCTTCTACTGCTGCTTGCTGCTTCAGTCCATCGTCGAGTCGTTTTAGTACATGGAATGGCAAGGATGGTTTGATGATCGCAATGGACGAACTCGAGCAGGAGCTCGTCCGTACCATGAACACACTGTCGGCGTCGGCCAATACTACACCGGTCTCCACCATCTCGAAGGCTCGTGGCAAGTCGATGCGAAGACCACACACTGCAGACAAGGCGGCAACACCCAGCTCGAGCAGAAGTCTTCTGAAGGGCTTATCGCACACCGCCGCCACTAAATGCATCCCAAATGCTTCGCAAACGCAATCGCAGCGAGAATCGTGGATGCCTTCAAAGTATCCAAACGCTGACGAAGGCATCCTCAGCTACAGCGGCAGGCCGATTCGCTTCTCTGCATCCGATCTGACTCTTCCTTCGGACTATACGGATCTTGTCAGGCGCTCGGACGTACGTCCGATCTCCCAAGAATCGAACGTGTCGAAGCGGTCTTCGCGCTCTGACTCTAACAGCCCGACTACTGCCGCTCTGGTGTTCAAAGGCCGATCCTCGGGTTCGTCCACCTCTTCGTTCGGGAACGCTGACTTCCAACAGGCATCCAGCCGTCCAGACAGCTTTGTGACTGCCAAAGATCATGACATTGTCAGTGCAAACGCCGTTTCTCTCAACAAACGACCTAGCACCGTCCGAAGTCCGCCCATTATTTCAGCATTCTACCAGCTCCAGAAGGGCCCTCGCTCGACTCCATCTCTGGCTTCGAGCGAGCCTCCTCGCGACCCACTGCCCCCTCTACCCAGCCTACCGGCTGGCTTGAGCCATCTACTTAACGGCGCTGCTGTGCCTCCCCCTCGACCTGCCAAGTCGTCTGCCAGGAACTCCACGTCATCGCTCCGCAACAGCCCTGTGCCTTCCCCACACAAGCCACTCCGTACTATGCCTTGCTAATTTGCTCATAGGAATCCGTAAACCCTGCATGTCTCTTTTTCTTGATACTGTATTAGACCACTAGCGTTACTGTGCTCTCTCATGGGGAGCTGTCTTTATCGGTTTCTTGAATATCTCTAATCGTCACCGCAATCTCCCATACTGAACCATTTTATTAAGGCATGCCTGATTTAAAAAAATTGTCTTCAGATCACTGCATGTTCTCTGATACCCAAACTGCGAATGGCACTGAACCTGTTCAAGTGTATGTGAAGCGTGCACCTGGGATTTCTAGAGTTCAAGCGGTCGCGTTAAACACACACGACATGAATGGCGGGCAGGCTTGCGATATCTGCATGCAACAGAAACGAAATTTCGTCGGCCAACGGATGCTGGAATGCAGCAGGGTCTTGTGAACCTCTCTGAACCGCTCGCCCTTGTCCCTCGTGATTCTGATTGTGACGCTGGCGTTCCCGTGGCTGTCTCGTGAAAGTAGCACGGCCTACTCGGCCGATCATCGAACCTCCTAACTTGCATAGAGCCGCGTGGTTCCCACTCTACTGTGGACAGGTTTCTTAACAACGTTAGAAGTCCGACCGAGAGCCAAAGAGCCGGCAATGACGAATCACGAATCGTGAACGTAAAGTGCAAGCAGCTCTGATTTGCGCGCCTATCACAAAGTTGAAGCGTCTGACTTTTTTTTGTCGGGGCTTGCTTTTTCGCCTACCGTGCTATGTTTTAGGTATGTTTGCGACACAAGCCAACGCCACCAGAAAGCTGAGGACTTGACAGGCTTCAACACGCAACAAAGCCAGGGGAACCTATGCGCATCAAAATTCATTGTTTTAATACAAGCGGTCACTGCTTTGCATCGCGAAACATATCGACAGCCCAATCACGATTGGAAACAAACGTGAATCAAGTCGGTGAAAACAAACTAATGTAGTCTTTTCATTGTACGAGCGCAAACACTTTTTCGAGAAGACTCTTTCTCCTTTTCTGTTGGATTGTCCGAGAGGCCAGCAGAGATCCTACTTTGGAGGGTGCGAAGAATTGAGTTGGTGGATGAGCACTTTACCCGGTCGATCGAGGCCTGGTTTGAAGCCGTTCATGTACATGAACACCGACTGTTTCAACCAAATCGCACGCGGCACGATCAAGGGCTCTAGCTGTCAGCCATTACAATTTCTCGTAACAAGCAGGGTCAAGCGAGCCTTCAGACTTACCATCAACGAACGAGGTCGTGTTTCTGTATAGTCGACGACAAGGATCGGGGGTCAAAGTGTGTGTAAGCGGAGGGTGCTAATCAGTAAAACGTGATACAATGAATTCCAAAGCTGAACAGTCCCGAGTCTCGGGAACCCATACATCTGCGTAGAACCATCCATCACCGTTTGTGATTCATGATTAGTGATTGCCGCGGCGAGCTAGGCGTCAAATTCTAACCTTGACGAACAGCCGAGTCGCCCAGCCACAGAAGAGAGAAATAGAAAGAAGGAAAAAAGGGGGGAAATGCCCTCACGAATTTGTGCGGTTCCTGGCTGGACTGCTGGACGGTACAGTACCTGACTGTCTGCACCTTTTCGAAGTTCCTGATCTGCAGCGCGTTGGAGCCGAGAACCCATCTGCACATCAGAAATAGTTTTTTGAAATTGTCCCCGCCTCCGACACTCCCTCAACCAGCATGCATCAAAGCGTAGCCGCGTGGTTTCACGTCTCAGAATCTCCCCACGACCCAAACTTCTGCTTTAAGCGAGATCCCTCCGTAGCTGCATGGCAAACTTCATGTCCCAAATGCGGACTTTCGGACCAGCCATGCTTGCTTGCTCTTGAGTAATGTTTCTGCCTCCTCAGCCCCGAGGCCATGACATACTGTACGTCGTGACGTTTGATTTCCGTCGCCCTTCACCAAAGATTGCTGCTGAGACTTGCCGATCACCTTGGTCTAGTGCTTCGACGTTCGAAAACCACGCAGGCAATGCAGCAATCAAACTCCTTCACCCGACACCCGAGTGAGCAGTCACCAATCAACTTGATCATGTCCTTCCAGATAGCCGCCCTGCCCCGCAAGTTTCGCCGCGGTATACTTTACGATAAGCGCCCGCAAACGGACTCTGTACGCCACACGTTGAACATACACGCCACGTCAATAATGTCCACTTACTCTTGTCTTTTAGCCGCTCGGCCACTTGCTCCAGCTGCTCGTGCACGCGTTGCACGTCTTGGTCCGCATCGATCATCTTGAGGTACCGTATGTCAGTGATGAAGCCCTTATCGAACATCGAATTGTCGCGTGACGTAGTATTGAGGCTTGTCTGCCCATGTCGTGAACCGACCATGTCGCGCGCTTCTGGCCCTACTTCAGCCATGTCTTGCTTGCCTTCTTTCCGGAGGTTTTGGTGGCTGTCTCTACCTCTGTCGGAGTCGGAGACCTGTGGTCGCTGCAATTTGTTTTCAGGATGGCCCACTTTAGACGCCACCTTGGCTGGTTCCTGTTCGGCCTTGACTCGGATCTCGAGAGCTTTATGCTTGTTTCCGCCTTGATCAACATCACGTACCACCGACGACACCATCGTTTCGGATGACGGAACATTCCCACGCTTCTTCAGCCCCCTGACACCAGTCGGAAAAGGCATTACACCTCGTTTCAATAGTGTTGGGGATGCGACGTGATCGAGCCCGTCGTGAGATGCGATATGCAGTAAGTTCGCGGTCTGACTTGTTCCCAAAAGACAAGCCGATGAAGCATCTCTGAAGGATCTTTGACTGTCGACCTTGTATCCCGGCGTGTCCTCCTGCTCACGACAGCGTTGACGTGACAACCCCATCTGCTTATAAGTAGCTGTCGAAAACACCTCGATTGTTTGTCTTGGCTCTACCGTCGACCGAAAGATCCTAGGCAACAAGAAAGGGTAGTCGGAAAAGTCCGTGTGCTTGCTCCCCGTCAACGTCAACAGCCATCCTCTACCCGACACCTTTCTTGCATCCAAGCAGATCCTCTTCAACTTTTCAAAATGCTCCTCCCACACGGTAAACGACTCGGAATTCAAGACGTAGATGGGTTTGGCGATTCGACCTTTGACCTCGTCTTCTTCCTTGGCTGGATCGCGTACTGGCTCGACCCAGGGGTCTAAAACCGTCGCAATCGCGAACGGATTTTCCCGGCGCATCACCTCGATCACCGTGGCACCGCCAGACGAATGTCCGCAAAGCGTCACAAAATCGAGGTCCAACTTGCCCTTTCAATCTTCCAGTGGCCGTTGCGCTCTTAACAAGCTGTTTGCCGGCAGCCTTTGATTTTAACTTGAAGCTGCGTGCCTGGCCAACTTGGTTGCCAAGTTACGCGTGGATCGCTGGACGATATCATATCCACGACCCTCATTGATCTCGTTGAGCACGTAGAACGTCTCCTCGATTTCGGCGTGTCGCATCTCGATCTGATCTCGACGCAAATGAACCTCTCGCTCCGAAGGATTCTCTGCAAACGAATGTAACCCAATCTTTTCGAATGTCAAATACGGTACAGAAGCCTTCAGTCTTCCAGAAGATTGGTGTCCGACCATGTGGGGCATGTGCCATCCGCCCTTTTCTGCCTTGTTGGGCGCCTCTTGGCCTCGCAAGATGCTGCTAACACCGGAACCATCTCGATGCTCGATCTCGGCTACGATGATACCTTTGCTGGCGAGTTCACCGCAATACTGAGAGTAGCTGAGACGGTTGCCAGTCAGTCCGTGAGAGAAAATGATCATGGGTAATTGTGGCGGTCGCTTGCCGAAATTGCCTGTATCGGCTCGATCGGTATCGTCTCGTTGAGGATGTGCCTGTCGACGAAGCTCTTCAGGGCGCGCTAGCGGCGGTCCGACTCGGGCTGGTAGTCGGGCTTTGATCAGTGTCAAGACAGCAGGGCTTGCAGGGAGTGCGAAAATGCCGTACTGGCCGACGTACTGAAGCAAAGCGTTCACTCCAGCATGCACCGAACGTCCTAGCCACGCAGCACGTGGGTAGCGCTTCACCTCATCTTCTTACATCGGCAAGGCTGGATAGTATATAGTGAACAGTACCGTTTCCAAATGCAGAGTGCATGTCTTTGAGCCCGTGGACCACGGCGACCATTCAGATCGGGCGTCTTCCGAATCGTCATCCCCCTGACCGCAGTCGTCGCCACATGGCTCTTGGTTGCTGTCACAGTACACACAGTTCGACGTGTAAGCTGTTGAAGATCGAGTGCTAGTACCGCTGGTGTCAGTTCCAGATTCAGCGTTGTTCTGACTGCGTCGTTGCTGCACTTGCGTGTCGCGATCTTGTTGCTTTGCCGCGCATTTCTTGATTTGTGTATGACGGTTCTCCTTGGCCTCTTGATCCTGCTTTCTGGCCCAATTTCGTGCTTTTTTAGCCGGCTTGTTGAGAACACCTGGATCAACAACATTGTTGCAGAAACTGCGCGGCGTTCGCACCGGTATCTCGAGATCGAGCACTCCCACCTTGAATGGTCCACTGTAGGGAGGCAATCCCATCTTGACGTTGCTAGCGAACAGCACACCTTGCTATTCAGAGCCGAAATTATCCTATGATCGCTGAGAAAAATCCACTTTGAGCACTGTTCTCCAAGATGATGATACTGCTCGACTGTAAGGTGTACATGGATCGGAAGAAAGATTCGAGCTCATGTTGGGTCAGTCGGCATCCAGCCGCTCGGAACAATTGCTCCGCGGCAAAGCGAGCATGACGTGCAAAGTTGGCTTACAGGGTTCAGTGTTGCTGGCTTACATGCATCGCGAATGCTTTCCAGTCCCCCAATCAAGCCACATAATGAAAGCTGTTGACATCTTCAACGCATCACACAGCGCGCGAAGGAAGAAACAAGCAACAGTAACATGTAGTGTGATGTCACACGTCATGGATTCGCCCACGTGGCTATGTCAAGATGCTTCCTCATCTAACAGCTACTTTCATTTTCCACGTTCTATCATGTAGGTTCCACGTTCGTGGTTCGTGCACCACTCGTGACGACTCGTGGCCCTTTTCACGTTCGTGCTCTCCCACGCGTGTCTCTGGACTACGTCCGCAAGGCGAAAAGCAGCTTGTCTGGTAAGGCGTCTTGTTAAATCGATATGCACAGTACAGAATTACATGCTTGGAAGCATTACAGCGTCGAACTTTACTCGAGGTTGGAAGCCACGGATTCGGTAGCCCTTCCGTTGCCAAAGATCCAGTTCCACAGACCGGTCGACTGGGGCTTCTGATCTCCCTCGATCTTTCGCGCACCGCTGTGCAGCTTGTCGCCGGCATAATCGAGACCCTCAGCGGCTTTGGCTCGGAGCGACTCGTATCCGCTGTCAGCCTTGTCCCTGAGGTTGTAGAGGCTCGAGTTGGCTTCGTCCTTGAGGTTCCTGTAACCCTGCTGAGACTGGTCGCGCAAGTGCCTGTATTCGCTTTCGGCGGCATTGCGAGCTTCGTGTGCCTTGGCTTCGAGTTCGGACTTCCAATCCTTACCCGTCTGCTTGATGTCCTTGAAATCGCCCTTGAGGTGGTCATTCTGGATGAGTTGGCCGCGAGCTTCGCCGGCACGAACCTCAGCGTTGTACTGCGCAGCGAGAATCTTTTGTTGAGCATTGTGCTCCAGCTGGTCACGGTAACCTTGAACAGAGCTGCGTGCGTCATCTGCAGCATCTTCGGCTTTGCTCTTCAAGTTGAACCAGCCCTTCTGAGCTTCGTCCTTGGCGTTTTCGTACTTGTCCTCAGCTGCAGATTTGGTCGAGAACCACGAACTCTTGGCCTGTTCCTCCGCCTCGGCAGCCTTGTCCTTGGCTGCGAACCAACCCTGCTTCGCCTTGTCAGCGGCCTCGTCGGCCTTCTGCTCAGCCGCAGATTTGGTCGAGAACCACGAGCTCTTGGCCTGCTCGCCAGCCTCAGCTGCTGTGTCCTTGGCTGCGAACCAACCCTGCTTCGCCTTGTCAGCGGCCTCGTCGGCCTTCTGCTCAGCCGCAGACTTGGTCGAGAACCACGAGCTCTTGGCCTGCTCGCCAGCCTCAGCTGCTGTGTCCTTGGCTGCGAACCAACCCTGCTTCGCCTTGTCAGCGGCCTCGTCGGCCTTCTGCTCAGCCGCAGATTTGGTCGAGAACCACGAGCTCTTGGCCTGCTCGCCAGCCTCAGCTGCTGTGTCCTTGGCTGCGGACCAACCCTGCTTCGCCTTGTCAGCGGCCTCGTCGGCCTTCTGCTCAGCCGCAGATTTGGTCGAGAACCACGAGCTCTTGGCCTGCTCGCCAGCCTCAGCTGCTGTGTCCTTGGCTGCGGACCAACCCTGCTTCGCCTTGTCAGCGGCCTCGTCGGCCTTCTGCTCAGCCGCAGATTTGGTCGAGAACCACGCACTCTTGGCCTGCTCGCCAGCCTCAGCTGCTGTGTCCTTGGCTGCGAACCAACCCTGCTTCGCCTTGTCAGCGGCCTCGTCGGCCTTCTGCTCAGCCGCAGATTTGGTCGAGAACCACGAACTCTTGGCCTGTTCCTCC